>NC_090448.1:515219896-515522927 GCF_031143425.1 Pleurodeles waltl
ATTTTGGTAGGAAATAACGTAACCGGCCGCCTACGGGAAGGCCAGAAATTAGGCTTACCTTGTGTATTGGCTGATCTGACGTAACATTGTCCACGGTTACGGAAGCCTCTTGATCGTTGCGGATAAAACTGTGGCTTAAACTCCTGTGCATAGGAATTGTAGGAGCCTCTTGCACCCTGGTTTCGTTATGCACGGCCGGCAAATCGGCTCCTGCCTCTACCGGCCCATGCAAAAACACGCTGATTAAAAACCTTTTTTTTAGGGATTGTTGGGCCTTATCTAATGATGAAAAGGTGGATACATAGCGGCTGAGGTCTTTGATAAAAGTGTCGCCAAATAGCTTGCCGTCTGCCTGGATGCCGGGATCCAAAGTGGCCAGATTAGCCAGTTTAGGATCCATTTTCAACAGAGGACCCTTTCGTCTCTCGTGGATAATTGCTGAATGGCGTTACCCAATAGGCAGAAAGCTCTTTGAGTCCAAAGTGAGAGATCCGACGGATCAATTGGAGCATCCTCCAGTCTAGCTGCTTCTGCTAAATCAAAAATACGAGCCAGGGGCCCACCACATCCAGAAGTTTGTCCTGGCAAGTTGTCCAGGCTTTAGCGACCCCCTTGCGTGGGTCCTTGCCAAATTTTGTAAAAAAGGTAATTAGGGACTGATCGATAGTAGGAGTGGCGGTTATGTTGGATTCCAAGGAGGGCCTAGGGCATTCTGATTTCAATTTCGCCCGTATCTGTTTATCCAGAGGGAGACACAGTCGGGATCAAATGTAATCTCCTACGTGGTCAGAAGGAAGCCACTTGGTAGAGTTAGGATGTTGTATCAGAGCGGGGTCAAACATAGGAACGCCCTCTGAATCAACTATGTTGGGCAAAGAATCACTCAGAGAAAGTTTAGGGCGTTTAGCGGGAGGCGAGGATGGAGGAAAGATGTCATCAGGATTGTCAGACTGAGACAAATCGTCCATATCCTCATCATCAGTGTCCAAAATCTTTGAATCAATAATCTTTATTGGCGCATCAATATGTTTTGATTTAAATTTGCGTTTTAACTGAGAAGAAGAAAACTTCTTTGTAATGTTCCCCTCCTTCACAGGAGGCCTGGGAGGAATCAAGTCCTTATTCTGCTGTGAGGCAACCTCACTGTCCAATTGAGCGCCTTTAGCAGGTTTGACCGAAGCCTGCTTATGTTTTCTGCCTCCCCCCGCAGAATGGGCCAGTGAATTGGACACCATGGACTTTACTGTGTTTTCAATGTTTTTAGACATTTTCTCCATGGATGCCTGTAAGGCATGTTTCACTGAGGATTGGATGAATATATTTAAATCCTGTTTGAAAACTTCCTCATCCTCGTTGATATCCGGCATGACTGGTGAATTATCAGAATCCATTAAAAAAATAAGCAACTATTAAAGTCAATAAGTGTGTAACAGAAAACTAAAAACTGCTGAGAAAAAAGGTGTAAACTAGTAAGAAAATCCTGGAGTGGAAAGGGTTAATCAAGAAACACAGTCTCTCTGGGGAAAGAACCCTCCCCGAGGGCGGAGCAGAAGCAGGAAGAGGAATTGTAATAAGCTGCGCCATCAACTTTGTGCTCGGACCGCAGTGAAAGCCACGCGGTAAACCGAGCAGCTGAGAGGAGCCGGCAATAAGGAAACGTCGCCTGCAGAGAAGAACGGACTTCACGCGAAGACAGATCCGCTAATAAAGGGCTGCGCGCTGACAGGAAAGAACGCGGAGGGAAGCGCGCGCGAGGCGACCTGAATGGGAAGGGAGGGTGGGGGTTTTAAGAAAACACAGAAGTGGCAAAAACGGAACAGTATTAATTCACCACATTAAAAGAATAATGTTTAAAAAACACCAAAGCAATGTACGAATATAATCATTAACACACTAGAGTAGAGACCATGAAAGAGTACTTATCTTGACTGCGAGCAGCAAGAAAAGAGGGCTGCTTGCAGTCAAGGGTAGACTCTATGTTTTGTGGTGTCCCCATATTGGTCCTACGTTTGACTCTTTTTAACTCCCATTGGCTAGCCTGTTGCTAGTCCTCCTGGGAGCTGTAGTTCTTGACTGCTGCTGTATAAAATAAAGTAAGAAAAGAATGCATAATAGAGCCTCCGGTCTTGACATAAAATTCCACTTATACTGGAGCACCCTTCTCTGCCCTGCAAGGGAGCAGATGGGCCGTAGTGACCGCTAAGCACTTAAGTAAGACATGGAAAATAAACTAGGGCACTGATCATTGTATGTGAACTCCAGGTCATGTAAGATGTTCGCCACATGAATGTGAGGCTGTGCTATCTTAGATGAGGAATACCACCCACATCAATCCAGCGCTACAGCCACCTCCCATCAGCCCTTGATAGTCAGTGCTCCAACAGTGTCACAGCAACTGTGGCATTGAGTGTCTTTTTTCAGATATGCTGCACCCACAACACCTGAGAGCTGATCATTGTGAAGACCACCCATCATGCAAGATTACCACAACATGATAATGTGGCCGCCATCTCAGTTCCAAATGATTACCCTCACAATGATGCCACACAGTTTACTTCCAGAGCACTATGACCACAAGCTGTGGCTAGTATTTAAAGCTTTAGAACTCAGATGAGTCACAGGAAGCACACAGACCTGTGGTGCCATGGTTGTGACCATGAAACCCCTCTCTGTCTATTGAAAATGTTTTCTGCGGGAGTAATTGTTGGATGGTGGTGCACATGTGTACAATAACCCACAAGCACCTGCAAGCTAGGTATCATGGCCCTGTTAAAGGAGACTGAAAGTGCCACACGCCATGCCAGTTACTCCATCTGTGCATGTACAGCTGTATTAACCAACTTTATAGCGCTGCTCATAGTGCAATACATAGCAGCAGTACATATATGGCCCCTATTCACTCAAATGAGAGCATAAAAAGAAATCAGTTTTGCATGCCGTGTTTGCAGCTGCAGCACCCACATAAGATAATGCAGATTATCAGAGTATCACCTAAAAGTGCTTTGTGTACAAACACTTAGTGCTGCTCTACTGGTATCCCTCCCTTCCCGTGCCTCTTGTGAACCCTTTCTTCCAACTCTTTCTTCTACATTACTGCACTGCTACTAGACTGTGGTATGCCTCTCAATTATTTCCTGCTCCTTCTGTTGTGATGCCCTGTCCAGACTTGCTTATGGCCCGGTCAGGGGAAGATGCAGAAGGTACATTTCCTTAGTCTAGGCAAGTGAACAACACGTTTTGTGTCTGGACAGCCAGGAGCTGAACACAACGCAAGCACTGTTGTAGGAACTGAAGGAGGTGGCCGAATGGAAGCACCCAGACCCCTCTAGCAGAGAGCTGTTTTTTATGAAATCTCTGTTGTTATGGGACCGGATTTGTGTATTGAGAAGCGTTGGTTGGCACAAGGGGGACAATTGTTCTGGAGTCTTCTGAGAGATTTAAAATGGATAATTTTGTGCAGTGAATGAGTTTTACTGAATGTTTTTACTTGAGGTTTTTAGATTTGAACTTGGTTTCTGTGGCTTCCATTTGTACATCATACCATCAGCTCTTTTACCAACCGCCATTTAGGTCAGCATGCTAGCACCTATGTGTAGTCATGACATTGCCTATTTAAGACGTACTGCTGCTTACGGTCTGTGTCTTGTTTTTTTTAAAGAAGGCCCTGTTGTTCTGGGACCACATTTGTGCACTGAGAAGTGCTGGGGGCGTCATGGGAAAACTGCGGTAGCTTAAGCATTGAATGTTAATTGTGTTCCACATTCTCATTCAATTACATCTACTGTGTTTTTACCTGTTGGTTACTCATTGCTTGAGCTTGTTACTGCTTGTATCACATTCCAAGTTCTAAACGGCAATTGTGGTCAGTTGGATTTATGCCTGGGGCGTTTGGATACTCCAATAAAGGACACATATTCTACTTCATAAATGTGTGTTCTTTTCGTTGTGCAGTTCCACACAATTGTCCTGGGATCTGCTGTGGGATTTAAAAAGGAACTTTTTGCACAATGATTGAACTTTCATAAAGGTTTCTATATGAAGATTTTTCATGGTCACTATTTTTACTGCTTGACATCGACTCTTTTACGGACCGCCATATTGGTTAGCCTGCTAGCACCTATGTGCAGAATAGACTTTTCCAATTTAAGGCATACTTCTGCACAGCCGCTCAGTGGGCATGCCAAAGTTGCACCAAAGGCCAGCCTATCTGCATCCATCCGTGCACTGGCTGTTCTCAGCACCAGCCACTCTGACAGTTTTGGAGCCACACAGGGATAGAAATATTGAAGCATGCAGGTATTCTAGTAAATTCCTATTCTCTAGGAGGGATGTGGGATGAAATGTCCTGCTTGTGGAGTTGAAGGGGGATGATGTATTCTCCTTAAATTGCGAAATGTGTGATGGTAGGAAGGCACTATCGAACATGGTTACAGCTCTATGAGGGGCGCTCTGAGGGGAATGCCAGTCTATGGTTCAAGTATGTTCACATAAAATTAAACATGTCATGAAGTCACAGGTAGATTTAAAGTGTGCTTTGATTAAACCATGGCTTCCACTCAAGCATGCGGTTGAAATGTATGATATGTTGAGGGATGAGAAGCTAGATTTGCTTTTATCATAGAATCCCAGACTATACGAGATTCTGATGTTGACCTTGAGATGGCATGTCTGACTGGACATAAAGCCAAGTATCTTGTGCAACTGGCTGGTCGTAGAGGGGGACTAGCAAATGTTTTTAAAGAGAGATGGGACCTCCAGATGGTAGATCTCTTGGACGTTGCTGAGACTGAAATTCTGTGATTCGTACTGCAGCTCTCAGGTTCTCTCTTTTAAACAGAGCTGTTCTGTTATAGGCCACAAGTTGATTCTCTATGCTTTATAGATGCATTTCTAGAGTCATTGGCACCTTTAGTCTTGTCTCTACTTATGGTCCTAGGAGATTTCAGTCGATGGGTAGAGTTGGCAAAGAATTTGCAGACAATGGATTTTATGCACTTGTTAGAGGTTGCAGTGGTACTGTAATATATCAACGGCCCTATGCATAGTACTGGGCACTCTCTGGAATTGATCTTTGACCCAGAAGATTTAGTGTGGGGGGATTAATTGTACCCCAGGGTTGGTCTGATCACATTCTCATTCATTTTGATATTAGGGTGGGTAACTTCAGAAGGATGGCACTGGGAAACAACCTGCTATCTTCAAAAGCCGTGGTGGTGGATGGATGTGGACAAGGTAAACAGAGAGCGAATGGAATCCCTTCCCCGGTTTACCAATATGACAGTAGACACTATGGTGGAGATCTATGACTAGTGGAGAGCCAAAGTGATGGATAGGGCACTGCCAATGAAGTTGGCCCACCATTACATTAATCTATCACCACCTGGGTACAATGAGGAGCTAAGAAAATCTAAGATTTAATGCAAAAAGGTGGAGAAGCATTTGAGATCCAATTATCCTCCTCAAGTTAAGTTAAGCTACAAAAAGCTCATTATGGCTGCCAAACCTAGTTATTATTTGAAAGAAATTCTTTCAGCCACAAATACAACAATAACATTTTTTCATCTTATTCGTTCCTTGGCAAATCGTGCCAGTGTCACTTTTTCAATAAAGCACTCTTAAATACTTTGCAATGACCTGGTAGTGTATTTTTGAATAAAATTACAAACATCATGTCAAGCTTGTTATCATCTGCCAATGAGGTGGAAGAATTCTTACTCTAAAACTATGACCAGCATGTTACGACTAGGGGAGATGATGACTCTCCGGCCATAAGTGAAGATGAAATTGAAAGTAGGACAGGGTTGTTGAGAGACTTGGGTCAGATCACTGACAGGCACTTTGGTGAATTAGCGCAATCTATTATGCCAGGTTCACCCAATGATCTGATGCCAACTAATATGTGGCATTGTTTAGCAGGCATTTTATCAGAAGTCCAACACCCCGTCTGTAGTGCCTCTTCTTCCTCAGGGTCAGTTCTCCATGATGGGAGAAATACATGTGTGAGGCCTTTCCCAAAGTTACCAACAGCAGATCCGATTATATTCTGAGTAGCTTTCAGCCCATTTCACTGCTTCCATTTCCAGTGAAAATCTAGAATTAATTTCTAGTAGGCCATCTAGAGAGCAATGAGTTACTGAATCCTGCCCAGTCTGTATTCCACCCAATTTACAGCACAGAGACCGCACTGGTCTCTGTTTTGGATGATCTGAGGATGGCAGTTGACAGGGTTAACTTTGTTGCCCTGTTATTACTAGACTTGTCTGCAGCATTTGCTATAGTTTCTCATGATATATTGAACTTGAGGCTCTCTGAAATCAGTGTTAAGGGTGAATCTCAAGGATGGCTTAGGTATTATTTGAAGGATAGAACTGAGGCAGTAAGCACATCTTCTACCATTTCATTCGGAACCCACACTATAAAACAGGGGGTGCTTCAGGGGTGCATTGAGACCCTCTTTATTTATGTTCTTCTTGAGGGTCTTGGCTGAGTTGCTTCACCATCGGGGTAGTCGTTATGAACAATGCAGATAATACACAGCTTATAATATTGGTGGATCCAAGAATGTCTCCCCATACAATAGTTTTAACCAATGTATGCAGGAAGTCACCACTTGGTCCACTTCTAATTTCCTCTGATTCAACAAGGATAAGACAGAGTTAATTTGCTGTATTGCTAATAAAATTCCACACACAATGCTGGTGGACTTCTGGCCTCCTCAGACTAATTTCCCACAGGTGGCCTCTGGTGGTCGGGAACCTTGGTGTTTTTTTTTATAGTGACCTATCTTTGACTACTCATGTAATTGGGCTATCATCTAAGTGTTTCTCTTTGCTTAAAATTTTATGGAAATTATACCTCTTCTTCTGGCAGATCATAGGTCTTTGATTGTATGATCTACTATCCTGAGTTGGTTAGATTAAGGTAATTCACCGCTTCTGCGTGCTCCAGATAGGCTAATCAAGCGTCTAGCTTGTATTCAAAATGCAGCAGCTTGCTTGGTCCTGTCTCTTTCACAAACTTCATAATCTCTTCAGCATTCAAAACATTGCACTGTTTGCCGGTAGGTAAGAGGACTCTTTTTAAATCTCTCTGTGTACAGGGTGTTTCATATGATGGACCCTTCTATCTGCGGGGTAAGTTTAAGAGATATTGTCTTGGCTGCTGGTTGCGATGAGCAGAAGCAAGCATTCTGACACAGTATAAAAACGGAATTTCTCAGGCAGGAGGTAGAGCATTCTCCATTCAGGCTGTGCATCTATGGACCAGCCTTCCAATTTCTCTGTGAAAATCTCCTGACTGCGGCCAGTTTAGATAGTCAAATAAAAATGTCTGGTTACTATATAACTGCTGCCAAGGAGTTCATAGACCGTTTATATTTTAGGTTTTTTAGCTCCAGGACGCCTTTAGGCAATTGTGCTCTTTAGAAATGCAATATTAATAATAACAATAATTTTACATTTCAGAGTAATTTAAATCATCCCTAGCTAGATGACTGGATAATTGATTTTTTTTTTTTTAGGCAAATGTATATGTTTAGCTGGTTTGTAACCTCCTATTGAGGCATAGATTTCTATTGAATTACAAAATGTCCAGGCTTCATGCATCACAATCATTGCAGCTCATCGGATCCTTGTTTCAGACCAACCTAGGGAATGTTTTCTCATAGATGAGAGGAAGTCCAAACTAACATTCCATTTCTTGTTTCCTCTTTCAGAATCATAGACTTCAGTGAGACTCAAGTTAAGGAGCCAAGGCGAAATGGCCTCAACATTAACAATCCTTCCCCGGGGTTGTTTCTACTTGTATCCCTTATTGTACCATCTTCTTCATCATTTGGACCTGATGTCTGACAATTATGCGGAGTTGGTACTTGTAACTCCAGAAACATGTATGGATCTCCAGTAGTGGCTGAGCCCAGAAACAACAAGTGCCAGCAGCATTGAATGGGGTGTTTGTTTGAGAGAATTTGAGAGAGAACTTGAGTCTGTGTTCAAACAGCGAACCAGGCTCACAGATCGTAATGTGCCTTCCTGGAACCTCCCTTTGGTGCTTTATCGTTTAATGGAGCCCCATTTGAATGATTACAATCAGAAGCCCTTAAGTATCTCTCAGGTAAAGTCCTTCTTTTATTGACCATCTGCCTAAGGAGTAGAATTCGTGAAATTGGAGGCTTACTTTCATCTCCTCCTTTTTTGAGTCTCAGTGATGATAAAATCACTCTTAGGCCAAGTCCCCTTTTTCCTCCAAATGTTACCTCAAATTTTCATTGTGTGGAGGACATGGTTCTGCCCTTTTTTATTCTAATCCTTCCTCCTCTAAAGAGGAGAAGTTCCATACATTGGATGCACATTAAGACATTTTCATTTATCTGGATAGGATGACCCAGCAAGGTGTATTTGCCTTCGGATATTCAAGGTAAATGAACGCGTAGGCTAGCTTTCTCTTGAGAAATATTTAAGGGACCCTCTTTAAAATATGTTTGCTGTGCTGCCACCTGGGTATCACTACGTATGTTTATGTCACATTAATGGCTTAAATTAGGTAGGAGAGCATCAACAAAGTTCGGGGAGCATGTTTTGTCTTCTGTTCATCACCTTTGATGTACTTCACCCAGTATTAAATTCATGGCTGTAGCATCAAAATTTGTTGGCCACAATTTAATTTTGTCTCGTGGTCAATACATAAATAATCAATCACTATCTGCTTGGGTACTGTCTGGCCACAAAAGATGTGGGACAGGAAGATGGACGAAGAGGTAATGACCCAGTTACTTACCCGTTATATTCAGTCTCTGTGTGCTCTCTAAACACTTGTTTCAGGTAGCCCATTCCGATAAAAAAAATGTCAACGTTTTGACTCAGAATAGCTGAAATAAGTGGGTTTCATCAGGACAAAGGAATTGTCTGTCAGTCTACATTCTACACATACACGAAAACACATTAGGTCTAATTATTCAATATGAAGCTTCATTTTTAATTAAAATAACAGGAATGCTCCTGACTTCTAAACCCAAGGAATGCTATCTGCATTGAGATGGTCAGGTAGGAGTTTGCCATTCAGTTCTATCACTGAGTACTGCTTTCTTTTTAAGTGTCTATAAGATCTGTAAGATTAAGTACCAACAATCTGAGTGGTGTCATAAGCTTCAAAAGTGATTGACCACTGATTCATTTCACAATGTATTCCTCAGAATATGTCAATTTATATTTCGCCTTATCCTTTCCTTAAAGTGGAAGAAAGTGTTAGCTGGACATAATTAACTAACAATTAACAAAAAAAGGCATTGTTTTCTTTCTTTTTTCACATGCGTATAACACAATCTGCTTTCCACAGCCTGTCATGCTATCAGAGGGTTTCTTTCCTTTTCCCACCCTGGAAGGACATTTACTCCACCCATTTAATTAAACAAATTAGACCTGTCAGGAAATTACTGTCAGTTGGGTCCTGAATGTGTACAGAAGTGTGCACTTCTGCTGTCTTTTATATACGTAGGAATATCCATACAAAACTAACATTTTCCTGTTAAAGCTCTCTAAAAAAAAGTTTTAATTTATGCCCATTTTAAAAATCATTACATCCTGTTACCCCTGGGGGGCGTATTTACACCTCTTGTTCTGAGCTTTTCTTTGCTAAATGGAGTATATCATGACGAATCAGTGTTTACCACAAATAATTCCATGTTTTGCACTTTTACTCGCCCTTCCCCCCAATACCTGTTGGCACATTTGGCCTGCTGAAATTACACTGTAGAAAATTGACAGGGGAGGATAGAGATTGTCTGTAATACAAATTTCAGAAACTCCTGTTCATGTAGGGCTAGGAATTTTTTCACACATCATAATATTGGCCTAGGTATTTATCTGTGTGACCAAAGTTGAATCTATATGTGCTGTCACTGTAATAATGGGTGCTTGTCAGGGTATGTGTGCGTTAGTATATGCTGTTTTTTGTGGAATTATGTATGCATGGGCAAATGCATGTATGATAAATCTGTGAACTAAAGGGCATATATGCAGGGGCGGCTCCTCTGCAATGACGAAGGAGCATCGCCCCACTGGCTAAGAGCCTGCAGATGGTGCTCAGCCAGCATGTTGAGGGAGTGGTTGGGCTGGGGCATGGGAGGGGGGAAGAGGAGAGGAGTGGAAAGCACTAAGTGTGCAGATCAGTTTGGCTGGCCATCTTAGACCAGCCAAACTGACTTACGCACTTAGGTTTCTGCAGCCCAGCTGTGTTGAACTGCCTGGTTGGAGAAAGAGCACAGAGCCCAGTGCACTGTCTGAGTGGCAGACCAAGCCACTCAGACCAATCCTGAAGCTGCTCTTTTGCTAGGTATAGCATGAAGACTGTGCCAGGATTGCATAGGGAGCCTGTGCTGGTGTCCCAGGGACTGCTGGGACACTAACACTATCGGGAGAGGTGCGAGGCGGCCAACGTCAGGAACTGTAATTTTTTAATTTTTATTATGTAAGTATTTCCCATGTCGCCGTCATTGTTCCCTGCCACAAGCCTTGAAATTTGCGGCAGCAACCACAGCCTAGATGTGTTGGTTTTGTGTGAACAGATGCCTTAAGGTGTGTTATAATCTTTGTCTTAATGTGTGGTGCATGTGTAGCTACAGTCTATCAGTGGTGTAATGCAAAATGATGTGCCCCCTCCTGTAGAATGCGATCAGAGGTCCTGAGTCTCACATATATCACACATATTCATTGGCCTTGAGGTGAATGCCTCACCCCAAAGGGTTTGGGGCCGCTTGAAAGGTTGGGAGCACACCTGAGCTACAGTGGCTGCAGGGGCCTTTGTTGCATCCCTGTGGTGAGTGTAAGTGTGTACGAGCATTAAAATAGCCAGATGTATTGAATTTTTCAATGCTTACATATGACTTCCATGAAAACTTTGTATGTATTTTGCGATGCCATGAGTTTCATGTAAAGCAGGGTAGGAACAGTGATTCAAAAGTATGGCAGCATTTCCATCCATTCCTGCAGAAGATGAATCACCCTATAGTCCAGGGCCGACGACCTACCGAGAGAGCCTCCTTGAGCTCCACCAAGGGACCCTCCAAAGTGCAGTGGCTACACCGCCTCAAATAGTGCTAGTGGGGCATCCAGCAAATGTGAACCGTCACCCACCATGTCTGGCAAAGTAAAGGTGTGAAAGACCACCACAGAAAGTGAGGTGGACTTTCACTAGGAGCTAAGAAGACAGTTCCTCACTTGCTGTGAATGCCATCATGTTAGGAAGACTCAATATGTGGTAACACTCAATGTATCATCACATTTCGGGTACTCTTCTTGAATCCATAAATGGTAGCAGAAATTTCCCTGCAAGTTATGGCATAGACATAACTTCTGCAAACATATTTAAGGAGGCTAACTTGCAGATGCTGCGCAATATTTAAACATATTCATAGACATGGCAACTGTGAATTTATAGGAACTAGTGAGCATTGAACCAAACCGTCAGACGGATTTCAGATAAGAATGCAAATTTTACTAGTACTTGTTAACGTCTGGGAAATCAGCAAACATAAATAGAACACTTCTGCTTTTCTAGACTTTTAGACAATGCAACATCTGCGACATAACTAAATCGACAGTTTTTTAAATATAAAATGCACATTCGGCTTCCTACAGAAAAGAACACGGGGGAGTGTGTAATACGTCACACCAGCAAGCTTCTTGCAGGTCTTCTGGGAGGTATTGCTGCAACAACCAGAGAAGGTATTGCTGCTTCAGTTGGATAACTTATTGCAGCTACAATAGGAGACGTATTTGCCCTCACAAGTTGCCATGTAAGTGCATTCTTAATTGCCCCCTCACTTTGCCCGAGTCTCAAAATCTTTAAGCGCTTAAGTTAAACTTTGGTGTACAGAATGATCTCTTTATACATACAAATTCCAAATGTGATTCCTAAACAGCCAGTTGTAACTCAGTGTGCAAGTGGCTCTCTGAGACCCTTGTAGAATAACTCTTAATGAGGTCAACAGATATGAAAGGTGTACGGAATGCACAAAAATGGAGCAACAAAAAACGTGCAGCTGTACTAAGAGCAGCAGTGCAGGGCAGACATTTTGCAAACAAATGAGTTAATTATTGAACTAATAAAAGGACCAGAGTATTAATGGTCGGACGAATGTGGTAGTTTCCCCGGCCCCCATTGCTGAACTTTTTTTCTCCTGTGACTGCTGTGGGACTGGGTTCCCCAACCACCCTTGTGGCAGGCGGGGTCAAAGGGGTACACATCGCCCTTAAAAGTGTCAGAGGATCCCGCAACGCAAGTCTTGACTAAGGCGGTTTCCCCGGCCCACATTGAAGCACTTTGCTTTCTCCCATGACTACATCCCGCAGCCACCCTTGCAGCAGGTGGGGACAGAGGGCTAAACATCACGTTTAAAAGCGCCAGAAGGATTCCACAGCGCAGGACAAGCCCAGGCGTGTGCTCGTGAGAAGACATGGCCAATACTGGGTCGTCCTCGCCCGTCATCACTCGGAAGAGGTTGGGCTGTGCCAGCACCCTTGGCAGCAGCTGGTAGTTAGCAAGTTTGGTTTACTGTGATGCTTTGGCTTTGTTATCTGTGCTCCTTGTGCACCCTAGCCAGGAGTCATGGGGAAAGGGACCAGATCGGGAATAATGACAGTGGCACTACAAAGACCACCTGGCACTATGCTTAACTCATGTCTAGCCTGTGCAGTAGGTGTCATCTCTAAGGAAATTAACTTGGCAGAGAGGTGGCTGTGCCTCGATCAGAGTCTGAGCAACCCAAGTCTGGAACCTCATCCCCTCGACGCTTCTAATATGGGTCCAGTAATTTTGACAGCTTGCTTCTTGTTGCAGCCTCAACCCAAGCCATGCTGTTGTCCCTTGGCAGTATGCCAAATAGTCTGTCAAGCTGCGCTGTTCCTATAAACACTGGTTCTTGCGGTCCCTCAGTAAGGAAGAAGTGGAAAACAAACCAGGGGGTTGTGCCTATGCCAGCTTCAAAACATGGATCAGCTGCCCATTCCTCAGACAATCCCTGTACTGTGGCAGGGCCCACGTCATTGCTGACAGAGCCGACACCCTCAATCAATGCCAGGGGAATGGTGTAATATCAAAATTGCTATTCTGGATCTTTCAGGTAAACATGACATATTGTTGGCTCATCCAGAATCTTAACAAAACCCCTGCTTTGCTTCCTACTGCCCAGTCTTCCAACATCAGCTGGGTCGCTTCTGATGTGCTGCTATGTGTTCTGCCAACTCAAGGCCCTGTTGAACACTGGTCTACTTCCCACTATCAGTACCCAAGCCACATCTGCAAAAGGGCAGAGAATATGAAAACTTTGTGTACTGGAGCATATGGTTATAGTCAATGAGGGCAAGGAGGGATTAATAGCACCATGACCAATCAGTGCCCCTGAGTGACAACTTTGTATCAATGCCCCCTTGGCACCCTGCCATGCCTGGATCTGCCCCTTAATTGCTGTCCATATGTGGCAGTTATGATTGGAGTCCTGCTTCTCCCGCCTAGTAGAGATGAGTTATTTATTTAGCTTAAGAACAAAGGGTGCCACACGTTGTCTTGCCACATTGATTTTTCCATTTCTGAATATGACATTTTACCAGTGAGGAGAGTTGGGTGGATTTATTCCTCATCAAAGCGCGTAGAAAGAGACTGTGTTGTCATTAACTGCAGGCATCTGGGCTGGGCTCGGCAGTTAATTGAATTTTGACCCGGAATTAGAACGCCAAAAAAAGCTGTCATTGTTGTTCCCCTAGGTTTGTTTTATAAATCTGCCCCTTCTAGGCCGCGGGCTGTAAATGGTTCTTTGCCAGTACAAATGGATGAACTTGGGTTTTTTCGATCTCCACCGCAAGCAGATACTTCCCCTTAACTGGCCTTCATAGTAATGATTGAAGCCTTCCTTCAGTGGGAGAGGGTAGGGGTCAATCCGTAATTGGTAAATGGGAAATGTTGATCACCTATGCAGTGTTGGTATAGCTCACACTGAACGCTTACTAGTAGAGCTATGGTCGCCGAAGGGAGCGGCTATGGATTTGGCACACCTGTAGATGCTAGTATAACCTGCCAGGGTGTGAGCAAGATCTGGCCTATTTTTGCGAGTGAAGTTAGTAAGGCTATTGATTCGATTACTCCTTATAAAGCACCTGATTTAAACAAGGTTCCGGGGATCTTTTTAAGGCAGATAAAGACATATGCTGCCCCTATTTCACCTCGTATTTTAATGCTATACTGGTTGCCCAATACCTACTTCTTGGGTGGGGGCCGAGATAGTTCCGATTTTCTAAAAGGGCTCAAGGTCTCTCCCCACTGACTATCAGCCGAACAGCCTGATGGAATATACACAGAAACTTTTCAGTTGGATTATTTTGGAGAGACTGTATGAGTGGATGGAAGAGGTGAACGTGTTAACCCCCCTGCAAACTGGTTTTAGAGTTGGGATTAGCACCGGCGTTTTGCCTCCAATTAATTTACTGAACGCATGTCACTCAAGGGGGTGGACACCGCTATGTGGTTTTTGTTGATCTTCGGACTGCCTTTGATAATGTACCGGGGAATTCCCTGTGAAAGACCCTGCTGAATCTGGGTGCTCCGAAATACTTAGTAGATATCATCATTAAGCTCCCTTCTAACAACTATGTGCAAGTTACATGTGGTTCACTTGGCAAATTTACTGACCCCATCCCAGTTATAAGGGTGTGAGGAAAGGATTTGTGCCTGCCACAACCCTTTTCTTACTATATATCAATGATGTGGTGGCTCATCTCGAATTGTGCGATCACAATGCCCCGAATCTTGCAAATAGAAGGGTACCAGTTCTCCTGTTTGCAGACAATACTCTTGTAGTTTTGAAATCACCTATGAGGATCCAAAAGCTCTCAAACCAATTTGGATATGTTTGTAAACAAAGAGGTCTAGAAATCAACAGTACCAATTCAAAATATATGGTTTTTAATCCATGCCCCACGGCCTGTTCACATCCTGTTCTTAATGGTGTCCCCTTGGAAAGAGTTTGCACCTTTGATTATTTAGGGGTCACTTTCATGGAGCAACTTGACTGGATCCCACATGTTCAGAAGTGCAGATTTAAGTTGGAGCAATACACTTGAGTATTGTGAGGGCATTCCAAGGCTCTACATTTCACCCTGTATCCCCAGCAGTGCAAATTCATAACCTGCATGCCCTTGGATCCTTGTATGGTGGCCAGCTTTGGGGCCACATGAGCGTTAGTGATGTTGAGCTAGTCAAGAACTGGTTCCTGCATCACCTTACAAATCTCCCCGTCAGTATCCCTCTCACCCCTTTCAGTTAGATCTAGGTCCTATTTCACTTCCCAATAAAGTGGGTCTTCATCCACTGTTGTATTGGCATAGGGTCTGAGTAGCTGCAGATCTGACGTCATGCCGGCTGGAGTTTGTGGAGGTTTCGAAGCTACCTGGGGCTGCTAGGATTCCTTGGTTGAAATGTATAAAATATCTCCTAACTGAGCTAGGATGTGAGAATCTGTGATCCAGCCCTGAGATTGCATATGGGATCTCGAGGTCCAACCTCAAGGCTTTACATCAGTGGTTTGTAGATGCTGTCCTCCACAGGTATGGGAGATTGGGTTCTCTCACTACTGCTTTCCTTGAGTTTAATATTGTTTATTCCTTTGAGGTTTATTCAGGTGAGACTAAGGGCCAGATGTTAATAGATTCCAATTTGCGACTTGCAAATTGCGTGTCGCAAATTGGAATGTAGGGTGGTGTCCCTGACACCATCTGCGACTCGAAAGGGGGTCGCAAAGCCCCACCTCATTAATATTAATGAGGTGAGTCGCAATTTGCGACCCCCTTGAGACTCGCGGCACTCACAGGGATGGTGGCCTGCTGGAGACAGCAAACCACCATGTCTGTGACTGCTTTTAAATAAAGCAGTTTCTTTTTTCGTAATGCAGCCCGTTTTCCTTAACCCCTTCGCTGCCAGGCCTTTTCCCCCTCCTGTGCCGGGCCTTTTTTTGCCTATTTGGGGCAGTTCGCGCTTAGGCCCTCATAACTTTTTGTCCACATAAGCTAACCAAGCCAAATTTGCGTCCTTTTTTTCCAACATCCTAGGGATTCTAGAGGTACCCAGACTTTGTGGGTTCCCTTGAAGGAGGCCAAGAAATTGGCCAAAATACAGTGAAAATTTCGTTTTTTTCAAAAAAAATGGAAAAAGTGGCTGCAGAAGAAGGCTTGTGGTTTTTCCCCTGAAAATGGCATCAACAAAGGGTTTGCGGTGCTAAACTCAGCAGCTTCCCAGCTTTCAGGAACAGGCAGACTTGAATCAGAAAACCCAATTTTTCAACACAATTTTGGCATTTTACTGGGGCATACCCCATTTGTGCAATTTTTTGTGCTTTCAGCCTCCTTCCAGTCAGTGACAGGAATGGTCATGAAACCAATGCTGGATCCCAGAAACCTAAACATTTCTGAAAAGTAGACAAAATTCTGAATTCAGCAAGGGGTCATTTGTGTAGATCCTACAAGGGTTTCCTACAGAAAATAACAGCTGAAAAAGAAAAATATTGAAATGGAGGTGAAAAAACCATCAATTTTTCTCTACGTTTTACTCTGTAACTTTTCCCTGCAATGTCAGATTATCGAAAGCAATATACCGTTACGTCTGCTGGACTCCTCTGGTTGCGGGGATATATAGGGCTTGTAGGTTCATCAAGAACCCGAGGAACCCAGAGCCAATAAATGAGCTGCACCCTGCAGTGCGTTTTCATTCTATACCGGGTATACAGCAATTCATTTGCTGAAATATAAGGAGTAAAAAATTGCTATCAAGAAAACCTTTGCATTTCCAAAAAGGGCACAAGATAAGGTGTTGAGGAGCAGTGGTTATTTGCACATCTCTGAATTCCGGGGTGACCATAGTAGCACGTGAATTACAGGGAATTTCTCAAATAGATGTCTTTTTTACACACACTCCTATATTTGGAAGGAAAAAATGTAGAGAAAGACAAGGGGCAATAGTACTTGTTTTGCTAATCTATGTTCCCCCAAGTCTCCCGATAAAAATGGTACCTCACTTGTGTGGGTAGGCCTACCACCCGCGACAGGATATGCCCCAAAACACAACATGGACACATCACAGAAAACAGAGCTGTTTTTAGCAAAGTGACTACCTGTAGATTTTGGCCTCTAGCTCAGCCGCCACCTAGGGAAACCTACCAAACCTGTGCATTTCTGAAAACTAGAGACCTAGGGGAATCCAAGGAGGGGTGACTTGTGTGGCTCGGACCAGGTTCTGTTACCCAGAATCCTTTGCAAACCTCAAAATTTGGCTAAAAAAACACATGTTCCTCACATTTCTGTGGCAGAAAGTTATGGAATCTGAGAGGAGCCACAAATTTCCTTCCACCCAGTGTTCCCCCACGTCTCCCGATAAAAATGATACCTCACTTGTGTGGGTAGGCCTAGCACCCGCGACAGGATATGCCCCAAAACACAACGTGGACACATCACAGAAAACAGAGCTGTTTTTAGCAAAGTGACTACCTGTAGATTTTGGCCTCTAGCTCAGCCGCCACCTAGGGAAACCTACCAAACCTGTGCATTTCTGAAAACTAGAGACCTAGGGGAATCCAAGGAGGGGGGACTTGTGTGGCTCGGACCAGGTTCTGTTACCCAGAATCCTTTGCAAACCTCAAAATTTCGCTAAAAAAACACATGTTCCTCACATTTCTGTGGCAGAAAGTTCTGGAATCTGAGAGGAGCCACAAATTTCCTTCCACCCAGCGTTCCCCCACGTCTCCCGATAAAAATGATACCTCACTTGTGTGGGTAGGCCTAGCGCCCGCGACAGGATATACCCCAAAACACAACGTGGACATATCACAGAAAACAGAGCTGTTTTTAGCAAAGTGACTACCTGTAGATTTTGGCCTCTAGCTCAGCCGCCACCTAGGGAAACCTACCAAACCTGTGCATTTCTGAAAACTAGAGACCTAGGGGAATCCAAAGAGGGGTGACTTGCGGGGCTCGGACCAGGTTCTGTTACCCAGAATCCTTTGCAAACCTCAAAATTTCGCTAAAAAAACACATGTTCCTCACATTTCTGTGGCAGAAAGTTCTGGAATCTGAGAGGAGCCACAAATTTCCTTCCACCCAGCGTTCCCCCACGTCTCCCGATAAAAATGATACCTCACTTGTGTGGGTAGGCCTAGCGCCCGCGACAGGATATGCCCCAAAACACAACGTGGACATATCACAGAAAACAGAGCTGTTTTTAGCAAAGTGACTACCTGTAGATTTTGGCCTCTAGCTCAGCCGCCACCTAGGGAAACCTACCAAACCTATGCATTTCTGAAAACTAGAGACCTAGGGGAATCCAAGGAGGGGTGACTTGCGGGGCTCGGACCAGGTTCTGTTACCCAGAATCCTTTGCAAACCTCAAAATTTGGCTAAAAAAACACATGTTCCTCACATTTCTGTGGCAGAAAGTTCTGGAATCTGAGAGGAGCCACAAATTTCCTTCCACCCAGCGTTCCCCCATGTCTCCCGATAAAAATGATACCTCACTTGTGTGGGTAGGCCTAGCGCCCGCGACAGGATATGCCCCAAAACACAACGTGGACATATCACAGAAAACAGAGCTGTTTTTAGCAAAGTGACTACCTGTAGATTTTGGCCTCTAGCTCAGCCGCCACCTAGGGAAACCTACCAAACCTGTGCATTTCTGAAAACTAGAGACCTAGGGGAATCCAAGGAGGGGTGACTTGCGGGGCTCGGACCAGGTTCTGTTACCCAGAATCCTTTGCAAACCTCAGAATTTGGCTAAAAAAACACATGTTCCTCACATTTCTGTGGCAGAAAGTTCTGGAATCTGAGAGGAGCCACAAATTTCCTTCCACCCAGCGTTCCCCCACGTCTCCCGATAAAAATGATACCTCACTTGTGTGGGTAGGCCTAGCGCCCGCGACAGGATATGCCCCAAAACACAACGTGGACATATCACAGAAAACAGAGCTGTTTTTAGCAAAGTGACTACCTGTAGATTTTGGCCTCTAGCTCAGCCGCCACCTAGGGAAACCTACCAAACCTGTGCATTTATGAAAACTAGAGACCTAGGGGAATCCAAGGAGGGGTGACTTGCGGGGCTCGGACCAGGTTCTGTTACCCAGAATCCTTTGCAAACCTCAAAATTTCGCTAAAAAAACACATGTTCCTCACATTTCTGTGGCAGAAAGTTCTGGAATCTGAGAGGAGCCACAAATTTCCTTCCACCCAGCGTTCCCCCACGTCTCCCGATAAAAATGATACCTCACTTGTGTGGGTAGGCCTAGCGCCCGCGACAGGATATGCCCCAAAACACAACGTGGACATATCACAGAAAACAGAGCTGTTTTTCGCAAAGTGACTACCTGTAGATTTTGGCCTCTAGCTCAGCCGCCACCTAGGGAAACCTACCAAACCTGTGCATTTCTGAAAACTAGAGACCTAGGGGAATCCAAGGAGGGGTGACTTGCGGGGCTCGGACCAGGTTCTGTTACCCAGAATCCTTTGCAAACCTCAAAATTTGGCTAAAAAAACACATGTTCCACACATTTCTGTGGCAGAAAGTTCTGGAATCTGAGAGGAGCCACAAATTTCCTTCCACCCAGCGTTCCCCCATGTCTCCCGATAAAAATGATACCTCACTTGTGTGGGTAGGCCTAGCGCCCGCGACAGGATATGCCCCAAAACACAACGTGGACATATCACAGAAAACAGAGCTGTTTTTAGCAAAGTGACTACCTGTAGATTTTGGCCTCTAGCTCAGCCGCCACCTAGGGAAACCTACCAAACCTGTGCATTTCTGAAAACTAGAGACCTAGGGGAATCCAAGGAGGGGTGACTTGCGGGGCTCGGACCAGGTTCTGTTACCCAGAATCCTTTGCAAATCTCAAAATTTGGCTAAAAAAACACATGTTCCTCACATTTCTGTGGCAGAAAGTTCTGGAATCTGAGAGGAGCCACAAATTTCCTTCCACCCAGCGTTCCCCCACATCTCCCGATAAAAATGATACCTCACTTGTGTGGGTAGGCCTAGCGCCCGCGACAGGATATGCCCCAAAACACAACGTGGACATATCACAGAAAACAGAGCTGTTTTTAGCAAAGTGACTACCTGTAGATTTTGGCCTCTAGCTCAGCCGCCACCTAGGGAAACCTACCAAACCTGTGCATTTCTGAAAACTAGAGACCTAGGGGAATCCAAGGAGGGGTGACTTGCGGGGCTCGGACCAGGTTCTGTTACCCAGAATCCTTTGCAAACCTCAAAATTTGGCTAAAAAAAACACATGTTCCTCACATTTCTGTGGCAGCAAGTTCTGGAATCTGAGAGGAGCCACAAATTTCCTTCCACCCAGCGTTCCCCCACGTCTCCCGATAAAAATGATACCTCACTTGTGTGGGTAGGCCTAGCGCCCGCGACAGGATATGCCCCAAAACACAACGTGGACATATCACAGAAAACAGAGCTGTTTTTAGTAAAGTGACTACCTGTAGATTTTGGCCTCTAGCTCAGCCGGCACCTAGGGAAACCTACCAAACCTGTACATTTCTGAAAACTAGAGACCTAGGGGAATCCAAGGAGGGGTGACTTGTGTGGCTCGGACCAGGTTCTGTTACCCAGAATCCTTTGCAAACCTCAAAATTTGGCTAAAAAAACACATGTCCCTCACATTTCTGTGGCAGAAAGTTCTGGAATCTGAGAGGAGCTACAAATTTCCTTCCACCCAGCGTTCCCCCAAGTCTCCCGATAAAAATGATACCTCACTTGCGTGGGTAGGCCTAGCGCCGGCGACAGGAAACACCCCAAAGCGCAACGTGGACACAACCTAAATTTTGGAAAAAAACAGAGGTGTTTTTTGCAAAGTGCCTACCTGTAGATTTTGGCCTCTAGCTCGGCTGCACCTAGGGAAACCTACCAAACCTGTGCATTTCTGAAAACTAGAGACCTAGGGGAATCCAAGGAGGGGTGACTTGCAGGGCTCGGACCAGGTTCTGTTACCCAGAATCCTTTGCAAACCTCAAAATTTGGCTAAAAATACACGTTACTCACATTTCTGTGGCAGAAAGTTCTGGAATCTGAGAGGAGCCACAAATTTCCTTCTACCCAGCGTTCCCCCAAGTCTCCCGATAAAAATGATACCTCACTTGTGTGGGTAGGCCTAGCGCCCGCGACAGGATATGCCCCAAAACACAACGTGGACGTATCACAGAAAACAGAGCTGTTTTTAGCAAAGTGACTACCTGTAGATTTTGGCCTCTAGCTCAGCCGCCACCTAGGGAAACCTACCAAACCTGTGCATTTCTGAAAACTAGAGACCTAGGGGAATCCAAGGAGGGGTGACTTGCGGGGCTCGGACCAGGTTCTGTTACCCAGAATCCTTTGCAAATCTCAAAATTTGGCTAAAAAAACACATGTTCCTCACATTTCTGTGGCAGAAAGTTCTGGAATCTGAGAGGAGCCACAAATTTCCTTCCACCCAGCGTTCCCCCAAGTCTCCCGATAAAAATGATACCTCACTTGCGTGGGTAGGCCTAGCGCCCACGAAAGGAAAGGGCCCAAAACACAACGTGGACACATCACATTTTTTTATAAAAAGCAGTGCCTACCTGTGGATTTTGGCCTGTAGCTCAGCCGACACCTGAGGAAACCTAGCAAACCAGTGCATTTTTGAAAACTAGAAACCCAGGGGAATCCAAGATGGGGTGACTTGCGGGGCTCTGACCAGGTTATGTTACCCAGAATCCTTTGCAAACATCAAAATTTGGCCCAAAAAACACTTTTTCCTCTCATTTCGGTGACAGAAAGTTCTGGAATCTGAGAGGAGCCACAAATTTCCTTCCACCCAGCGTTCCCCTAAGTCTCTCGATAAAAATGGTACATCACTTCTGTGGGTAGGCCTAGCGCCCACAAAAGGAAATGGCCCAAAACACAACGTGGACACAACATATTTTTTCACAGAAAACAGAGGTGTTTTTTGCAAGGTGCCTACCTGTGGTGTTTGGCCTGTAGCTCAGCCGGCCCCAGGGGGGGGGGCAGAAATGCCCTAAAATAAATTTGCCCCCCCAACCCCCACCCTCCCCCGCCGGGAGCGACCCTTGCCTACGGGGTCGCTCCCCCTGCGTGACATTGGCACCAAAAAACAAATCCCCGGTGCCTAGTGGTTTCTGCCCCCTTGGGGGCAGGTTGACCTAAACTCAGCCAATCTGCCCCCAAGGGGGGCAGAAATGGCCTAAATACAATTTGTCCCCCAGGGGAGCGACTTTTGCCTGATGGGTCGCTCCCCATCTCTAAAAAAAAAAAACAAAGAAAAAAAAGAAAAATTCCCCTGGCGCCTAGAGGTTTCTGCCCCCCCCCCCCCGGGGGCAGTTCGGCCTAATAATAGGCCGATCTGTCCCCCGGGGGGGCAGAAATGGCCTAAAATAAATTTGCCCCCCCAACCCCCACCACCCCCCCGGGAGCGACCCTTGCCTACGGGGTCGCTCCCCCTGCGTGACATTGGCGCCAAAAAACAAATCCCCGGTGCCTAGTGGTTTCTGCCCCCTTGGGGGCAGATTGACCTAAAATTTGCCAATCTGCCCCCAGGGGGGTAGAAATGGTCTAAATACAATTTGCCCCCCCAGGGGAGCGACCCTTGCCTGATGGGTCGCTCCCCATCTCTAAAAAAAGAAACAACAAAAAAAAAAAAACACAAAAAAAAAATTGCCCTGGTGCCTAGAGTGTTCTGCCCCCCCCCCAGGGGCAGTTCGGCCTAATAATAGGCCGATCTGTCCCCCGGGGGGGCAGAAATGGCCTAAAATAAATTTGCCCCCCCAACCCCTATCCCCCCCCGGGAGCGACCCTTGCCTACGGGGTCGCTCCCCCTGCGTGACATTGGCGCCAAAAAACAAATCCCCGGTGCCTAGTGGTTTCTGCCCCCTTGGGGGCAGATTGACCTAAAATTGGCCAATCTGCCCCCAGGGGGGCAGAAATGGTCTAAATACAATTTGCCCCCCCAGGGGAGCGACCCTTGCCTGATGGGTCGCTCCCCATCTCTAAAAAAAGAAACAACAAAAAAAAAAACACACAAAAAAAAATTTGCCCTGGTGCCTAGAGTGTTCTGCCCCCCCCCCCCCGGGGGCAGTTCGGCCTAATAATAGGCCGATCTGTCCCCCGGGGGGGCAGAAATGGCCTAAAATAAATTTGCCCCCCCAACCCCCATCCCCCCCCCGGGAGCGACCCTTGCCTACGGGGTCGCTCCCCCTGCGTGACATTGGCGCCAAAAAACAAATCCCCGGTGCCTAGTGGTTTCTGCCCCCTTGGGGGCAGATTGACCTAAAATTGGCCAATCTGCCCCCAGGGGGGCAGAAATGGTCTAAATACAATTTGCCCCCCCAGGGGAGCGACCCTTGCCTGATGGGTCGCTCCCCATCTCTAAAAAAAGAAACAACAAAAAAAAAACACACAAAAAAAAAATTGCCCTGGTGCCTAGAGTGTTCTGCCCCCCCGGGGGGGCAGTTCGGCCTAATAATAGGCCGATCTGTCCCCCGGGGGGGCAGAAATGGGCTAAAATAAATTTGCCCCCCCAACACCCACCCCCCCCCCCCGGGAGCGACCCTTGCCTACGGGGTCGCTCCCCCTGCGTGACATTGGCGCCAAAAAACAAATCCCCGGTGCCTAGTGGTTTCTGCCCCCTTGGGGGCAGATTGACTTAAAATTGGCCAATCTGCCCCCAGGGGGGCAGAAATGGTCTAAATACAATTTGCCCCCCCCAGGGGAGCGACCCTTGCCTGATGGGTCGCTCCCCATCTCTAAAAAAAGAAACAACAAAAAAAAAACACAAAAAAAAAATTGCCCTGGCGCCTAGAGTGTTCTGCCCCCCCCCCGGGGGCAGTTCGGCCTAAAAATAGGCCGATCTGTCCCCCGGGGGGGGCAGAAATGGCCTAAAATAAATTTGCCCCCCCAACCCCCACACCCCCCCCGGGAGCGACCCTTGCCTACGTGGTCGCTCCCCCTGCGTGACATTGGCGCCAAAAAACAAATCCCCGGTGCCTTGTGGTTTCTGCCCCCTTGGGGGCAGATTGACCTAAAATTGGCCAATCTGCCCCCAGGGGGGCAGAAATGGTCTAAATACAATTTGCCCCCCCAGGGGAGCGACCCTTGCCTGATGGGTCGCTCCCCATCTCTAAAAAAAGAAACAACAAAAAAAAAACCACACAAAAAAAAAATTGCCCTGGTGCCTAGAGTGTTCAGCCCCCCCCGGGGGGCAGTTTGTCCTAATAATAGGCCGATCTGTCCCCCGGGGGGGCAGAAATGGCCTAAAATAAATTTACCCCCCCAACCCCCAACCCCCCCCCCCGGGAGCGACCCTTGCCTACGGGGTCGCTCCCCCTGCGTGACATTGGCGCTAAAAAACAAATCCCCGGTGCCTAGTGGTTTCTGCCCCCTTGGGGGCAGATTGACCTAAAATTGGCCAATCTGCCCCCAGGGGGGCAGAAATGGTCTAAATACAATTTGCCCCCCCAGGGGAGCGACCCTTGCCTGATGGGTCGCTCCCCATCTCTAAAAAAAGAAACAACAAAAAAAAAAAACACAAAAAAAAAATTGCCCTGGCGCCTAGAGTGTTCTGCCCCCCCCCCGGGGGCAGTTCGGCCTAATAATAGGCCGATCTGTCCCCCGGGGAGGCAGAAATGGCCTAAAATAAATTTGCCCCCCCAACCGGCACACCCCCCCCCCCGGGAGCGACCCTTGCCTACGGGGTCGCTCCCCCTGCGTGACATTGGCGCCAAAAAACAAATCCCCGGTGCCTTGTGGTTTCTGCCCCCTTGGGGGCAGATTGACCTAAAATTGGCCAATCTGCCCCCAGGGGGGCAGAAATGGTCTAAATACAATTTGCCCCCCCAGGGGAGCGACCCTTGCCTGATGGGTCGCTCCCCATCTCTAAAAAAAGAAACAACAAAAAAAAAAAACACAAAAAAAAATTTGCCCTGGCGCCTAGAGTGTTCTGCCCCCCCCCCGGGGGCAGTTCGGCCTAATAATAGGCCGATCTGTCCCCCGGGGGGGCAGAAATGGCCTAAAATAAATTTGCCCCCCCACCCCCCCCCCTGGGAGCGACCCTTGCCTACGGGGTCGCTCCCCCTGCGTGACATTGGCGCCAAAAAACAAATCCCCGGTGCCTAGTGGTTTCTGCCCCCTTGGGGGCAGATTGACCTAAAATCGGCCAATCTGCCCCCAGGGGGGCAGAAATGGTCTAAATACAATTTGCTCCCCAGGGGAGCGACCCTTGCCTGATGGGTCGCTCCCCATCTCTAAAAAAAAAAAAAAGAACAAAAAAAAAAAACACAAACAAAAAAATTGCCCTGGTGCCTAGAGGTTTCTTCCCCCCATGGGGGCAGATCGGCCTAATAATAGGCCGATCTGCCCCCAGGGGGGGCAGAAAAGGCCTTCCCAAAAAATTGCCCCCCCTGGGAGCGACCCTTGCCAAAGGGGTCGCTTTGTTGCGTGACATTCGCGCGCAAAAACAAACTCCCTGGTGTCTAATGGTTTCTGCCCCCCTTGGGGGCAGATTGGCCTTATCAAAATAGGCCAATCTGCCCCCAAGGGGGGCAGAAATTGTCTAAATATATATTGCCCCGTAGGGGAGCGACCCTTGCCTAAGGGATCGCTCCCCACCTAAAAAAAAAGAATTCATCACCAAAAAAAAAAAAAAAAAAAATGGTCCCTGGTGCCTAGAGGTTTCTGCCCCCCCTGGGGGCAGATCGGCCTAATAATAGGCCAATCTGCCCCCAGGGGGGGCAGAAAAGGCCTTCCTAAAAAAATGCCCCCCTGGGAGCGACCCTTGCCCAAGGGGTCGCTCCCTTTTGCCAATTTCAAGAAAAAAAAAAAAAATCCCTGGTGTCTAGTGGGGTTTCAAAAGCCGGATTGCAAGCAATCCAGCTTTTGAAACCTGTGAGAGACTTCAAAGGGAAGGAAATACATTTCCTTCCCTTTGAAGCCTCTCGGGGCCTCCCCCATGGGATTGAAAAAGAAATGCAAAAGCATTTCTTTTTCAATCGCGCTGGAAGCTCTGCTTCCAGCGCGATGGGGGAGACCCTGTGACTAATCAGCGCGCGCTCGCGCGCTGACGTCACAGGGGGGGTTGGGGGGGGTCGGGGGTGGGAGGGGAAGGGCTTCCCCTTCCATCCCTGACTTGGGGGGGTGGGGGGCAACCCCACAGAGGGAGCGAGAGCGCTCCCTCTGGGCTGTGTGCCGAGGACGTAGTGGTTACGTCCTCGGCACAGCAGCACTGTGCCGCAGGACGTAACCACTACGTCCGCGGCACAGAAGGGGTTAAAGGAAAACGAGATGCATTACAAAACTAAAAAATGAAACGTTTTCATTTCATTTTTTCAGAGCAGGCAGTGGTCCATAGCGCTGAAAAAATGTTTGTAGTTCCATTCAGAAAGGGGAAGGGGTCCCATGGGGACCCCTTCCCTTTTGCGAATGGGTTACCACCCATTTCAAATAGGTGCAAACTGCGATTGCTTTGCGACCGCGTTCGCGGTCACAAAGCAATCTGGCATTGCACTGCGACTCGCAATTAGGAAGGGGACTCCCTTTCCTAATTGCGACTCGCAAACCCGTTTTGCGATTCGGTAACCAGATTACCGAATCGCAAAAGGGGTTTTGTGCATTGCAAAGCGCTGTTTGCGACGTGCAAACTGTTTCCTACATCTGGCCGTAAGTCCCCTCTCACCAAAGCACTTCATATGAAATTCATGTTTGGGTGTTTACCAATATACTCAGTCACAGTGAAATGGCAGCACATCTCTGTTGATCCAGATGCGCCATGTCTTTTTTGCCCATTGGTCGTAGAAACAATTGACCATGTTGTTATTGTTTTCCCAGGTTATCATGAGGATAGGAAGAAGTGTATTTTACCACGTTGTCGTAACCTGGGGTTTAGAGATATTAGAACTGCAATCAGGATTTTGAGGACTAATTTCTGCCAACTGATGGTATTCTCTGTTTACCGCTTTTTGTTAAATACGTGGAGTAGACAAAAAATTGGTCTCTTGCAGAATGTCGCTTTAAGAACTGATTTTGATTTGTGCCACCTCGTGAAGCTAAGTGTGCATTCACATGTATTTTATCCCATTTTTATTGTTCATATTTTTTTGACTCTGAATGTAACTATTTATATTTGTTTATATTTTGCCATTTAATTAATTTTAAGTTTTAATCAATTTAAATCACTTACTGTCTTAATGAATTGTATTGATATTTTTTCCTATCTGCTTTTATGGCAATCTTGCCGAATAAAGATTCATGAAATGGAATGAAATGATTCCTGCACTTAAGAATGGGGGAATTTAGAATATGAAACCTGTATTTACGCAAGTGGAAATTCCACTAGTACTGTAGAATTTTCTGCATTCACAAATATGTGGTCAGGTTAGGTTTATTGGTGTTTCTGCAGCTTCAGCTTTCACACAAATCTTGCAAAAACCTTTTCATCCTAGAAACCAACAAAAACGTATTTATGTAAATTTCTTGTAACTATGTGTTAATGCAATGCATATTTCTTTCAGACTTACACATGTATATTTTTTGGCTTGCTGGAAAATCTACATAAGTAAATTTTACATTTCTAGTACTAGAGGAAACGTACAGCTGTTGTAGATTTTCCTTAAGTAGTTCTGTGATAATTTGTGAATGGAATAAAGGTCAAACGTTTGCTTCTAACATTGAAGAAATTCTACAAAATCCAGTCTGCAGCTTCCGCAGGCTTTGCTTTGTGGGGTAGGCCATGAATTCTCTGAACGGAGCAATACCACTCTATTCTAGTCCAAATAGTGGAAGAAATATAACTTCCATTATATCGAATACCATTATTTCATCGTGGTAGGCAGATGTGGGGTTAGTTCATATAGTGAATGTGATATGTTGAAGATTGATATTCCATCTGCTGCATAGTGACGTACAACTAGCAGTGATAATGCACATTGAAACAAAATCTTAATTAAATGAGTTGCTGTAGTGTATATTAATACCAATAATTTTATTTTCACAACATCACTTATGCATAATGCTCACGGATTGCCCACCACCAATATATGATATTACCCATGTAGTTCCTCCTGTTGTTTTCCAGTAATTATAATGTAATCCACTAACATATATACACACCGCATAGCACATAGATACACAACTGTATACAGTATCTGTGATCCCGCGATATCCATCTCTCTCTTACTCAATGTAGCAAAAACATAGGGGATATTTATAAGGCCCTAGAACCACCTTGCGGCATTTTCGCGGCATTTTTGTGATGCTAATGTGGCCCAACGAGGCCAAAATCTTTGAGCACGCATTGCACTACTTTGTAACCCTTTGTGCTACATTATGCCTGCACCAGGCATAATTTATGCAAAGAGGGTGTTCCCCTGTTAGAGGGGCTGAAAAAATGGCGCAAGGAAATCAAACAGATTTCCTTGTGTCATATGTTACGGCACTTTTAATGCCTTCTCAGAGCAGGCGCTGAAAGGGGGCTTCTGTTATTTAAAAAGGGCCCTTATGTACTCTGCAGGAGTAGCACCAATATTTTGACGCTGCTCCTGCAGAGTACATCAATAGTGTCATGAAAAGTAAAGCTATTGCCAACTACCCTGTGCCATGGTGCTCCGTATTTCAAATACGGCGCACACATGGTGGGGGTGGTAAAGGGCGCAAGAAAAGTGGCTCTGGTAAAGAGGCGCTGCACTTTTCCTAAATATGCCCCCATGGTGTTCAGTACTGCAAGTGCATACTTGCCTAGGTTTTGCATATGGGCTCGTTGGGCACAAAAGCCCAGAAAACATTGCATCCGTTTACCTACAATTTTAAAATCCCGTGAGTCTAGTAATAACCTGCGCAGTGCTGTGCAATTCGTAGTATCTCCGGGTCTGTTTCTAAAATAGAGTATTCAGTCTACGTGCAATATATTACAACATGTCTTCTTGACAGAGATCACGATGGAGTCAGCTTTAGTTGCTCTTCTGTGTATGAATTCCCCATTAACCTGTTACATATTCTTCATGTAGAGTAGAAAGGAAGGAAAAAAAAATACAATTCCACCCAACTTTTGTTGCTGCTTATAAAGAACAGTTCAAGGAAGTTGATTGCCTGCATTGACACCTATCTGGTTTCGCATAATAAGTCCGGTGCTGAAAATGAATCCATCAAACTCTCGCCTAAAGAACAGTGAGGTGATTCCTCGACCAATGGCCGTTCTCGAAACACGTAATTACCCGAGAGGAAGAAGTGGATTGGGTAACACAAGGAACAAATATGGCTGGGTATCTTCTTACTTTTGTTGCACAGACACGACAGAAACAGTGTCAGAATAAAGAGAACTTCGTCGTTCAGAAGGCCTAAAAAATCACATACTCTTTTTACAAATGTTCTTCGGACATTTTGCTTCCTAATATTTATTCTATTTAAATATTTTAATTCTGTAGGGTTCGCGCGATTTAATCTCCTTTGTTGAATGTCAAGGCAAAAAAACATCAGTGTGATCCCAATATGCAAGTCCGCCTTTATTAATAATGCTAAGATAACAGGTAATTGAATTGAGGGCAAGGAAAACGTAGTCAACCCAAGTCAGGTGATGCAAGTAGTCTAAGAAAGAAGAAAGCCAAGGGGCATATTTATACTCTTTTTTTAACGCAAAACTAACTCCATATTTAGACTTTGGCGTTAGACCCGTCTAGCGCCAAAGATCTTGGAGTTTGCGTCATTTTTTAGCGTGGACACCTTCCTTACGTTAATGATATGCAAGGTAGGCGTTCCCTTCTAAAAAATGACTCCGAGGCATGTGCGCCGTATTTACACTCCCGGGCAAAAATGACGCCCGGGAGTGGGCGGGTCAAAAAAAATGACGTCCAGCCGCTTTAGCGTCATTTTTTAACGCCTGGTCAGGGCAGGCGTTAAGGGACCTGTGGGCTCGGAAGGAGCCCAGAGGTGCCCTCCCATGCCCCCAGGGACACCCCCTGCCACCCTTGCCCACCCCAGGAGGACGCCCAAGGATGGAGGGACCCATCCCAGGGAACTTAAGGTAAGTTCAGGTAAGTTTTTTTTTTGGGTGGCATAGGGGGGCCTGATTTGTGCCCCCCTACATGCCACTATGCCCAATGACCATGCCCAGGGGACATAAGTCCCCTGGGCATGGCCATTGGGCAAGGGGGCATGACTCCTGTCTTTGCTAAGACAGGAGTCATTTAAATGGGGGTTGGAAGTAAAAAAAAATGGCGCTAATCGGGTTGAGGTGAAAATTTTGCCTCAGCCTGACTTGCCCCATTTTTTGACGCCCAAGCTCCATTTTCCCCTACGCCGGCGCTGCCTGGTGTAAGTCATATTTTTTTACGCACACCAGGCAGCTCCGCCGGCTAACATCATTCCATAAATAAGGCGCCTGCATGGCGCTTTGGAATGGCGTTAGCCGGCGTTAAATTTTTTGACGCACAACTGCGTTGGCGCAGTTGTGCGCCAAAAAGTATAAATACGGCCCTAAGTGTCTGATCACTGGATCTTCGAAAGCAAATATTTTGATGTATTCTGGTAATCATCTCATACTCATAAATGCATACACATTTTCATTTCTGACATATCTGTGGAGAGGCTATTAATTGTAAGAATAGGTAAATAATATTCATGAATTAGTATAAATATTTTAATAATGTTAGACATCTCTTTGTCTAGATCACTGAATTAATGTTTTGACAAAACTGCGATTTTTATTATTCTCTGTAGTAATCTAATCTTAGTAATGTAAAGAACAAATAAGGCCCAGAATTACCATTGTTCTCAATGGTGCACAACAGTGCCCTGGGTTTGCATGCAAGCAGAAGGAATAGCCACAGTTTGGTAGCGCAGTGCAGCCATAATTGCAGGCCAGAGGAGCCCTCACACGCCTGGGGCCTAGTGCCATTGCAAATACTTACATACTGCACTGTTGATAGCTATGCCCCTGATTTTTCACACAACAGACCGCTGTACCAACAAGGACAAATTGTGCAGCTCAAATCTACAAGAGTTGTATGCCAATGTCTTTGACGGCACTCCTCCAAAGCAATTCCTTCTAAGCGTGACGCCAAACGTACTGTGGCGCAAAGGTGAGGCAGTAGTGTCTTGCATGGAACCATTTCTACAGGTACAGCTTTGCTCTAATTCTAGTACTGTTTCCACAAGTCCCTCCTCATTATGTCCCTATATATTACTTAGAGGAAGGAGGATTGATTGGTCAAGTGCAATGCAAAGGTGTTTTTGCACTGCGGTCATGTCAGCTTTCAGTGTTAAATAGCTTTCATCCAAGAACGTTGATTGGCGCTGCCATTTGCCCTGCTATCCCTCGTACACCATAGAGTAACATAAGCAATGGACCCTGGCAATAGTAAAGTAGGACCTAATTGCAAACCAGGCCAGTTTATTCAAAGGAGAAACTGGCTTCCCTGATTCCAGCTCCGGCATCAGTTGTGCAAACAGACTACAATCTACAGGAACATAATACACTAAAAAGCAGCTTTACTGAAAGGTGCAGCAGAGAGCTCAGTCAGAAACAGCAGCAGTGAAATCTGCCACATTCCTGACTGTCTAACTTGAAATGGTGTAATGGTTAGTGGTGAGGCAGAGTCACTATTTAATAGTTGCATTTAATGACATGCTAATGTATAACATGTATTATCACTCCTTACATATATCTACATGAAATGTTATATTTAGATTGTCTACAATGAGTGATTTGTATAACAGCATTTTCAAACTATATTTAGAGTGTGTTTATGTTAAGTTAGCCTGAGTCACCATAGGCTTCAGTTTGAAAGGCTCAATATTACATTAAATATTCTGTGTATGCTTGCTATGCCTAATCTTTTTCTTGTTTCAGAAGTCATGTATCAACTGCATACTCGTTAAATGTATTGCTATTGTCACATTCTGTGTCAAGTCCCTTGATATCATTTTTTAATGATTGGTAGAGTGAATCTCAGCACCTGGGTATGAGAGTGGCCTGTGGAGAAAAATCCTCCCTTGTGCAATATTTATGAAGGCCACAGCGATGAAAAATTCTGTATTTTATTACTCATGACAAAAAGGCCAACACTCAGATTTACATAAATGTTTAGTTTTGGTTGGATCCTTCTCTATGGGTACTGCTAGTGCAGGTGTTTTAATAAAAAGTATTAATGAGTGTTCATGTATTCTGAGTAATGGATTTGTGTAAAAAATAAAATAATGTAGAAAAATAATGCACGCATTTGAAAATGTGATTACGATGAGTGGCCGCCAATGTTCATGAAGTGTACTTATTAATAGTCTAATGCTATGACATGTGGAGCATATGTTTGACAAACGTAGTAATATGTCACATTAAAGGTTATGCATTATGTATTAGTTTTATTAATTGTAGGCGTTAACTTAGCGAAGGTCTTGGCCTTGTTGCCAGGCCTCATGTCAAGCTGTATTTCTAAAAGTTTAATAAATGGCTGTAATAGAGAGTTAAACTGTGATTTTCCATTGTATTGTGTAAATGTGCTCACAGCTGAGAATCTTTTCTCATGAGAAACAACTGCTAGAAGATGCTGTTCTTGCTAAATGTAAAATTTTGTATGCAATGTGTGCAAGACTGACTTTCTCAGGAGGAGAACAATGGAGACACTGAATGGAGTTGATGCTGCAACAATATTGTTACCTGATGAGCCGGATGATGAGGACATTGCAGGAAAGCCAGTCAGCGACATATGAACAGAGTATTGGTAGAATTCATAGATTTGGAGTTTTAGTTTTATTGGACAAAGTGTGAACATGCGATCCCTTGACCAATAGGGATTTGGGATATAGTTTTAGTGAATTTAATTTAACGAGACTCTACCAAGGGAAGACAGCCCCATGGCTATTTTCTTGCTGGCCGAAAGTTCAGTATTTTCTTGTGCATCTTGAAAAGAGACTTGCTTAACTTTATTGTTTTAAGACTTTGCGTTTTCTGAACTTTGAGGCTGAATCCTGATGCCTTGCTGATCGACTGATGTCCTGATGATGAAGACTATCTTGCCTTGCTGATCCAATTGAGGAGAGGTATATATTGTACCTATGTGTCTGTTATGCACATTTGTTGTTTTCTTTCTAGGTACCAACCCAACTGTTTGGTGAGAGCCTTAGGGCCAGATGCAGGTAGCGTTTTGCATGGCGCAAACTGCGAAAATCGCAGTTTGCGCAATGCAAAATGCGCATCGCGATGCTCATTCACATTTTGCTAGTTGGTACCGACTCGCAAAATGTGAATGCGACTCGCAAATAGGAAAGGGTGTCCCCTTCCTATTTGCGACTCGCACTGCAATGCTAAATTGCTTTGTGACCGCGAACGCAGTCGCAAAGCAATTTGCAATTACCACCTGTGTCACACTGGTGATAACCCATTTGCAAAAGGGAAGGGGTCCCCATGGGACCCCTTCCCCTTTGTGAATGTTGCCAACCATGTTTTTTCAGAGCAGGCAGTGGTCCAATGGACCACTGCCTGCTCTGAAAAAACGAAACCAAATGGTTTAGTTATTTTTTTGTATTGCAACTCGTTTTCCTTTAAGGAAAAACGGGCTGCAATGAAAAACAAAAACTGCTTTATTTAAAAAGCAGTCACAGACATGGAGGTCTGCTGTCTCCAGCACGCCACCATCCCTGTGAGTGCAGGGAATCGCAATGGGGTCGAAAAATGCGGCCCACCTCATTAATATTAATGAGGTGGGTCTTTGAGACCCCATTGCGATTCGCAGACGGTGTCTGATACACCGCTCTGCATCTGAATTTGCGATTTGGAAATTGCGAGTCGCACTGACTCTCAATTTCCGAATCGCAAATTCGGAAATTGCTACATCTGGCCCTTAGTTAGATGTTTTTCCAATTTCGTGTTACTAAATTGTTTTGCGTGAAGCCCAATATGCTGATGCTAATCTGGTGTTAGTTAAGGATCCTAACTAATGAAAATCTGCTATAGGGAATAATGTTTGATGTCTTTTCTCTGTTGAATCTAAATGTATGTGATCTCGTAGCAAAATTGTTCTTGTTATTAATTTTCACTGTAACCTTAGAATGTGTAATAGTTCAAGCTTTGATTAGATTACGTTTTTCCGTCACTTTGGACCACCAGTGTTGTTTCTGTATGCGTATCATTTGATTTTGAGGTTATTTACATGACTTTAGTATTGTTAGTATAGGGAACATAAATATTCTAACTTTTACTAAAAGTGTGGTTATTCATGACTGAAAGGTCATGGTGTGTGACAATTACTGACTTTATTGATTATTAACGTTATTGATTAATATTGGTTATTGTAACTGTGTACTGATTATTGATCTGCATTTACTGGAGTTATGGTGAGCTCATCTTAATTACGAATCAAAAGGTTCATCGACCTATTCGCGTCCCCTTGTAAGTTTACTTATTAAGGTCAGACATGCTAATGGTACCATAGCAGTGTTATTCTGGTTGAATTTCAAGATTTAATGGTGCACTTTTGTGTTAGATAGTTAGACTTACTTCTGTCCACCCTTGAAGGCGGTTGTCCCTTTCCCACTCTTGAGACCCAATAATCCTTTTATTTCTGCTCCTCTTAATAATGTACATTTCACCTTTTCTTGATCAAAACCTCCCCTTGGGTCTATTTTGGAGTCTACATTTGATGACACCTGCTGCATAGGAATGTCCCTGATTTATCCACAACTTTAGCATTGGGGAGTTTCCTGTTAAGGGAAACTGACTTCTTTATGATTTGCCTATTTTCTTCTTTAAGTAACTTGATTTCACTTTTTGGTCTTTGACCTGCCTGGACTAGATTAATTTTGAATGTAACAAGGTGATTATTGACAAATGACTAAATTGATTGATTTGAGTTTGTTATAAAGCCTTCATGGTTTGCAAATATACTACTCTGTTGTTACTGTGGAGAAAATTGTGCTTCACTGTCATTGATATGTTATTGAAATGCTGAAGTGGAGCCTCAGTTTCAGACATAAATCCATCCTTTGAGTGCAGTTGCAGTCTGAACATTTGCACCATATTTGTATTGCCTGGGCACCATCCTTTTTCCCTTCCTCAATAGTTCACCTTATTTGAACAGACGTTCTAGGTACCCTTTCTTCAAGTAAGCCCCATTTCCTCAGCACCTCATGTTTTCTTCCAGCATTAATGATTGACACTAACAAATCAAAATGGCCAAGCCACTGTCAATCAGATTCAAATGCCCAAGGGCCAAATGTGATGGGGATGAGGGTTTGTATGGAAAGCCAGGATGCTCTGGGGAATCCAGGATTCTACAGATAAGGCAATTTGTGTTCCGCCCCAGCGTAAATCTGGAAGTAGACAGAGAGGCCATTGTTCTTTTCCATTGCTCAAAGAGTGGATGTGGCCCTCTCTACTTCTCCTTATTAATCACAGAGACAACATTGGAAAATGTTGCTGTGTAGCATCAATGAAGAGTGATATTCATGACAAATCCCTCACATAAAGCCGCACATCAATGAATGTCATTAAAAAAATATAAACGTAGGAATGGCTTGGTCTGGAAAAGTAACAGTGATAGGGTTTGCAGTTGATGCAGAAAGTGTTTAAAATTTTCCATTATTGTGCGGTAAATCTCTTATGGTACTGTACAATTTATGTTAAGCCCCAAGGAATGGGGAATTATTGTATGAGCCTGAGTTTGCTAGTTGTAAAACCACATGTAATTCAAAATTCACTGGGTTTAACACACACCTGCCACCTGCTCTGAGCAAGTGGTCAATTTATGTAAGACCTCTTTTACAAGAACATCTGATCACATGCAATAATACCGAAAATGTAGAAAATGCCTATCCTGATTAGCGGCGGCTGCCACAAATTTTAAGGGGAGGGACAGGCTGGGGGGAGGGACTGGGATAGGGGGGATAAAAAAATCATTTAAAAAAAACTTACCTCTTTCAGTCACCGCCAGTGCCGGCTGCTGCCTCGATCTACCTCTGGTGTCCCAGCATTCACTGGAACACCAGCACAGGCTCCACATCAATCCTGGTGCTGCTTTTATGCTAAACCTAGGGTGAAAGCAGCATTAGGATAGGTCTGAGCAGCTTGGACTACCGTTCAGACACAACCCTGGAGTCTGTGCAGTTTCTCTAGCCCAGCTGTTCAACACAGCCGGGTTATAGAAATCTGAGTCTGCTTGTGTGTTTGGGCAGCCTGAGACAGATGGCCAAACACACATGCGCACTTAGGTGCACTCTCTCCTCTTCCTCCCATTCACATCAAGTGGCCCAGCCCCCCCACCCTTTACATGCTGAAAGATAAAACGATAAAGACATATCATTTTATCTTTCAGCTCCTGGTTAAACCAAGGGGGCAGCGCTCCTTCACCATTGCGAAGGATCCGCCTCTGATTCTAATGGCGTAATAGATTACCAGAACAGTCAAGATTTTGATAGATGAAAAACGAACACCAGTTAGAGCCCAGAACTGCCCTCATTCTTGCAATAGTTTGGTATAAATTGCACCCCACTTTGGTATATGCTTAAAGCTAGCAGCTTAGGCTAAAGCACTCTCAGATACACGTAAGAATGGTGTTTCTGTTTCATGCACATTTTGCTCCCAAAGCAAATATCACCTCCCACTCACTTTTTCCAAACTGCACTCACAGCATTACAGCTTGTGAGGTTTTTGATTCACTCATGCGGTTATTGGTCACCATGTACAAAACCGTTATTTTTAGTTCTTTAGTTTCTGCACAACACAGGAAATGTAATTAGAACAACTCATTTGACCACGAGTGTGATGAGAAACAATAAGACCTGCCAGTAAAGGCAATGTATACTTGAATACTTAACAAATATAGAATATATTTCCACAAATATGTACACTAAACTAACCTGTATTTAAATCTCTGGTAGCTTGGGTGTAGGAAAGTACCATCTTGCCTGGCATATTACCCCCATTTTTCACTGTATATATGTTGTTTTAGTTGTATGTGTCACAGGGACCCTGCCAGCCAGGGCCCCAGTGCTCATAAGTGTGCCCTGAATGTATTACCTGTGTTATGACTAACTGTCTCACTGAGGCTCTGCTATCCAGAACCTCAGTGGTTATGCTCTCTCATTTCTTTCAAAATTGTCACTAACAGGCTAGTGACCAATTTCACCAATTCACATTGGCATACTGGAACACCCTTATAATCCCCTAGTATATGGTACTGAGGTACCCAGGGTATTGGGGTTCCAGGAGATCCCTATGGGCTGTAGCATTTCTTTTGCCACCCATAGGGAGCTATGACAATTCTTACACAGGCCTGCCACTGCAGCCTGAGTGAAATAACGTCCACGTTATTTCACAGCCATTTACCACTGCACTTAAGTAACTTATAAGTCACCTATGTAAACCTGGTAAAGGTTGGGTGCTAAGTTACTTAGTGTGAGGGCACCCTGGCACTAGCCAAGGTGCCCCCACATAGTTCAGGGCAAATTCCCCGGACTTTGTGAGTGCGGGGACACCATTACACGTGTGCACTACACATAGGTCACTACCTATGTGTAGCTTCACAATGGTAACTCCGAATATGGCCATGTAACATGTCTATGATCATGGAATTGCCCCCTCTATGCCATCCTGGCATTGTTGGCACAATCCCATGATCCCACGGGTCTCTAGCACAGACCCGGGTACTGCCAAACTGCCTTTTCAGGGGTTTCACTGCAGCTGCTGCTGCTGCTGCCAACCCCTCAGACAGGTTTCTGCCCTCCTGGGGTCCAGCCAGGCTTGGCCCAGGAAGGCAGAACAAAGGACTTCCTCAGAGAGAGGGTGTTACACCCTCTCCCTTTGGAAAAAGGTGTTAAGGCAGGGGAGGAGTAGCCTCCCCCAGCCTCTGGAAATGCTTTCATGGGCACAGATGGTGCCCATTTCTGCATAAGCCAGTCTACACCGGTTCAAGGACCCCTCAGCCCTGCTCTGGCACGAAACTGGACAAAGGAAAGGGGAGTGACCACTCCCCTGACCTGCACCTCCCCTGGGAGGTGCCCAGAGCTCCTCCAGTGTGCTCCAGACCTCTGCCATCTTGGAAACAGAGGTGCTGCTGGCACACTGGACTGCTCTGAGTGGCCAGGGCCAGCAGGTGACGTCAGAGACTCCTTCTGATAGGCTCCTTCAGGTGTTGCTAGCCTACCCTCTCTCCTAAGTAGCCAAACTTTCTTTTCTGGCTATTTAGGGTCTCTGCTTTGGGGAATTCCTTAGATAACGAATGCAAGAGCTCATCAGAGTTCCTCTGCATCTCTCTCTTCACCTTCTGCCAAGGAATCGACTGCTGACCGCGCTGGAAGCCTGCAAAACTGCAACAAAGTAGCAATGACGACTACTGCGACACTGTAGCGCTGATCCTGCCGCCTTCTCGACTGTTTTCCTGGTGGTGCATGCTGTGGGGGTAGTCTGCCTCCTCTCTGCACTAGAAGCTCCGAAGAAATCTCCTGTGGGTCGACGGAATCTTCCCCCTGCAACCACAGGCACCAAAGAACTGCATTACCGGTCCTCTGGGCCTCCTCTCAGCACGACGAGCGAGGTCCCTTGAACTCAGCAACTCTGTCCAAGTGACTCCCACAGTCCAGTGACTCTTCAGTCCAAGTTTGGTGGAGGTAAGTCCTTGCCTCCCCACGCCAGACTGCATTGCTGGGAACTGCGTCTTTTGCAGCTACTCCGGCTCCTGTGCACTTTTCCAGGATTTCCTTTGTGCACAGCCAAACCTGGGTCCACGGCACTCTAACCTGCATTGCACGACCTCCTAAGTTGTCCTCCGGCGGCGTGGGACTCTTTTGTGCAACTTCGGGTGAGCACCATTTCACTCCACTTTGTAGTGCCTGTTCTGGCACTTCTGCGGGTGCTGCCTGCTTCTGAGAGGGTTCCTTGTCTTGCTGGATGCCCCCTCTGTCCCCTCACGCAATTGGCGACATCCTGGTGCCTCCTGGGCCACAGCAGCATCCAAAAACCCTAAACCGCAAGCTTGCAGCTAGCAAGGCTTGTTTGCAGTCTTTCGGTGGGAAAAAAACTTCTGCACAACTCTTCACAACGTGGGACAGCCATCCTCCAAAGGGGAAGTTTCTAGCCCTTGTCGTTCCTGCAGAATCCTCAGCTTCTACCTCCTAGTAGCAGCTTCTTTGCACCCACAGCTGGCATTTCCTGGGCATCTGCCCACTCTCGACTTGATCGTGACTTTTGGACTTGGTCCCCTTGTTCCACAGGTACTCTAGTCTGGAAATCCATCGTTGTTGCATTGCTGGTGTTGGTCTTTCCTGCAGAATTCCCCTATCACAACTTCTGTGCTCTTTGGGGAACTTCAGTGCACTTTGCACTCACTTTTCAGGGTCTTGGGGTGGGCTATCTTTCTAACCCTCACTGTTTTCTTACAGTCCCAGCGACCCTCTACATGCCACATAGGTTTGGGGTCCATTTGTGGTTCGCATTCCACTTTTGGAGTATATGGTTTGTGTTGCCCCAATCCCTATGTGTCCCCATTGCATCCTATTGTAACTATACATTGTTTGCACTGTTTTCTATTGCTATACTGCATATTTTTGGTATTGTGTACATATATCTTGTGTATATTTGCTATCCTCATACTGAGGGTACTCACTGAGATACTTTGGCATATTGTCATAAAAATAAAGTACCTTTATTTTTAGTATATCTGTGTATTGTGTTTTCTTATAATATTGTGCAAGTGACACTAGTGGTACTGTAGGAGCTTCACTCGTCTCCTAGTTCAGCCTAAGCTGCTCTGCTAAGCTACCATTTTCTATCAGCCTAAGCTGCTAGACACCCCTATACACTAATAAGGGATACCTGGGCCTGGTGCAGGGTGTAAGTACCCCTTGGTACTCACTACAAGCCAGTCCAGCCTCCTACATTGGGACAAAAAGCAGTCAGGCTTAAATTAGAGGCAATGTTAAAAGTGTTTAAGGAGCTCACAATCATTAATAAAGTGAAAACACAATCCAAGAAAAATCCCAAGCCAGTTTAGAAGAGTATAGACATGGTTTATACATAAAACAACATCAAAACAAACAAAATCTAATCTCTAGAACTAGAGATATTGATTTTTATAGTTTTAGGAAACAATTTGTACCAAGAAGTAGAAAGCACCTCTCACAGCTATCAGGTCAAGCTAGACCAGGGAAAAGTCACAAATTCAGGCTGACTTCAATGGAACATGGGTTAGATGCAATGATCAGGTTAGTTCCGCAGAAGAGTTACCTTCTCAATCCACCGCAAAGAGTCTAGTTCACTTTGGAGGAGGCGGCTTTTGGCAGAAAGAACAAATCAAGTTTAATGGATGGTCATTGCTATAGCATGAAGAGACGATCATTGCTGGAGCTTTAGGCTGGTTAATTGTTGTGGATGGTTGCTGTTGGCTCGAATTGCAGGGCTCGCCATGCTGGTCATCGCAGATAGTCACTGTTGGCAAGAAAAACAGGTCCCATTGGAGTTTCACATTGGCACTCATCACAGGTGGTCAATTCTCGGCACAAAAAGGCACTTTGTGGTTATGAGCAGCCCAAACTTCACGATTTCACCTTTTCTGTAGGAGGAGTTCTCAATGAAGTCACCTAAGGGCCCCTGACCTGGGGGGCACCTCTAGGGGATCAGGACTCACTCAAGCAGAGACCATTGGGCGGGCTCAGGTAGGTCCTGTTGGTGCTGTTCAGCTGAGCAGTTGAAGGGCGGACCCCAGAAGTTTGTTGTGTCCCTGTAGCTCACAGAGGAAGTCAGCCAACTAACCCTTGAGGTCAATCTGGGTAGCCTGGGATCAAGGCAAGCAGGTCAAATTTCCCTCTTTGCAGAGCATGGCAGTCCTTTCAGCAGCAGAACAATCCTTTTGGTAGCCGGGCAGTCCTTCTTCTTAAGCTTCCACAGGTCCAAGAGTGTTCTGATGAGAGGTTCTGAAAGTCCCACTTTTATATCTGTGCCAGCATTTGTATATGGGAATTCCCTGAAGTACCCCCAAAGCCAGTTCTGGTCAGTTCTTCCCTTTCTAGTGGTCCTGGTGCTAAGCTGTCTAAGGTGACAAAGGCAAGGCAGGCCTGGTGTCAGGTTTCTTTCTTTGTGCTACAGGTAGGGCCCTTTGAAATGTAATCAGGGCAAGGTACAACTTCTTCCCAGCCATCCTATCAGGAAGACCCTCTCCTCCCACACATAGGTGCCCTTTATCCACTGTCTGGAAGCAATACATGAACCACAGCAGAGCCATTCACTATCATGTGATCCAGGACACTGGCAGAAAGGCACAGTTGATTATAACAAGAAAATGACAACTTTCTAATAATAACATTCTCAAAATTGTAACTTAAAACTGACTTCACCATTAAAGATGATTTTACATTACATTATTTTAGTGTAATCAGCATATTTCTATCTACTCCCAATCTGAAGTAGGCACTTATTAAATATAAAAGGGCAACCCAGTGCTAGTCTATAGGAGAGGAAGACATCACAAACAGTGAAAAACAACTCTAAGAGTTTTTCACTGTCAAGCCATGTAAAACTTAAACATAGATGTCCTAATTTTTAAATATCATGCACCCAATTAACAATACAACTGCACTACAGGCTGCAGTGGCAGACTGAGAAATGTTTTACAGTGCTGCTTTAGGAGGTGACACAATGAGTACCTCTGCCTACTAGTAGCATTTAATTTACCAGGCCAATGTACAGGTAGTACTATTTGCTAGGAACTTACAATTAAATTAAATTGGACAATTACATGTGGGCCCATTCTGCAATGTTTAAAGGAGAGAGCACAAAAACATTATTAATGGTTAGCAGGTGTAAAGTACACAGAGTCCTAACGCCAAGAACAAAAAAACAAGTTAAGCAAATTAAGGGGGCAAAGGCAAAAAATGTTTGGAGAAATACAACACCAAGGATGTCAAATCTGACAAGGACATTGCTTATGTGTCACAACATCTCTTTAGAAAATGCAGAGGATAGGCATCATTGTGTATTGTACACCATCTTAAAACTCACTTTTTTTTAAAACATTGCTGGTAATGTTAAACCTTCTTCCACATCATACATGACATTGGTGTATTGCAATACATACTTTTGATACACACTTATTAGAAAATTGATGAAGCAACCTAATACACTAATGTCTAATCCCCACCATTTCAGATGTAATATTAATAACTCTTTTTAAATGTAATCATTTTTAGCACATGTATGCATATGTTACACCAGTGCGCACTTGCCATTAGTGTATCTTGCATGGGCATGCGTTTAACAAGCATGCATGCGTTTTGGAATGTGCAGGCACAAATTATAAAACTCTGTGGAAGCAAATTCTGAAAAGACATAATTTTTCAGGGAAATTCTATTAAATCCAAGGACTTGTTCCCAGGAAACAAAATGCAAGACCAAGAGGCAAAGTGACTAGAAGAAAAACCTACACATGAGAACTTTGAACAGATACTTAATTTGACATCAGAGGAGGTGAAGGGATTTTGCACAGGAAGTACTTGAAAATTATGGACTTTTGATTTCTGTCTTAGAAGGGCAGTTGGTCCACTAGGCACAAACACAAAGGTGTTATACAAATTTATCATACAAAAGGTGACCTTAAAAGAAGACCTCAGCAGTCTGCAGAAGATCTCTTGAAAAGAGCCTTAAACAGTAGGAAGTTACTATACTAGATCTGGATGACCAAATTGCATGCAAAACTCTTACCGGTTTTGGCTCCTTGTAGATATCTTGGGCTGACAAGTTCATTGTGATACCCCTGCTCCCCAGGAGTGGTACAGAACCCGAGAAGAGTCTGAGCAGCATTGACAACACCCCAAATGTAAAGTGTTGATCTCTATTGAAGAAGGACCAATACCCTGAAACACGTGTCACTGGCTGCACCGACAATGGTAAATACTAAAGACTTTCCTCTAAAGTGAGTGCTACCATGCACTGCATGCAGCACAATGCATCTGGGCGAACTGTGGGCTGGTATGCCAGACAGTATGTGCCCACTCCCCCTACTGAAATTGGCTACTTGTTGAGTTTTTGGATTGACAAGCTCATTCAGTTAGATGCACCTGCACTCTTGGAGCGGTACAGAACCTGAGTAGACTGGGAGCATCGACAGCACCCCAATTGTAAAGTTTTACTCTCTAATGAAGAAAGATACATATCCTGAACCACACTCCTAGAATACACAGTACTGACTGCACCAACAATGGTGAATACTAAAGACTTTCATGTAAAGTGGGTGCTATCATACACTGCATTCACCACAATGTGTCTGGACAAACTCTTTGTGCCAGGCTGTGTGCTTTCTCCAACCCTTCTTGTGATTGGGTCCTTGTTTATTTGTTGAGCTGATTCGCGTTTCAGGATGCACCTGCACTTTCTGTACAGAACACGAAAAAACAGCAGATTGACAGCACCCCTAAATGTAAAATGTTTCTCTCTATCTAAGAAGGACATATATCCTTAAACATGTTTCTAGAGACACAAAGCAAGGGCTGCACCAACAATGGTGAATACTGAAGCTTCCCCAAAAGTGAGTGTTATCATACATTGCATTTACCACAATGCATCTGGGCGAATTGTGTGCTGGTTGCCAAGCAGTGCCTGCCCTCTTACAAGTAACATGATGAACATCTTTATGCCCTGCTTTGTTAAATATTACATTGGCCAGTGTTTACATAACATATGTTTATGTGTAGTTTGTATAGTGATAAAGAATGTGCATGCATATGTAACAATCATTTTTGGGGCAATATTTATACTTTTTTAGCACCGCATTTGCGTCATTTTGTGATGCAAAAGCGGTGCAAACTTACAAAATTCAATTGTATTTTGTAAGTCTGCGCCGCTTTTCTGTCAAAAAACGAAGCAAATGCGGCGCAAAAAAGTATAAATATGGGCCTTAGTGTTTACTATACCAGATGTCTTTGGTTAGCAAGCATTTTTATAGCACCTACAGTGGAGTGATGTGCACAAGACCTTTCTCAATGTTATGAAATGATAATTAGGGGTGCTGGGATGTGATTGAGTGTTACTGCTTGAGGGTTCCTAGTAAAGGGGTCTTAACAAGCAATAAGATTGTTTTTTGTGCTGAGGCAAGTATCTGCCACCTCGGGAAAGTTAAAAGAGCCTCTAGAAAGTCTGTTAAAAGCAACATTTCATTATAGGATACTTTAAAAAATATGTCTTTCTACAGGTTTCACAGATTGCACTCTATCGTAAAGAAACACTTCACCTGCTATTGTCCTAAAGGACTGCATTAAAAATTAACCTTAACTTAAACTTTCAATTTTCCCTTCCCTTACTTGAATGGAGCACTTGAATGCCCCTCTCCATCTTCTTGCCTCTTTTACACACACACAGACACTCTCTTACACGCACACACACACACACAGACTATTCTGAAGCTCTCTTTCTTTGAAACCATATCCTTGCAACCTAACAATATCTATTCATTTATTCATTCAAAGTCCAATAGGATTTTGTTCTGCTGCCTAAATATTGCTGCTTAATGAGTAAAAGAGTCACAACTTTATATCAAATGGGAATACCATCAACTATGATCACTGATAAAATACATCTGTCTTCATGAGAATAAGGAGTGCACAATTCATTATGAAATTGAACGTGGCTGTGAATCAATAAGTCGTTAGTCACAAGAATTCAATATAATGAAACCTAACAAAGTAGCAAAGTTGTGTAACATGCAGGAACAAGTAGCACATGTCCTGGCCCTATGGCTAAGTGAAGAGAAAATGCTTCGGTGAATAGTCCCTCTATATGGCAAGTTACTCTAGGAATATTGGGGGTCGCATCTACATCCCAGAAGAACTAATCAATGAAATGGTGAGTGAGCAATGTCCACCCTTAAATCACAGCCCTTGCCAGCCTTTGTGAAAGTTCTTGGTTCCCTGCATTTCTCTGCAAGTGTATCATTCCAATGCAACAATGGCACTAAAGCTAGTATTCCCCAACGTAGTCAATCAGGATGTTTGCAGAAAGAACATGAAGCTATCATGAAGCGAGCACATAACTATATCTATATATCCTCACCATACTTGAGAAATATGAGCTGTCTGAGGTTTTTTAAAGTGGCACATGTTCCATGAGTGTTAGGTGCATTAAATTGGAGCACCCCTTTCCTGTGCGTCAGAACACTCATATAGGAATCCTGAAAGCTCACATTCTATTAACCATCACCTCGTTTGTGTTATCAACATAAATGATGTTGCAAATTCCCCAGGCTCTCCCCATGAAAGTTTCAATTTCAGGCGGCTTATATTTGCACGTCAATTAGAAGCTTCTGTATATGGTGATATGTGGTGTCTTGGTAAGTATATTCACATGAAGGAGGTCTTTTCACTTTAATTACTTTGCATTGCACACATTGTGACATATAAGCATCAAATGATTGTCAACATCTGACAGCTGGTAGGAGTAGGGTTTCATGATGTGTTTTTTCATTAGGTGATAGAGCTTATGCTCTGCAACCACATCTCTTGACAGCCTTTTGTCAATCCAGCTCAGCCACAGAACGTTGTTATAACAATGAATATATAGCCACAAGTGGCATGGCCTGGCCAAAGATAGTGGTAGTCACTTGTTTCAGCACTCCAGTGCTAGAGACCCTGCAGATTATTGATTCTGTAGCCCCTCCATGCCTTCCAAAGCTGAGGGACAACAGTGCTGGGACCCATTGCAGGTGCCGCACCAGTTGGGATGCCTGCGATCCCAAGAGCGTTCTTGGTGCCCGGGGGCGGTGACAGCCTGGATGGAGGACAGCAGCACACACAAGATGGTGGTGCCAGGCACCATTTAATGGGACTTCATCCTCCAGAGCCTCCAGGCCCTCTGGCCTGACGGAGCTACTGTGACTGACCCCTGAACCAGTGTTGACACGTGGGGGGAACTCTGTGCCTCTGGGGATCAGCGGCTCATGGCCCCATATGCCCGTATCCAGGTGCAACAATGTGTGCATAGTGGGGGTGCTGGAGCAGGCAGTGGGCCTCTGTAAGGAGCTGTTTGTGGAGGAATGGCTTCTACCGACTGTACTGGAGAGCAAGGTGCCCAAGCACTACAGAGTAGGATGTGCACACAAGGTCCCCGACAGGCTGCCTGCACCTGAGGCACTTCCAAGACCAATAGTGGCACAGCTGCTCAACTTTTGGGGCAAAGACAATATTCTGCAGGTGGCCAAGAAAAAACTCCTGAGGCGATTGAATGTAAATTATGCACCGCTATTCCCGGCAAAATTGCAAAACATTGACCAGAAGGAGTCACTCTTATTCACCACAGCAGCAGAGGTTTGGGACTGGTTGGATAAAGGGACCACACAGCCTGATGTGCAGATAAATGAGGATTACCCGCTCAAAGGACCAGGCAGAGCTGGAAGAGGCCAGGGTGGGAGCAGACCTACCACAGACAGTTTATAGTGACAGCCAATAGGTGGGCTGCACTAGACTGAGTCTCTGGAAATTCTGAGGAGGTGACAGGCTCTGGGGGGGAGTCTGATCCGCCCTCGCCAGTGGTCACGCTGATGACCTTGAATTCCATTATCTGACTTCATCTTGAGGCCGTCACATAGTGCACTAGGGGCTGTAGGTGGAACCGCTGGTAAGTGGGACATTCATGCAAAGTGTCGGCAGGGCCCTGCATCACTGGATGAATGACTGCATTAAAGATTGCAAAGGAGAGGGGGGTGGCAACAGATGCCTCGAGCACTGAGGTGGCGGGTAGTTTTAAATCTGTGGCAAAAGGCAGTGGGTAGGAAGGTTTGTTTGGGTTGTTGAAGTTTTGGTATGCATGCATGTACGCCCAGATGAGCACCATGGTGGGAGCAAAAGGGGGGCATGGCCCGGAGCCCATGGAGTGAGCAGCCGAAGGACAAAGATCCGGGCCGAGATCCCCCGTCTGCCTATATTCTGAACCAATAGCCTCACACCATGCGTGACAACTTTGTCCGGGGGGGGGGGCACACAGAGAAACACAGAATCGGAGCAGCAGCGGGGCTCGGTGATGGATTGACACAGCGTGACCGCCTGGCCGCCTGACTTCAAAATGGTGGACGGACAGACTTGGCCGAGAGTGGAGCAAGGGCAGCCCCGGGAGCCACTGAGGCCGATCGGCACAATGGGGCCTACCCAGGGAGGAGCGAGAATGGCTGTAGGGGGGCAACCCAGCGGCCCGGGGTCGCACCGGACCTGAAGAAAGACCACTGGTGGCCCCGCCACCCCAGCAGGGGTGAGCGCTCTCAACGGGAAGAACATGCAGGGGACCCAAGGGCCTCCGAAGAAGACCACCCGGAACCAGTGGAGGGAACAAGGTGAGAGGCGATCCTCCACCCACCCCCGTAGAACACGAGCCTGTGAGAGGCCCAACAGCGAGAGAAAGACAGCGGGCAGGAGCGAGATCATAGGTGACCCCCTTCCCCTGTGCCTGATTGAGGTGAAGGCGCTGGGGTTGAGTGCTGGGCGTGGGCCCATCCTGGATCGCAGGCACTGCACAGCGGTGCCTGCACAGAGGGGAATGAACCCTGACTAATGGACCTTGCCATATGAATAGGCAGGACTGTGGCGGAACGCAGGGGAATCATTACACAATGGACAATATCAACAAGAAAAAGGACACAACGGGTGTCCCTGGCACGAAACAAGACTGTACCACCTCCTCCCCTACAAACATGGTGCAGACGACACCTCTTGATGTCCCAGTGGGTGGCCCTCAGATATATTGCAGGCCATCACGTCCTCCAGGGAAATACGGGAATCTAAAATTGACACACTTGCTACAGATCTGGGCCTCTTGAGAGAGGACCAAGTACACCTGGCAGAAAGAGCTGCGACAGCAGAACGAAGTATGGACGAGCTCAAACCGGAAGTGACAACGGTAGGAGAGCGGGTGACTACCCTTGAGAAACAAGTAGAGACATTAATGGCCCGCACTGAGGATGCCGAGAATAGATCAAGAAGGAATAACATTCGTATTGTAGGGCTACCCGAGAAAGTTGAACTCAAAGACGTAACAGAGTATCTTGAGAACTGGATTAGAGCAGAGGTGGCACCTGAGATCCTGTTGCGATTCTTTGCCTTCGAGAGGGCACATAGGGTACCGGCGCGCTCTCCTCCCACTCGGGCTACACCACGACCGGTAGTGGCCCGGCTGCTACATTACAAGGACCAGGATCACATCCTAGATCAAGCTCGAAAAGGAGGGGAATAGAGAGTGGAGAACAAAAATTCCGCATTTTCCTTGAGTTCTCTCGTGAGGTAAAAAAACAGAGAGCAACTTTCTTAGAAATCAAAAAACAATTGCGACTATTGAACATACCGTACGCCATGCTTTTCCCCTCTACGCTGAGGGTAGCGGAAGGACGAGGGGCGAAATTCTTCTGTACACCGCCTGTACACCGCAAGAGGCGAGGGAGTAGTTAGATGGACAAAAAGGACCCACAGACCCAATAGCACCTCGCAGACCCAGGCCCAGGAGCAGACAACGGTGACACAGAGGATCACGGTATAGAGGACGGCGCCCACTACGGAAGAAGCCAAGGAGGAGAGACAGTGTGCAAGAGCACCGTAGCATCATTAAGTGGGGGGAAGCTAGTCCACGCTCAAAGGCGACAGCAAGAGAAATGCGAGGATCGGACTCTGAAGTGGAATCTGAGAGCTCGTCAGTACTATGCGTGGAACTACCGGTGGTGACACCGGGAACATCCGATGATATAATTTGACACCGCAGCCAAGATTTAATTTGATCACATTGGGCCAGCTGCCGCGACGTGTCCAGGACCTGCCGAGAGATGCGTAGCCGAGACTTCTGGAACAATGATGGGGAGACCCCCGTGCCGCGGGCTCCACGCGGCTGGAGAAGTACTCTCACCCACCTGTTAAGTACTGATTTCAGTTGGTAAAAGTTTGGATGGGGGGCTGTTCTGACACTTGTCCTGGGGAAAGGGAGTTGGGGAAGTTAATGTTAATAGTTACTAAGAAGCCCGCCTGCTACATCACCCGACTACTAGCTAAGGAAGTAACAGTTGATAATATGCCCCTATAACATGGGGGAGGACGAACAGAGACACAACAGTACTATTGACTCATCATGGGTGATCTGAGGAATTACAAAGTGATCTCCTGAAATATAAGAGGCATGCATAGTATGGCTAAACGTTATAAGGTATTCTCCTATCTGCAAAGGAGAGGGGATCACATAGTAATGTTGCAAGAGACACATTTGACAGCAGCAGAGGGATTGGCGCTGCAGAGGTGCCAGGCATATTACACAACTTATTCAGCGTATGCGCGGGGCACCCTAATTTGGATAAGAGCAGGAGTACCGTTCCAAATGACTAGCACACTAATAGATCCTGATGGGCGATTTGTGGTGGTTACAGGTCAATTAGGGGGACAACATATTGCGTTCATAAATATATACGTGCACACTGGCCCCCCCACCTGCTCCAGGCGGCACTGAGTGGGGGGATTTTAATTGCATGGCCAACCCTGACTTAGATAGATCCCACCCACCGCTGGGGGCATCACCAGTCAACACTCTAGCTAAGAAACTCCAGGACTGGCAGGCAGAATGGCAACTACTAGATTCCTGGAGACACCTTAACCCAAGCACCAGGGAATATTCCTTTTATTCTGCAGTACACGACTTACCTGTGCGACTGGACACCTTTTTATGCTCGCCTGTAGTACAGACTCAGGTTAGAGAGGTAGAATACCTGGGAAGAACATTATCGGACCACAACCCTATCCTACTTTCTCTAACATGGGGAAAAATTAACACAAGTATACCTACCTGGCGCTTAAAGCCTGATTCCCTTGAAGACCCTGCATACCGGACTCAAATAAGGGAACACATTACACATTATTTTGAAGATAATGAGGCAACGGCCCCTTCCCCCCAGATATTGTGGGAAACATTCAAGGTTGTGGTTAGAGGACGGTGCATCGCTGCATCCATGGGGATTAGGAAGACACTGCTATGAGAGATGGGGCAGCTAGGAAAGAGTTGCGAATAATGGAAGAATTAAGCCCAGAACACCCTGAGCTGCTGGAGAAGTGAGCGAGGCCAGAGGAAGAGTGCAGCACATACAGAGAGGCTTAGATGATTTTATTATAAAAACTACATGGTAAGGGCACACGCAGAGAGGGATAAGATGGGAGCACTCTTGGCATGGTTGGCCAATCGCACGAAACGCGGGAACCCCATATTAGAGATCAAGACCCCTCTTTGGGACAAACTATACCGGCAGGATGAAATTAATTATCACTTTCTCGAATATTACACAGCACTCTATACCAGTGTTCCACATGGGATGGGCAACGATATACAGACATTTTTAGGACACCTACCACACAGAGGCCTCAATGAGGAGGAGAGTGCTGCCCTGGGAAGTGAAATAGAGGTCTCAGAAATCAAAGATGCCATCAAGGCCTAGCAAGGGGAAAAACCCCAGGCACAGACGGACTTCTCATAGAGTTCTACGCCACATATGCACAGGAACTGACCACTAACCTAGCGCAATTATATAATAAGGCACGCGAAACGGAACACCTCCCAAATTCTACAAAGGAAGCCCTGATAATTCCATTATTAAAACCGGGGAAACCGTCTGATGGTAGCAGAGCATACAGGCCCCTATCCATGCTGAATTTGGATTACAAGATCCTAAGCCAAATACTACAAACAAGATTGCTCCTATATATGACCCGATTGATCCACAGTGACCAAATGGATTTAATTCCTACCAGGAATACTGCCCAGAATATACGATGAGCTATCCATGTTATAGACACTGTCGCACCACATGTAGCTACGGCAACTATACTGGCAGTAGACATAGAAAAAGCGTTCGACAATTTAGAGTGGGACTATGTATTCGCAGTTCTTGCTCGCATGGGTCTAGTAGAGGGCTTTATCAAATGGACGAAACTATTATACACAGTGCCGAAGGCGCGGGTTAGAACCGGGGTCGCGATACCTGAGCAATACTCAGTAGAAAGGGACACCAGGCAGGGTTGCCCGTTCTCGCCATTATTATTTGCCTTGGCAATGGAACCTTTGGCTTCCCAGGCTGGAACCACCAATTGGTATCAGGGACTGATGCAGGGTGACCGACGTCACAAGGTAGTGCTATATGCAGATGACCTCCTCCTATTTTTACAAGATACTGGGCTGGACCTCAAGAGAGCCCGAACACTCCTGGTGCAGTTTGGCTGCTTGACAGGCCTACAGGTAAACTTGCAGAAATCATACTTGTTCCCGCTGCTGGCGGACCATGGTTTACCTGAAGGACTAGGGAATGTGGCATGAGAACCTTGATGCATGTCTTATCTGGGAGTCAGGATTTATCACGCTAGGGCGGACATCCTGGAGAGTAATATAGGGCGAGCCATGTGGGCAATGAAAACTAGCGTGGGCTTCTGGGGGTCACTCCTGCTCTCTGTAGGTGGACGAATAGCGTTCATTAAGATGGTGGCGCTGCCAAGGCTCTCATATTATTTTGTGGTATTGCCGGTGTGGGTCCCGACCATGCTTTTTAGGGAACTTGACTCCTTTCTCATGGCGTTCATATGGGGAGATGGAAGACGCAGAGTGGCCCTAACCACTTTGAAGCGACCTCGAGCGGAGGAGGGTTTGGTGGTCCCGGACTTTGAGGCCTACTACCTAGCAGCCCATCTGCAGTGGCTGTCCCGGTGGATGGTGGTGGCAGGACCGGAGCGGTAGATGGGAACATACCGGCTCCTCCTGTTTCAGTAGTGGGGGGCCTGCTCTTTAACCTCGCTAGGTTGGAACAGATGCCTCTATAGGACTGGCACGACTACGACTTACACACCTGAGATACCGATGACATGGCTGCAGTGGCTATCTCGAGCAGGAGACTGGAAAGGACTGACGATTTGGGAGGGGGGGGGGCCTTACAGATGGGGGACCTTTATCGCAAGGGTAACCTGTTACCATTTGAAGACTTTCGGCAGGACAATGGCCTGCCAAAGGGCCACTTCCTGATGCACCAAGCGCTAACACGCAATACTGGGGCACACTGGCACACGTGAAATGTCGAGCCCTGTCCTCACGGGCCCAGCACTTACCTAATGACCTCCGATGGCACTCAAAAAACCATCTATGGCCTATATAGAGTGATCCGCTCAAGAGCGATGCGCCCCCTAGACGACCTACGACATAAATGGGAGATAGACTTGGGGACCCTAATTCCAGAGGAGGCCTGGGACCAGATCTTGGAGAGAGCATAGAAGGTCTCCAGAAATGCTAGGTTTCAACTTATACATTATTTTGTCATACATAGGACATATCTCACCCCGAAAAGACTCCATGAACATTTACATGTGATGGATGCGAAGTGCCCCAGATGTGGCAAAGATGCAGAGGAATTTATACACATGCTGTGGTCCTGTCCCCATTTGACCACTTACTGGAACACAGTGACCACATACGAAGCGGAAATTATCGAGCAAGAAGCCGCGTGCACAGCAGCCTACTGCTTGCTCCACTGGTTTCCCCATACTCCCAAGAATAGGGCAACTAGCAAATTCCAGGATCTCGCATACATACTGGTCAAACCAGAATTGACAAAAAAACTGGAAGAGTCCAGTGGGTCCCAACTTCCCAAGTTGGAAGAGTGAACTAAGGCGATGGGCAGAATATGAAAGATTAGTGCTGAAAAGGGAACTGGATTGGGGAGGGGGATCCCCGGAACTAACGAATGCCTAGGAGCAGATTGTCACAACATTGCAGGAAGAAGTTAGGCCTTTCCACATAGAACAGACGGTACATGCAACATCATCCACAACATGAAGCGACACTCCCTTCAGAGTAGAACATAAGCACAGCAGAGGCCAGAACCTGTACAGGACCAATAAATTTGAGCAAACCGAGAGACACCATGATGCAACTCAAGCTTAGGCGCATTAAGAATCCATGACATAGGGCAGAGGGCAGGTGGGTGGCGAGGGTATGGGGGTGGATTAGAGCTGAATGGCACTGAGTATTATTGTATCCTAGTCTATTGATAAGAGAAATATACAAATCAATGTCTCCCTCATGCACATGTATACTGAGACTAAGATATACTAAGAGGGGCATGAGAGAGAAAGTTATATGCTTCTTCCGAAATGATTCACATGCTCTGTGACTATATAATGACAGCGAATGTTACGAAGAACTTATCAAAAAAGTGTTCAGTAACTTACGATGTATGTATACAGACATTGGGCCATTCCTGATGGTCAGACGTTGTTGAACTGAAAAAACAATAAAATCTGTTAAAAAAATGGTGGGGGTAAAAGGCATCCACATACAGGATCCCGCTGATGGCTGAGGTACCTTCCTCCTTTCTGAGTGCTCAGACCCCCAATGTACTCTCCTGGAATGTCAATGAACTGGGAAATAAAGTGAAAAAAGAGATAGTGATGCAGTGTCTCCTCAGGCATAATCCAGACGTGATTCTCCCACAGGAAACCCATCTAGCTGGTGATAAATGTGGATTGTGGGGTAGGGGCAGATAGACAATGGTGGTGCATTCCAGCTTCTTGATTGGCTCCAGGGAAGGGGTTGGCACCATGGGTTTGTTGATCTCTCCTATTTCTAGTTATCAACACATAGGTCGAACGGGGGCTGCCAGGCAGTTGTAAGGGGGAAATGGAATGGGGAGACCCTGGTGGTAGCATCCTGGTACTTCCCCCTTGGTCTTCAAAACAAGGGGCTAGAACAGATGGGGGCCTGGCTGACATAGGTTCTGAGTGCCCTCCTGCTGGTGAGGGAACCTGAACCTCACAGCACACTAGACAGGATCACCAGGTCTTGGGCGATGCTCTTCTCTCCACCTTCAAGAAGGCCTTTGGCCTGGTTGGCCTTTTGGCGAGTGACACATCCATCTCAGCAGTCGCACTCATAAGCCTCAAACCGGATGTGGCCCATCTCTGGCCTCAACTGCATGATGGTGCCATGGTGGTAGCAGGGTAGACAGGGCGGCACAGAGTACTTATGGAGAGGCATTGCTTATCACTCTTTCTTAATAACGTACCTCCAGACGCCAACACTTTGATCCCAGCCTGGATGACAATTAGACCCTTTGGTCCTTACTGACTGACACAGAAAAAGATGGTCCTAGAGGTGACAAATCACTACTTTGAGGAAATTCAAGGGTCAGGGAACTCGGGCCACTATGTGGGAAGCTTATAAGGCAGTGATATCGCCCTAAGTGCGAAGGGTATGCCCAGACATGGGTCCTGTGCCCACTGCGCCACTTGATTCAAGCTAGCCTGGCTGATGAAAGGTAATACTCTGAAACCGGTCCCAGGATACTTGTTTCTGGTCCAGGGAGGGCCTGGCTTGGCAGTTTGGGTTGGACTGCTCCCATCGGAAACAGGGTCAAGACTGATGTGCATATGGCTGGGTCCAAACGGGGGTAACGTGGTGGGCAAAAATCAGATGGATTAAAACTAGATCTTTGTGACTGGGGTGAGTATTTGCATTGTTCAGCATTCCGTTCATCATTTGTTCTTTTTACTAATTTAGTGGGACCGACATTTATTTTTCTGAATCTGACATTTACCAAGGGCCAGAGAAGAAAAATGAAACCAAAACAGAAAGACATAGGAAGAGATTGATGAAAAAAACTGTACCAAAGCAACAAAGCAGGAACCAGCAGGAGTGAAATAAAGGGGCAATTTGTGGATGAAAGAGGCATGAAGTTCGTTTAGGACTGTACTTGTTCAGTATTCGGTGCACCGACATTTAATTGCACCAGCTTCTGAGCAGAGATTTGGTTACCGACACTCATTCTTTTACAAATTAAGCACTATTAGTAACGGTAGCCTGACAGTCCTTTTCTGTTACTGCACTGACATTATGGTCATGTATGTCGAAGTCTGATGCTAGGTGCTTAGCTACTAATGTACAAGATTGTCAATTTCTAAATCTGTGAAATTTCTCCATAATTGTTTGGGGGCAAAACAGCTCTCTTTCTGATCTTTCATGTTCATGACGTGTTGCTTCAATGGGAAATATGGATCCTTCGGTTCCTCTTACAACTTGTTCAGACTGTGGTGCTTCTGCCTTACCCAACACTAATGTAGATGGGTTCCTGGAGGTAGATTCTCTGCATAATGATTTTTGAAGGTATGTCTTGACACATATATTTGTGATTCTCTCTTCAGAGGCTATCTCATTGCACTTTCTTTTACAGAGAGTAGATGATTTAAAACTATCATTTGTGTTATGTCTGGAAGAGTTGACCATAATGTGTGCCAAGGATTTCTTTAAGAGTAAGAGTTGACCTTTAAATTTGTGGTGTTTCAGGAGTGTAGCTCTGTGTATAAATATTGTTCCTTTCCTGATCCAGACACAAGTAACAAGTTATTCTGAATGTCTTAACATTCATTTGTAAGTTACACAGGATTGTGAATTTCGTGGCATTAAAGTTTTGTAACAACTTCAAACTTGATGGAAATAAGGTATGGCTAGGGTTGTCACCTGAAATGGGCTAACAGTAAAACTGGACACACCCACTGTACACGTGTACTGCTAGGTGGGTTGATAACAATGTGATGGGAGTGAATATTTTGTGAAGTCACTTTTTTAGCTAACACATCTAGGGGTCATTATGACCCTGGCGGAAGGCAGAGAACCAGCGGTAAGACCGCCAACAGGGTGGCGGTCTTACTCTGTGGAATTATGACCATGTCGGTTACCGCCATGGTCATCCGCCGGTTCTCCGATCCGCCCGCTGGGCTGGAGACCTGGGTCTCCAGCCCGGCGGCCGTCACTAGACCGCCGGCGGTATTTGGACCCGGCTTACTGCCGTGGATTTCCAGCGGTTTGAACCGCCATGAAATCCATGGCGGTAAGCACTATCAGTGCCAGGGAATTCCTTCCCTGGCACTGATAGGGGTCTCCCCCACCCCCACCCGACTCCCTCCCCTACCCCCCCACCACCCCTGCTACCCCCCCAAAGGTGGCAGGGCCCCTCTCCCCACCCCGACCCCCAACATCACATCACCCATACCCACACGACATGAACGCAGGCACCACCTACACACTTACACATACACGCACTCATTCCCAAACACACAACACCCCCGCAAGCATACACGCACTCACACACCCCCTCTACATACACACACGCACACCCCCATGCACCCACACAACACCCAACACCCCCCTCCCCTCACGGACGATCGACTTACCTGGTCCGACGATCCTCCGGGAGGGGACAGAAGCCATGGGGGCAGCTCCGCCGACACCACACCCCCAACAGAACACCGCCACGGCGAATCACAGGACGTGATTCGCTGGGCGGTGTTCTGTTGGCGTGACGGTGGAGGTGGAGCAACCTCCACTTCCCGGCCTCCCGCCAGTATGGCTGTTGGCAGCTCTCCGTCCGTAAAAGGACGGAGAGCTGCCAACGGTCATAATAGGCTGAGCGGCAAACCGCCACCACTGGTGGTCTTCCGCACGGCGGTCCACCGGCGGTCTTTAAAAAAGACCGCCGAGGTCAAAATGACCCCCTGAGTCTCTTGAATTTAATGACATTTCTCACATATGTTTAAATGAATTTCTCATTGAAGGCATCTTAAGTCAAGTGCGGAAACTGGTGCAGTTACAAAGACTGATCATTGCAACCTTCCCAATGTTCACAGGGTGGATGGGGGAAGAAAATATGTGTTGTGTAAAAAATGTTCAGGTTACTGAAAAATGTTTACTTGGTTTTGTTGATCAAACTTTCTTGATTTTAAATTATGTTGCTAGCATAAAATATGCATGGTGTAAATTCGGCCACATATCGTTGCCTTTCATTGTTGTGAATACCATTTATCTACATTTATAACTTGAGGCATTCTTAATTTACATCTGATTGCTCTAGCCGAGTTTGTAAATTGGAGTCTCAGGTGTAATTTAAGAATATTCATGTAAGCGTAATTTGCGATTTTCATAATTTACTCCAATTTTGTAAACCAGCCATTATGTAAATACCTTGCTGTCAGATTCGTTGCAGGACTTACACTGGTGACTATGTTTTAGTATATGCCTGCTTTGCTGCCTCCCCCTTCTTCTATCTCCTATGTCAGTTTTCTGTTGGAGGTACCACACATTTTACATGCAAATTAGATACTATACAGATAATAATTTTACTTTGGGAAGTAAAGTTCGTGCTGTTTGAATCATGGCAAACAGCCAATGGTGATATCAAAGGCTATCAATTTTTCTCCTCTAAACATACCTCCTACTCCCATATCGATTTTGCTTTTCCTCCAAACCATGCATATTTAATTCCCCAGTAGATCTGTTTTGGACCATGGCCAGCCCCAAATGAATTTGTTCCTGCATAGTGGTAAACCAATTCGAAACCCTCAATGGATGCAGCAGGTTAGGACAGGAGGCACTATTTATAAGTCTATTGCTGAAATTATAAGGGATTACTTATAGACATATAGGAAATCAGTGGAATCCATGCTTACAGGCTGGGAGATATTCAAGGTTACTAGCAAAAATAATTGCACCACCTATCGTGTTAGGAGATACATGGCAACTACTATTATGTGGTTGGAGCAGGAGGTGTGGGACCTAGAGCACAGTCTGTGCTTTGGCAAAGACACTAGTCAGATTTCAACGACCTGAAAAGGAGAGCTAAAGGGAGCGTCTGATCAGTTGGGGAAATAAGACTACAATGCACATAGCATTGCAACACGAATGGAGTGATAAGTCAGGAAGACTACTGGTGTGGCTGATAAATAGGGAAATGTGTCACAATGGCCATGTATGATGTCGAAAGTAACACAATTTCGACAGATCAGATGCAGATAAATCATAGACTTGCAGCATATTATTGAGACGTGTACACAGTACACAACTCATAACTGTTTGATATTGAACATAAAAAAGCGACTAAATGGGGCAGATCTAATTGTAAAACGGAAAGAAGAAACAGAGATCTTAAAGAACATCATAACAATACAAGCTATAAACTCAGCAATTAGGCAGCTAAACGCGGGCAGAACACTAGGAAGTGAAAGCCTCCCAGAAGAGGTTTATACAAATGTATAGTGATTTTTCTGGTGAACCAAATGTTGGAAACGTTTACTAAGGAATATGACAAGCAGCATTTGCCAAGATCTATGAGAGACTTGACTATTAAGGGTGTTCACAAAGTAGGGGAAGGTCTACTCCTGTGTGACCCCTGCAGCCCTTTTAACAATGAAAACAGTAAACCCTCTGAAAGATACTGGCAGGGAGACTACCTAGAGTACTTTGCATCCTGATGGGGAAGGACAAGACTTGTTTTGAAGAGAGTATCCATACCTTCTATGTATTAAGTAGGTCGTTCTTTTTTGGAACACATTTAACAGGCTCATGCATCATATGCTTTGGCCAGTCTCAAAGTCCATAAGGCTTCTATACAGTGGTACAGCATTTTATGTTGAAAGGATTAAAACACTATGTGGTAAGGGAGCCTTACATATGTCGGTTATTTTACTCTATACTAATGTGTTGGCTAATGCTAATTTGGTTTGCTGGCTGCTACAGTCTGGGAGACGACAGAGCTACCTCATATTGCCCCCTATCTTTACTCTGGTCATGGAGACTGTAAGCAGACTGTTGCACATTAGACATGCACAGAAAGGAGAACAGGTGAGAAATACAACGCGTGGTATCAATATGTGCTGATAATATGCTGATATACATCAGAGACCTTGAATCATTCATGAGTAGTGTGAGTGCAGTGATGGGGCTGGTGGGGCTACAGTCTGTCTTCAAGCTCAGCCTATGTCTATCCTGTATCTGGTGCAAAACTGTAATACCACCCCTCCCTCCATTCAATATTGGTTATACCTATAACCTAACAGAATTATATGAGGTGAATTTCACTGCCATGTAAGCTAAAATGAGGATGTCGATTCAAAATTGTTATATTATCCAATGTCATTGATGGGCCACACTATGTTTTCCAAAATGATAAATCTCCAAAATGTGTATATTTTTTGAAAACTAGGTATTTGTTGATTCTAAATCGCTATTTCAGAAAACCTGGTGGTGTATTGAGAAAGTTTTGGGCTCTAAGGCAGTACACATTTCATTGGATAGAGTTTGATTGACCATGGAATTGGGGCTGGTATGATTCCTGATTTTCAGAAATTTTATAATGCATCACAACTTAGATACACAGGTCCACATGTACGAATGCATTTTGCATTTCCTAGGGGTGCAAATCGCTATTTCAGGCCATTAGGAAATGCAAAATGCCATTTTGGTATACACAAAAGGCATATGTGGCGGTGCAAAATACGATTTCTGTCTTGTGGAAATTGCATTTTGGAAATCTCAAAGTAGGAAATCACAAGTAGGGATTTCCTAATTGTGAATTGCTAACTGCATGTACAAAGGATTCCCTGATTGCGACTAGTTGTAAAAATGCTGATTTAGGAAATGCAATTACCATTGATTCAGATCTGGGGGTAACCAGGTGCAAACTATAAAAAGGCACCCAAAATGCATCAGGTGCTTTCACAATGGAGGTACCGTACGTTCTGGCAAGGAGGATGAGGATGTTGGCAGTGTGTGATGGTCCTATGGGTGACTCTAAGGGGGCATCTTTATACTTTTTGGTGCAAAACTGCACTAACGCAGTTTGGCACCAAAATGTTTAGCACCGACTTGCACCATTTCTGAGCACCAGCCGGGCACCATATTTATGGAATGGTGCAAGCCGGTGCAAAGGGTAGGCTAGCGTAAAATAAAATGATGTTAGCCGGGTGGGGCTGGCGGTATAGGAGAAAGGTGTTTTGCACCAAAAAATGATGTTAGTCAGGTTAGAGCAAAAAAAAATGACTCTAAATAGCCTAGAGTCATTTTCTGACCCCAAACCATCTATACCACATTACTCCTATCTTAGAGAAGTTAGGAGTCATGCCCACCACCCCAATGACCAGCACAGGGGACCAGCATCCCCTGGCAAGGCCAATGCACCCAGAGCCATGTAGGGGAGCCCATTTCAGGGCCCCCAATGGCACTTTAAAAAAATAAAATACTTTCCTGTACTTACCTGTACTCACCCATCCTCCGCTGTCCATCTGGTGTTGGTTAGGGTGTTCCTGGGTCCTGGGGAGAGCACCTGTGGGCTTATTCCATGGTGTTCCATCATGGAAACAGGCCCACAGGTCCCCTAACGCCTGCCCTGACCCAGGTGTTAAAGAAATGGGGCAAAGCAAGCTGTGCACCATTATTTGACCCATCCTCCCCCGTGCCTGATTTTAGCATGGGGGGATAAATATGGCGCTACGGCCACAGAGTCATTTTTTGCACGGGAACACCTACCTTGCATCTCATTAACATAAGGTAGGTTTCCACGTCCAAAAAATGACTTTAACTCCATAAATTTGGCACTATACGGGTCTAACACCAAAGTATAAATATGGAGTTAGTTTTGCACTGAATTTGCATTTAAAAAATGACGCAAATTCAGGGCAAAGCAAGTATAAATATGCCCCTTAGAGAGTTGACCTTCTCCAGGATGGTGGTCCAGATCCATTAATTGTATGCCTCAGCTACTGTGAAGAAGGCCTTCCCACAGAGTTGGTCCATGTGGGAGACACATTCCTCAGTCTGGACCTCAAGCTCCCTCTCAGCAACTTGACCTTTCTCTTCCTGCCCCCTGAGTTCTTGTCCCCATCTTCTTTTGACATGGTGATGTCCAGGGATTGCCAAATACACTGCAGGTAGTAAATCAGGTGCACTACTCACTTCCAGCAGCTTCCTAGGCGTCGGGGTACTGGCCACACCCTATGTGTGTAAACGTCCTGGTCTAATATCATCATTCCGCATCAAAAGCATGACTTTTTCTAGTCTGTGACCTCCTACCAGGAAATTGCAATTTTGCGATTTCCAAAATTGCGATTACCTAATAATGAATGCAAATCCATAGAAATCACTATTAGGGGAGTCGGCTGGTACGTACATACTGTTTTTTCCCGCAAATAGATATTTCTAAGGATTTACATTTTGAGGATCGCAAAACAGAAATTTTGGACATATGGCTCATAGTACCATGGTTTGAAAGGTTGCCTCTAGATCTCATAACCATTCTAATTGACAGATTTTATTCACCAGCGAGTTTTGTTGCACTACTACAACTTAACAGCTGATGGCCACATGACACATTGACACTCATGCCAATATGGTTTATGGCCATGGAGTCTAAAGGATGCAAGAATAGGTCATGTCCTAGTGGGCGTATGGGATATGGTGGTAAATCCATCTTGGCCTTGATGCATTGGGCAGCTTGGGGAAATGTGACTTCAGCAGACGGGCAGATTGATGGAATTTGCTGACTTCTGCAACAGGTGCGGACATCAGAAATACAAAGTTCTTAGCGTGAACCAATCCCAATCTAGGAGCTGCAATAACGATGGCATGGACAGACATCCCAAGAGAGTCTGCACCTGTTTTGAAGCAGCCAGTAGATGCTGTTGGGGGAAGGATGGAGACTGGTTACAGAACTATATAAAGCATGACCACTGAATCTCAGGGCTCATTGGGTGTCTGGTCTTGGCAAGGCAGCAGGAATTGCAAATGTGGTGGAAAATATATGGTATGTGCAGATAAGTCACTTAAAATGCTAATTATTTTTACCCACTTAAAATGTGTACATCGCACTTACATGGATCTGTAAGTGGTGCTTCAAAATTGATAGTAACAATACTTACTTGTGTTGTAGCTACAGAGGTGAGTAAGGCACCTATAATATAGATTCTATAAAAGCAATTTGTGCTCTCACCACATTATGAAGTGGTAGTTGACCAAAATAAAGGATGCACTACACAAGTCAATAAAAAGACCAGCAGCTGAATTACATAAAGTACACATGGGGTGCCACTGGAGTTTGTGCCCACGTATTGCACCCTAAATGCTCTTTTTTGCATAAAAGATTTATTGACTTTCGCAATACACAACACAGAATTGTGCATGTCTCTCTAGTGACCTTTCATGGTCCTCCAGGTCCTCATGCTCCATCCATTGTATATAGCATTGTGGAACAAAAGAGTGACAGTAAATCAAACCCTTGCCCCTGTTCCACCCCTCACACAACACTTGGAATTTGCGTTGTCAGAATCAGCTGCTCTTGTGAAGTCAATCCTCCCCTTCAGCCTTCCCTCTTTAAAAGTACATTAATTTAGGATCTGGCTTGGTCCCATCCCTGTTTGAGTGGCATATCCCAGTATAGGTTGTGTCATTGGTATGAAGCTAAGGTAGGTTTGCAAAGGGGGCCATTGCAAACTGTTCTCCAATAGATTTTATATCAGCTTCTCTAGGGCCATTGTTTCCCACAGACTCCCGATCCATAGTTCAGATGGTGGCAGTATCTTTTTTTTGCAGAATACTGTGATCAGCCTTTAGCTGCATCCAGAAGATGTCCCAACAACACTCCCCCTTGCCCCCTGTCATCTGTGTACCTGCCACCATGGCTAACAGAACGACAAAATGCAGTTTGGTATTACAGAAAGGGCCGTTGCTAGAGAGCACAAATATTGTGCACCACAAATAGAGTGGTGCACACTCAGTGTGGCCCTGAGGGCTCCCTTAGGGGGAGTTCGTATACGGGTCCTATGGGGGCTTCGCCCTGTGGTGGCTGCTGGTACAGAAGGCACCTACCAGCAGGGGGCATCCCCTCTTCCCTGTTCGGAAAAAGGTTGGGTGAGCCACCCACGGTGAAAGGCAGACAAACGACTTTGAACAGTCCATCAGCCTTTCATTAAAGCGCTGTTCCCACCGCAGGCCTGAATTCGCAGCTGCACTGGGAAACAAAGTATTTTTTTTGTTTTTTGTAAAAGGAAGGCCTGCATTGTTTGCTCCAGGTGCAACCAGTTAAGGATGCATCATGGCGCAAACAGGGACAGTACACCTGATATATAATTTGGGCCCAATACCTGTCAGTCTGGCCCTGAACTGCATTCCCCATATACTCCCTACAAGAGGAATTGGTTCCAAATAGTAGAGAATAATTTTAGAATTGCCATCTTGATGCTTAGAACGTAAACAACTATTTAAATGTGTTACTAATTATATCAATTTCCTTTAGTGCCTGGTACCTCTTAAAGGGTCTGCCCAGGTCATAGGTGTATTCAAGAGTGATTCATCATCTATATTGGAGCAAATACTTTTTACTACGTTTCTTTTCTTAGCTTGGTGTACAGGAAAAAGGGATAATCATGTTGCCTGCGCTGCTTTTGTGGCATCCATGCACAAAGACGTCACTAGTCAAGACAAATGACCGAGGTTGGACTTACATTAGCCATGAGTCTTCCCAATTTCACTGCCCAAATCCCAGTCAGCATTTAAATCAGTTGTGACACTCATCACATGCGTAGGCCATCCTTAGAAAGTGGCACTGTCATTTCTTCAAATTTCGATAGCACAATCTACTATCGATCTTCACCTCAAAATAGCAATAATCAGCCACTTGTTCCAAAACATCTCCATCAAGCCATCATAGCAATTACCTGACTTATCAAAACATTATGCTCTGGTTTTAGAGCATTTTGTGGTCTGTATGTTGGCTACGCATTGAGCATTTGGATCGTCTATCATGAGCTACAGTTCTGTTTGAGTCTGGTCAAAAAAGACAGTATAATCTCAAATTAATGAAGGGATGAGTTATATGCCCAGTTTAGGAGGAAGGGTACGTTCCTCAGGTGGTACCGAACAGTGCTTAATTTGTGCTTGTTGTTTCTGGTGCTGAGCACCGGTACTTATTTTTCAGGGCCGGCTCTTATTCTTCTGCCCCAAGCATTCCCTGCGAACAAAAGACGCATATGGGAAAGACGGAGGAAGAGAAAAACGAAAAAGCGTCACAACGGGAGAAAGCAGAATGCTGCAAAAGTGAGCTGAAGGGGCAGGGAGTGGCTTTAAATGGATTGAAGAGGCCCGAGATGGCTTCAGGATTACGCTGCCTCATTATTCCGTGTTCCCACATTTAATTACCGCAGCCGTGTGTTTACACGGAGGGCTTTAAGGACAGGCACGTTTTTATTTAAAAATTAAGCTCTGGTACCGAAATAAACTTAGATGTATAATTGTTGAAAGGTAACTGAGGAAAACACAGCTCTACGTAATTTTGTGCTTAAATCACTTCACTGCAGAAATCCGACAATCTGGAGCAGCCACAAATATAAAAGTTAAAAACCAGAAAGGGAGCACCCTGCCTCACACTCCAGCATGCAGTCAGCCCCAGTGCACCAGGGTAAATGCAGTAGAAGTTCGTTTTTGTATCCGTAAAGTAAACTAAAGTTTTTCACCTTAGTAGGTACAGAAAATGCTGTAAATGTGTACATGTGTTTCTGGGTAAGTCCTTCATCAGCAGAGAGCAGCTTTGTCCTTGGGGTTGCTGAAAATGTTGCACACGTCCTCTCAGGTTTGTGTATCACTCACTGGCAGGCAGGTGCTCAACCAGAAAAATCAGAAAGGGAGCACCCTGCCTCACACTCCAGCATGCCGTCAGCCCCAGTGCATCATGGTAAATGCAGTACAAGTTCGTTTTTTATCCATAAAGTAAACTAAAGTTTTTCAAATATAAAAGTTGCAAGCCAGTGAATAAAGCCCTGAGCATGACCAATCTTAGAGGTCTAGCCTGTAGCACACAACTGGCAACATGATCAAACGCAGTTGCAAAGCCTGTAAACAGACATTACAGACTTTTTAATAGCTCTTGAGCTAAAGTAGTCAGAACCATGCAGAGGTTAAAGCACAAAGACTTACGGATGTCGATCAATGCACTCGCTTTTTACACAGGGCAGGGGTCCTTTCAATAAAAGATCTTTATAATGTACCTTGCTGGTGGTGCACAGCAGGCAGAAGCTGATGACTGAGAGTATAACCCTGTGTCCCTCTTCTTGTGCAATAGGATCAAGGCATGGTGCTGCAACAGTTCTTGTCCTAAGCAGTGGCGTAGCGTGGGTTGTCAGCACCCGGGGCAAGGCAAGTCATTTGCGCCCCCTAACCCGGGGCAAGGCAAGTAATTTGCGCCCCCTAACCCGTGGATTTAGTCTCTTCCAAGATGTTGCGCCCGGTGCGGCCGGCCCCCCCTGCATCCCCCACGCTACGCCACTGGTCCTAGGTAAACCTCCGCACGTCAGTCGCTTCTGCGGTGTGGCCCTACATCAATGATACCGAGCAGGAGGAACGCTGGCTCGCCCTTCTGTGCCAAATTCTCTGGGCCATTCATGGCACTGACTCGTTTTTCGAGGTCCTCCACTCTCAACATTGCTGCTGTTTCTTAACATCGTCAATGCTACCTCTTTACCGAAATACAATTGAATGAGACGCTCCTATATATTCATTAGGCCACAGTTCACTATTGCCAGCTCTGTTGTTTTTGGTAACCTGACTCAGCTTGTCTAAGAATCACTGATGTTGCTGCTAATGACGCATACCCCTCCCTAAACGTCACCATAGCTAGAATAATTGCTTAGTATGGTTTCAAGCTGCGCATTCATGTCTCTAGTTGATGCTGGATAGCTCATTAGAGAGTAGGAATGGACAATTTCGAAACAGTATACATGTTTGCTTTATACTATAGCGATAATCCATTAATGGTTAACTATATAACTGGGACAACCAACATTTGTTAAGAAAATATACTTTGGAGAAAGACATTGACGTAAAATTGTATTAAAGGTTGATTAAAGACAATGACCTAATATTTGTATTAAAGGCTGAGTTCTAGATTATCTGAAAGTGATTACACCTGCACAGTTTGAGTGACATAAAGAAATACCACTTTGGAGATTAGATGCTCACCAGCAATTCCATCCTTTTAATATGTTTGTTTGTGCCGTAGAGACATTTTTGAGTGATTGTCCAAGGCTCAAAAGTACACATTTGGGAGGGATGTCTGAAGATTTTATTATTCAAAAAAAGCAATTATACCAGTATCTGGAAACTGGCATCTTGTCTTCTGCAGAGTCAGATTACACTTTGCGAGCAATGAAGTACCATAACTTGAAACTATCATCACCATTATAGAGACAGAACTCATGAAAGAATATAGGTTTATAGGGAAGCAATTACTTTATTGAAATATGGAACTTAAGCCCCTACAACATTCTTAGAGTGGAAAACATGATTCATTATATTAATGGCAATCCCTACAAATCTGCAGCAATTTGAAAAACATTAACTGCGAAGCCAAAGACAACAGATATAGCATGTAATGTTAAACTAACACCATCATTTAGAGATGGGTGATAATGAGAAACCATGGTTAATATTTCCAACGCTGCTTTCTCCTGCCCACCACGGCCGTGCATGGATGCATCAAAGTGCCAACAACTACTTCGGAAATCTGTGAACTTGCAGCAGGGGTAAGGCAACAACACCGATTTTGTACTTCTTTTGGTTAAATCTGACCAGATGGTTCATTGCAAATCAAAGCATCCACAGCTCTACAAGACATATTAGGTGTAAACTGAATTGTTTTACAGAGAAACCTAATACTAAGAAAAAACACCTTTGCAAAACAAATGTTAATGATCTTCGAAAGAATAAAATACAACTTAATATAGAACCTTGTGGATTAATTTCCTTACCTTCAGTGAAGGATCCTGTTAGAGATACCACAACAAATACTTTTCCCTCTGGCTCCAAATCCAACTGAAACAAAAGAAAGCACAAAGATTAAGGATTTTAGTGCCACAATCCACAGCTCATAAATGTTCTGCTGCCTTTCCTACACATGAATTCAAATATCACACTTGTTTCAGTTTGACGTTTCTTTTTGGACCAACCTCTTTGGCCGTATATGTTGAAAAATACATATTCCATAAAACTCTGGAGCACAGTAGATTAGTACATTTGGAACTGATGTGAAACTGGAAACGTGCAATACATGCTCAATCAAACTACGAAGCTTCCGTCTTTTTGTTGAGTGCTAGACTTCATTGTTACTTCTTCCTACCTGTCCGACTGTCAGCACCGCACACAATTGGCCCAGTCCCTCTTACTATGTCATGACCCATGTACTCTTAACCAGGCTTCTATCTCAAAACCTATCCTTATTTTACCATGTACAGATTATCATCACACCTGCTTTATCCCTTGACAGCATCCCCTTGGCTCAACTTCTAAAATGTTCCATAGTACTCCTTTCAAAATCACATTGCAAGCAGAATTAGACACTTTGTATCCAGGACCAGTTACCCACATCCCTGGGTCACATCAACACTACATACACTCAGGCCTACTATAAATCCGGCCTCCCTTAAGGCTGTAGACTACGCACCTAAGAGAGACAAGCGCCTTACTTCCTCTAAGATCAGCATTATCCATTCCTCCTTTAAAGCTCTTTCATCTTCTGGCGGGGAGGAGAGGATAGCCTAGCAATATACACTCATGCCTGACTCAATGTTTTCACTACTCACTACTTAGTGGAATCTGATTCTCATGTTTTCTAAAGGACTGTTTTTATCCCCATAAGCAACAAACTGACAGCTGGTTTAATTATCGCCTCTTATTACCCTTATCTGCCTTCCTTCTCACTTTTCCCATTTCGAAAAAACACTTGAGCTCCTTGCTTTCAAAAGACTCGACTTTCTACCTGGTCACACAAAATCCATAGACTCCCTTCAATTGGTCTTCCCTTGCCTTAACTCTACCAAGGCATCTCTGTCCTAGGTCTTTGATTCCATCACCACCACATACCACAGTCATCTTTCCTTTGTCTTAATCGTCCTCAACAGCAGTCTTCAACACAAATTATCACTATTCGTTACAAATGACTCTGGGTCCACAAATTTACAAATATTGATTCAACAAATTCTTATATCATCGTCAGTCTGATTACTGTTAAAGTGAATTTTCGACGCAGACATGTTTATATTTTATCTTTCTAGTGACTCATCGAAGACACAATGTGCTACCTTTCTCTACATAGGAGATGCCTTGATCCTCCCTTCTCCACCTATGGGGCAACAACCCCCTAACATTCCTGCAGTCTCTTTTAAATCCTCTCAACCCCTCTGCAGTCACCATCCCCTCCTTTTATCACTCATACAGACTCAATTCCTTTCATTTAGTTACCTTTTTTTGTGCCTGTCTCTGCTTGCTTAATATTGGCTCAACGCTGCTTTTTTGTGCTCAATGTCAATTCTTCATTAATTGAATTGGACCTTAACTCAGATTAACAATGCAGAGTAAATATATTTTAAACCTTTATAAGTACATTCATCAAAATTAATTAGAAAATATATATAAAAAATTAAAATATGTAAAAATACACTAACAGGCTTATTCATTTGGAGGGGGAACAGCATTAGGCTAACTCATCAAAATATTTTATATTGTATTTGTTTTTAAACACAAATGTGGACGTAAATAGATTCTGCGCAATGAGCTTAGTGCTGGACTGTCATAAAGTGCATAATTCAGGTCCTGTATATCATCTTGACAGAAAGGGCAAATACATAGGTCATACGGCTGACCCACCCATTTCCATTTTAATGCGTTTACTGGAATATTTACCATCTGTAATAAAAGCAACATTTCCCTGGCACCATGATCTAACATGTATGTGAGACGAGGCTGTGTTTTCTTTTTTATAAAATTGCTTTATACATTTTGGATTGATACAATGGTCGCTATCTAGCTTCATACTTAATAGTGAGGCTGTACCTTTCAGGGTTAATCGTGGTTGGCCTAAAGACCAGGAATATAGCACAAACAATTTCAGTGCACAATGTAAGTTTACTCTAAAAGTGCTAATTCTATTAAAGACCTCTTGCTTTAAAGTTTGTTTCAGGGGTCTCTCTGATGCATGGATTAAACAATAGCCCAATTGGATAACCCCCTGCAAGGGCTGAAACGTGGATGATTGATAATCTAGATTAAAGATGCAATGGACCAGAAAGTAAATGCAATACAGTCCCAGACATATATTAACCAGGTAGAAATTTTTGTTTTATAAATTCCCAGTTGGTGCTTGAAATGTCTACTCTCTAATGACCTATACATAAGATTGAAGGCACCCTATGGCATTTTCCTTGCTCCTCAGATGGCTAACGCGATGTCTGTTTTTCAAATCAGTGGAAAATATTGTGTCTGGGTGAATCAACTTATGGGGTTAAAACTGCCTGCTGCAGAGTTCCTTATGTGTCCAGCAGTGTTCAGGCAACAATAAAAATATCTTGATAACTCTGGTGATCAATGTTCCAGTTGTTCCAGTTGAAGAGAGATTGAGTTTTGTTTGAGGCACGTTGTCCCTTATTATAAAGTAGTACAGAGAGTTAATAGTCTGTTGCAAAGAACATGTACCATGCAGATCACAGAACTGTATTTTACGTGTATTTTATGTGGATAGATCAGTGGGTTACTGCTTTTGTCACAGAGATCTGTTTGTTAATGCAGTTAATTTTTTACAATCCTAATAAAGCACAGTAAACTATGGACTCGATCAAAGAGCTGCATGCAAACTGCATGGTATAGTTTAGAACGTTCCTATTAGTAAAGCCAACCCCAACGACTTAGGTAGGTTTTAAACCGTGAGTTTGTGCTTCCCCAGACCAAACTCTCGTAAAATATACTTCGTACTAGTACAGATAATATATGGTTCCAACTCCTTGTAATCCGCATTGTTTCATGTAGCATTTTATACAGACTGATTTACACACAAATGATTCATTGACCTTGTATGTGTATGTGACAGAAAGTGCCCTGACACCCTACACTGGTCTGAATAGAGCTATAAAACAAATTAAATGACTGTGATAGGTGGGCTAAGGAGAGATGAGAGACACTGTTGGAGGGTGCTAGTGAGGGAACTCGTGGAGAAGGAGGTAATTGGAGGGGGGAGCCAAAAAGACCCTGTCCTCCATGCAGAACTCTAGGGATGGAGCAAAGACCATAGTCAACTAGGCTTGAATAGTCCAGTGTTTGCTAACCCTTTCATCTACTGACTGTTCAGTTTACTTCACAGGTTTTTTAATTTTTATCATTTTCAATATTCGACTCACTCTGATAGGAAGCAGTAAGATGTACAAACATAAGTAGCTTATCATGCATAATTCATTAACAGCACAAAACAACACAATACAATTTGAAGCCAAAACCAAACTTTAGAAAGAGCTCAAGTCCAAACGACATTTATGAAGTGGGCCCAAATACTGATCCCCTGCTCAAACCAAACATGAAAGAAACCATTTCGGCCGGTTTTGGAAAAGGCAAAATGTTAAGAATCCTCCAGACATCATAAGCCCAGAAGTTGTAAACAGCAGTAGATTGGAAATCTCTGTCTTTAGAAAGGTCTAGGCTCCTACTGAACCCTGTACAATGTGCAGTATCTGAGCAGGATACACTAGGTTTCCCAGGACATGTGCACTGAAAACAATACAAGCCAAATTAGATTCAATATTAGAGCGAAAGGAAGCTTGTGCAGAGAGATTGAGTAGGGATGAAGGGATTCACCTTTTTTGCCACTCGTCACCAACTATGTAGCTTGCTAAATATACAAATGATTTTAAAGAAGCAAGAGTTGATAGAGGAACATCAGTACTGCTGGCCATTAGTGTGGAATTGCCGTAATGGGTGGGGGGGCATAGCGGTGAGGGAGTGGAGCTTAAACGACCATCTATGAAGCCTTTAATTATTATGAAACTGCATGAGGGTCTTCTCTACAGTAGTACTCCGCCATGGTGGGGTGGATTTTGCGACTCTACAGTCAAACTTGTGTGCTAATTGTGTCATCTTTTATCACTCTAAGATACTCTGCAGGAGGCAGAGTGGCTAAGGCCTTGCAGGTCTTAGCATTGACCCATATCTTCTGTGCTGGGAATGATGGTCTATCATGACTGAAGTCTTATGCTCTTCTAAAGACATCCTCTTTGCAGAACAGTGTTTGTGATTCTGTTCATTGGTACACACTGGTATCATTGCCATGTATGGTCCCTGTCTCTTTGTACATGAAATATTTCTGTCCTCTTCACATTTCATTTGCTTTGTTGCTAGCGATTTTATCTTCAGTCATGTGTCTACCACGTTGAAACGTAGTGACATGCAGTTTCAAAGTTTTCCCTTGTGCCAGTAAACTCCTAGTGTAGTTGCTGCCCCAGTCTTAGTGTGTTCCTAGTACTCTATGTGAATATCATGCAGTGATCAGCTGTTCCTGGATCCTATCCTTAATACATGTATTTATATGTGGAATCCAGTGATGCAGATTGTAAAGGCACAGTCACTGTCCACACTGTGTTTTGTATTCCTTTCAGCATTCCCACTGAACATGACAAAATGAACATTACTCCTGCCTGCCATATCCCAAAGGTATAGTCTGTGGCCATACTCAGGGGGTAGTGCACACATGGCATTTCCTGCTTCTTGGGCGTGTAAAAAGCACTTCTGCCTGCAGCTCCTGCAGGAGATGACCTGTGGCCTAGCAGGTACTGTGCAAAGGGCGTAGTCAAAAGTATTGTCCTGTATGTAGCATCACTGCTGGCACTACTCACAGTGTCTTCCCACCCAAATTGTCAATCCTCCGTACTCCTGACAGCAGCTCCTGCAAGATATGGCTTCAGGCCATGACTAGCAAGTCCTCAGTCATATCCTTTGATCAACCCCCTGCATCCTAGAATTCACAGCACTCACAGCCCTCCCCCCGCCAATTGTAATTTTAGAGGCCTTTGACGCAACCTGAGGTCCGCGGAGAATGACAAGAATTTTAGGTCACACTTAGTGTACAATGTACAGTTGTACCCTCCAGCCAGGCGTCTGTGAACCGTGGGTTGACAACTAAAATCTATTAATTAATGTTTTAATGCTACCCCTCTAGTCTGTCCAATAGACAATATAGTACATGAATAAAAACCCCAATAGTGTCTGTGGATTCATTGTAGGCCCACAAGTCTATAGATGGGTGCAAAAACAGAAGCAAAATATGCACCTCCTGGAAGCCAAGCTGATGGCTCAAATTTATATGTTGAAGTCTACCAACTTCCACGTCAAGATAAAAAGAACTGACAAGGTATTTATTCTGTCACTTGAGTGACCAATAAAATCCCTGCAAGGACTCTTATGGACACACGTTTGTCATCAACACATAGGAACAAGCAGTGAAAAGGTACTATGCAAAAATAATATTTAATGGTTCTAAAAGGAGTAAGAAAGGTAGAACGTTTTCCCTCTTCTCCTCCTAGTGTGGGTCATGACTCCACAGTTCAAGGTCACCATTGTGCACACTTTTTGTTGGAAATAGGGTAGCTCTGAAATTAATCCTGTATTGTATTATGTACCAGATGTATGCACTAACAAAACTACACATTATAATGAAATCAGCACAGCTGGTTTAGAAAGGATTACATGTAATAATGTGATGACACATCACACAAATTTCAACCAGTCTGATGTCACAAGGTTTGTCATGGCATAAGTCTGTTTCCAGTGGATTTGCAAATAACATATTTGCATCACCAAAAGTTCAAATAAGCTGTGCTTTTCTCATCTTCTCTGTGTACTGTAGACCACGAATCGCCTCACTGTGTTCTTTCATGGCCGGCATTGCGCATCATAAATCCTGTACATACATTTACCATGCATGCCAACAGACCCTATTCAAGGCGACTCACGATTCTTTAAAGCCAAAAATGTTTTTTTTATCAGTCTCCCGCCTAAAATTGCCTCTGCCCCTATAGAAGTCTGTGAGAAAATACACCCTCCAACTATGTTTCCAAAATTTCCCACTTTGCAGGTTTGAAATGTTGGCATGTATGCTCTACGTGTATGCTGTTGCATTGGTTGTACACTCATGATCAGTGGATGACTTGGAGCCATCTCAAACTAAATGCCTCCAAAACAGAAATACTCATATGTGGTGACAGGAAAAATTATGACCCACTGTGCGTCTGGCCTGATGATCTGGGACCACTTTCTCAATTATCCAAGGAAGTTAAAAACCTTGGAATCACCATGGACTCCAAGTTAACTATGAATGCCCAAGTGGACAAATTAGCACGAACAAGCTTCATCACCTTGAAGACTCTACGCATCTTCCCCCACCTCGGATTTCCACACAAGGCGCAAGCTACTATCTCACTTGTACTATCCAAACTGGATTATGCCAATGGCCTCTACCATGGATCATTTCTATCTATTATGAAAAAAGTACAATGTATTCAGAACTCCGCAGCCAGGCTACTATTACATGTAAAGCCACAAACCCAGATCTCCCCTTCCTTGAGAGCACTACACTGGTTACCCGTTGCCAGAAGATGCACCTTCAAGCTGCTTTGTATCACCCACAAAGCTATACATGGAACAGGACCACTTTTTATCAGAAACAAAATAATCAAATACTTTGAACAAAGAAACCTCCGCTCAAGATTGGCACCCTGCCTTAGAACACCACCATACAAGAAAAAGACTGTAGGTGGTACATCCTTCTCCGTTCAAGCAGCCAAACTATGGAATTCATTACCCCGAACTATAAGAGCCACAGATAACTATCTTGTCTTCAGAAAACTACTCAAGAGTTGTCTCCTTCCTTCATAACCACCATATTCAAACAGCTATGAACTGCATATACCTATGTTAATAAATATTTTTTATCTGATTATGTGTATATTCTAGTTATCTATAGTTCTTTAGAAAATATGTATCACTACTATGTCATAACAATAAACTACACACATACTCTTTAAACCTGTTTAACTAATGTATATTTAATCATGGTTTAAATATGTATATGTATGTACATCTATGTGTGCATATGTGTGTGTATTCATGTGTGTATGTATGTGTGTGTGTGTATATATAAATAAATATATATATGTGTGTATGTTATTCTATGCTTAACATGTTCATAGGTCGTTGCATAACTCCTAGATAAGTTGTTATACTAGATACTTATGAATCCCTGCCCCCACATTTTCTATCACACTTTGTATACCCATCACCATATGTCATGTCTCTATCAATCTATCCTCCATTCCCACTCTGACTCATCCCAAATCCATTCTACTACTTTCATCTCCTAAATAACCCAGCCTGAGCTCTTCCGTCCTCTCACACATCTAACTCACCCAAAACTCACTCTATTACCATGATCTCCCAAACAACCCTACTAAATTCTCCCTCATTTATCTCACCCTGCTACTAAATCATATTACCATAAACTCCCAATTAACACTTCTGGGTTCTTCCCTCCTCCACCCCTCCATTACTCCAGTCAATCCTACTAACAAACTCACATATCCGCGCCTCAAATTAACTCATAATAATACTAAAACTGTACTCACATTTCCCTATACTAATCCACCACTAATTCCTTTTGGGTTCCCGAGTAGCGTGCTACTCGCTGAAAAGCGCTTTGACGCCTCGTCAGGGGTAGTAAGTGCTATATAAATACTATTACAATACAATACATGTACTCGTGCAAACTGATATGAGTCCTGAGCTTGTGCAGTATTTTTTATATTATGGAACTATCTCTGCTTTTCCCAAAAACACTATCAAGTGCTGCATTAGAAGTACAATGGATCTATATGATGCATGTATGACTAAGCCATACATCATCAAGTTTGTGGCACCAGAAATTTGTCTCTAATTGGTTTCAAGTACATATATTACATTTTGATGTCCAGACATAGGCTCTGAAATGAAGATGAGTCCAATGTAGACTGAAACGCATGGACTGCGTAATAGATGACATCTGTAGTGTATTGTGTAAGGACAGCACTGAAGAGATAATACATCATACATCTGTATATTGTATTCTTATTATTGTTTAGCAAAATAATGTGTATGCAGGGTGCATGCTTAAGGTTTTGAAATAGACATTTATTATTCATGAAGATATGTAAATTGTGAAAACCTCTTTAATAAAAATAATACACTTTGGTTAAATACATATGGATTAGGCACCATTTTTTATGAACCATTGGAACATCAGATTTGTAGTACATTTACTAATCCCTCTTAATTTTACACAGAATTTTCCTTTTATAAGTGTTTCAAAAGTATGAACTACTCTATTTGCTGTGTAACCTTTCAATACTGTAGCTAAGGGCAGTTATTAAAGTAACTCCTGTGCCTTCTGGAGATTAGTTAAACACTGATATACTGATTATTGATTTTACAAAATATAAAAAAAGGTTTCAAGTTGTAATACCCCTGTATCGAATGCAGCACTTGCGGCCTCATTACGAGTTTGGCAGTCTCCCTGGGGGACCGCCAAACCTGAAGGTCTGACTATTGGGAACACTGCAATAGAGCGCTCCTGCTGGTCAGAACCTTGAAGAAGTCGAGTGCTACTTCACAGCACAGAGGGGGCTGACCAGCACCCTCAAAATGTGCACTATTTGCAAAGCTGACAGTGTGGATTGCAATGGTGCTGGGCAGCGAGGGCCCTGCACTGCCCACACCATTGACATGGACAGTGCATGGGCCCCTCCTGTGACCCCCAGCACACCATCACTGCCAGCCTTTCCATGTTAGTGAAACCGCCATGGAAAGTCTGGCAGAGAGGCGAGTTATAATCAGCCAGGCGGCGCTGAGTTCAGTGTTGCCTTGGTTAAGTACAACCCTGACTGCCATCATGCCTTCGGGAACCATGTTCCTGGCAGGAATGGCTGTCTTGCCAGGGTTCTAATTGGGCGATCAGACTGCCCGGAGTGCGGTGATCCGACCATCAACACGAGTGTGGCGGTCCTCGGGCCACCACACCCGTAATAATGCCATAGGTGTAGTTTCATTCAGACATTCATGTGCTATCTTTGACAACAAGGTCCCCGCAGGAGTAATAACTGGAAGTGCAGCATTAGGGGCTGCCTCATGCTGATTAACCCATATGGGGTGGTACTCTGCTAGGGCTCCCATCACATCTGTGGACCTGATTTCAAGAGTGGCTCTAAAGCGATACCGGTACATCAGGGACCCTACTTCAATCTTTCTGTTCTATATACCCAAGGGGCATTCTTTGTCACAATAAATTCAAGGCCTTCTAACTCACAAGTTGTGTTTCAGGCACAACCCTCCGGTTTCTTCCCACTGTTCAAGCAACAATTCTCCATGGACATTTAAACTCATTTATGTAGCACTACTCCATACTAATGTTACTCTGTCTTTTGTCCCCAGATCAGCCTAACATTTTACTGAAAAAAACTCTGTTTTTATTGATAGGATTTCAATACAAACAAACCAAACAGGTAACTCACTCTGCTGTCCCACCCCCTGCCACTTTGCAACAGTCAAGCCAAAGGAACAAATACTAACATACACTTTAGTTATATCTCCATTGAATGGGTGAATTTCTTGTCTGTTCCATCTGCTGTAAGATACGTTTCTGTCAATATTTTCCCAATTGGTTGGAATCACTAACATTGGTTTCTTAGGCATTTAGGTCAGTATGTGCAACTGCTCTAGGTATTTAGGGCAGGTTAGTTCTTTGAGTTCTGTGGACAGGAAAGGTATATGAGGTGACCATACCTCTCTGAAGTCCTGCCCTTTATGCTCAGGAAACCTTGTCAACTTTTCTATGCCCAATAAGTCACATATTCAGTACATCCAGTGTTTATGATCCAAGGTTTTGTTGGTTTCCCAGTGGGGCAGAATTATTTGTTCAACTTCACATAGTGCAAGCGCTATCTGTCTGCCTATAAAAAATCTTTGGAGGAATGTTTGTTTATTACAAAGGCCAAGCACAATATATGCTAGGAAGTGAGGCACCTGAACAACTGTATCAATATCTCCCAGGTGACTTTTCCAGTATTGAGATAACTTGGGACAGTTCTAGAGGAGATAACATTCCATTGTACCCCATCCAACACTCATTTTTCTTTCAGGGTACCAGCTGACCACTGGGGCTGGGGAGAAATACCAGTATGGTAATATCTTTGTCATGGTCTACGCGCCCAAGACACACCTTAATGTGCTACGCTTTTGATGGAACACATCTTCTGTGAGTGTGCAGCCCAACTCAGTCTTCCACCTCCTCTGACTTGCTCTTAAGGGCTCAAGAGGGACTCCATGAATGCTCTTCATGACCCTGCTGTGAGGGGTGCCCATCCTCTGGATGCAGGTCAGGTAGTGGACTAGTGGATGGTCAGAGCAGTGGGCCTTCCTTTTTTAGCTGGTCTGGCTTTGGCATTTTAAACCTGGGCAGCAGGTCTTTTAGGTTAAAGTCTTACTTTTGGTTACCTAAGGCCACATTTACAGAAGAAGTACAGTGAAACTGATTAGAAGCTTCTTGGTTCTGGCTTCTAGTTGGGAGTCTTTCCCCTCCTCCAAACCATCTTCCATTTGGGCCTCTGTCTAGTGCTGCAGTGCATTAGATCTTGCTCCGTCCTGAGCGTCCCAGTCACACCACTCAACCACACCCAGGGTGGATTGTATATAATCTTGAGATGCCCTGCTGGAAACTTCTCTCATGGACAGATATCAGCAGCTTTTTTTTCAGCCCTTTACCTGTGGGCAGCAGTATTTTCACTTCTGCACCAATGGTGCCTTTTAGTGGTGGGTGTAACTGTTCACGAGGACCCTCACAAATTTCACCTAACATCTGAGCTGACTCTGTTGTGGCATTTGGTGCAGCATTGCCACCAGAGCCTCAGTGCATTCATTCAGGCTCAGTTCCATCCTGTGCTGGGTCAGGTGCTGGTTTTATTTTAAATCCCTGGGCACGGTTTCTCTTTTCAGGGGGTGAAGAGGGTTGCTGCATTTACATCTGGCAGCCTCTAGATGCTCATGTAGCCTCCTGCTTTCAATTTGTGCTTTTATTCAGCGCTTGGGGCAGCAGAGTCCCTTCTCCCCTTCATGCAAGCCTGGTTCCCTAAGCTGTCACAGCCCATCTAGCGGCGCTAGACCCAGTGTTGATTCATGCTATGTGCAGTGTTCTGAGTACATAGGCAGTTACATCTCCTCAGGATGTAGCACCATCTTCACACAGTGCATGGTAATCCATCCCACATGTAAAGCCAGGAACCAGCCATATTGTCTCCAAACAGGGCCTTTCTTTCATGGGGAATCACTTGTGCATTCTCCCAATGGCTCTTGGTATCTAAGTGTGCCCTCAGCATCCAATTGTGTTCTTATATTCCATGCCTGGGGAGGCATGGTCGAGCCTTCTCGCCACCCCATGGTCACCGCTCTGAGTTTGCACCAGGAGGGCCAGGGTCTCCGTACCAACATGGCCTGTGCAGAGGAGCTGGTCTCAATGCTAATCTAAGCTGAGTGCTGGCCCCAGCATATGGATGAGCCCCTATTTTCCAGGTGTAAGGTAGTCTTTGGGGCTCTCAGGTACGGGGTCAGCCTCCATGATGTCCCCCAGTGCTTTTGCCATGTGCCATGCAAGTCTTGGTTTGGACTGCAGCGTGTTTCTTAATGCTTTTGCTGCTGAATGTGAGGATGCCCAGCCAATCCAGATTATGCGACAGCTGCCAACGTGAACAGCTCAAGCCTCATATGATTATCCTCACAGAGATGGGGTCAGTTTACATCCAAGTCCTGCTACTTCAGTCGTATCTCCTGCAGCTCTCCAACTGGTCTCCTTCTAGAGCACTGGAATCCCCAGACCATGATTTCTGCATTCTGCATTCTGTTAACAGAGCTGGGTTAAGAACCAGCATTCATAACTTGACCAGTTGCCATCTCGGTCACTCCCCCAGCCTAGCATTTTAGAAGTGCTGCTAGTTACATTTCAGTGTTAATGTGTATCAGAGTAAGGAAGATGGAATGGGATGGATGGTGACATGGATGGAATGCTAACGTTCTACAGGGTGATCCATGAGTGCAGTGGCAGCAGGGAGTTACCGAAGAGATCAATGCTGATTGATTGCATGATTGAATGGAATATCTTCTCCAAAGACTCCATCTTCCCCAGTTAAAGGTAACGTGAAAGTTACAAAAACATTAGCTAAATACTTATAACATTCATCTAGGGAATTTTAGAAATGTATGTGGTAGAACAATAGCCCACTCTATAAACGAGGTCCTGTGACTCAATTTGTGTTCGAACAGGAGTTCACCTGGTGCACTAATGTTACAATTAGCAGGCATACCCTACCTAACTAAGATTAGTGAGACAGGGCTTCATGGAGTCATGTTCCTTAATCTTGTTCAGGCAAGAATGGCAAATTCACCCTTCAAGGTCTTTGGTTTCAGTCATTTCTAAGCAGTGCAGCAATGCAAGTGCTGAGCCATCTCCCTCTCATGACAATGATGTAATGCCCAGAATGTTGGTGTTCCTCTGGTTGCATCCAGCTTCCTGCTTTGGCCACCAGCATCGTATAAGTGCAGAACCTCCTAAACAGTACCCAGCTCATTCATCACCTGGCCACAGTGAAGGCATAAACATTCCACACTGTTTTACTTGGAGTCAGGGAAGGATTTTCAGGGCCTGTATAAAATAATTGCTGCATTGTTTCAAACCAGACAATGGTGAGCTACATAGTTTTGAAGTCTCTGGAGTTTTGAGAGAGATATACTGGTCATAACTGGGCATAGACTGTTTCAATAATACAAGTGGGATATGACAACAGGAAGGATTAGGTAGACTGATTACAATGGAGCATTAGCAGTACCACATTTTAGCAGATGCAAATGTAGAATGCTATTTTGTCGACTGCATTGATTTGGAGCTAAATGATAGATTGCATTCAAAGAGTACCCCTAGGCTGCATACTGTTTTTTCAGGAATAAGAGGGTGTCCTATTTTTATGGCCAAGACAGAGGGTCGGTTGCAGCAATGACAGGACCCAGAAACAGAGGCAATTTTTCTGTGTGCAACAATTAACATGTGAAACACAGCAAGACCAATTTATAAGGTTGCCTGGCTCACCTGTGGTAGAAGTGTGTGATCTGCAAACATGTAATATCCAATCTAATGGGAGTCTACAATGTTAATAATTGTTGGTGGCCAGAATGAGCAATGAGGTACACTGAATTTGACACTGGCTATTTAGGAGAGGAATACGTCCAATTTGACTAGATCACTGTGGTTATATAGCAAGAAACCAAGCCAAGAATAATTTTACAGGAAGGCAAAGAGAAAATGCTGCGAAACGGGGTGGGGAGACTGCCAGAAAATACTTAGGATTAGATGGTAGAATTTATACGGTCAATACATAGTGCTCATGATAAAGCTAGCACCTCAACCACCACCTCTTCAGAAAATTCCTGAACCCGAGAAAACTCCATCTAAAAAAGAAGGTCCTGCTGGAAGAAGATCCCGACTCCTGACTCCAAACTCCTGTTGGAAAAAAAAGATACACCAAGGACTCAAGGAATTCTGTATCTTGCTGGAACACAGAGATTGGAACTGCTCTTGAAAGGTCAAATGCTTAGTCTGTGGTGTGCCTGCTTCAGGGACACAAAAATCAGAAGGTCTCCTGACAACAGGGCCCAGCTGATCATAGAGAACTGGATCCTGCAGAAGATGCTGCTGAAGAAAGCTGTGGTACTAGAAGCCTGCCTTCAGGAGGGCCTGTTTCAGTATGACCAAACCCTTCTGCCATCAGCCAGGCCTATCTTAAGCTCATTGGCTACTCCCATATTTAGAAGAGTTCTACTTCCACCTGACTGGGTTCAACCTGGTTTGGTTACCAAATATAACTGGAGCCTGTCTGTCTAGGAAGGTCCTGGGAAGGAACAGGAGAAGCCCTTTGGCACCTCTTAGTCAAAAGGGGTAGTCTGGCGAGCCATTCTGCAAACTGTTCCTGTCCACTCCCACATAGCTAATCCCTGCTACACTTAGCAGTTAACTCCCATATGTTCTTCATGAGCTCAAGAACAGGCTATTGTCCTCTGACACACAGCAATTAACGCTCCCATACAAGGATATGTTTTCCTTATCTGTAGGGATTGAGTAGCAAAACTGGTTTTAGGACAGTTTTGGATAAGGCAGCACAAAGTACATTTTATAAAGGTACCTTTCCACGTATACTATCACAAATCTCATTTCACTACTGAATCAGATCTTAAAAATTAAGTATGAAACAACTTAAAGTATTTTCCAGCATTTTTAAGGCCAAAATAGGAAATAAACATTTAATCCTATCTAGACCTTTCCAGGGAAAGCCAAGCAAACCATCAGAGTGAAATAGCGTTTCCCTTTTACTTTCAGTGTGAGAGCACATTAGCCATGTTATGCAGTGTGCACTCTTTTATATACTAGCACCCTACCCTGTGGGTTTTCAAGTCACCGCCAATAGGTGTGGGGGAATTCAAGTGGGCACTAAAATGACCCCCTTGGCCCATCCCTTTAACCCCCTGGGTGGTCCAAATCTACAGTGCTCATGTGCGTCAGACAGCCCCCAACTGTCTACGCACACGGCACTTGAAATCCCTTCAGTGCAAGCACCAGAGGGATTCCTTTCACAAAGAAACAGCCTTACGATATGAGGGAGAGCTTCCCCATCTCCCGAGGCTATTTCTTTACTTTTACTGAAAGGAAATCAGGGCGCACACCGCACTGTCATCATTTCAATGAGAACCAAAGTGAAATGAGCTGATCGGCTCATTTCACTTTCCCTGCCTTGGTGCTCACGGGGCTATCTCAGCCCCCGAGAGCTGAGGCAGACAGGTGAGGTGCCATTGGAAAGGGGAGAATCTCCCCTTTCCAATGGAACCCCTAACTAGTGGATCCCTGCTTGGGGATCACCACAGGAGGGCGATCTACCCACTAGACACCAGGGAGGGGGAGTGGGAGTGGCCCCTAAGGCAAGGGATTTTGCTCCCAACATAATTGTTTGCGCAATATTTCAGTCTTTCTGTCCACCTGGTTAGATAGGAGCAGACACCCCTGATCTGCCCCCTGGGAAGGGAGCAGTAAGCGGACTAGACACCAGGGACATTTGTTAATATTGTATAGCGGCAGGGGGCTGCTCAAAATGGGCATGCCAATGCTCTCCACCCACCCCCAAATATGTGAACAGTCTTTCTGCCCGCCCAGGGGGGGAAGATGAGGGCAATAGTCCCTGACCTGTCTCCCACAATGCACTGCAAACTTCCTCCTTTGCCTGAAATCACACTTTTTCCCTACATTTATGTGATTGAAACTTCTGGAATCTTCAGAAAACCACAAAATTCCTACCACCCAGCATCGCCCCACTTGAACCGATAAAATGTCTGCCCCACTTGTGTTGGTGCCCAAAGCAGAGTCAGCCTAAAAATGAATGAAAAAAAACTGCCCTTCTGGACCCGCTTTGGTTCTCTCTCAATTTCTACATGTTTTTGGCCCTTCCCTGTCGTAGGCACTTAGCTCACCTACACAAGTGAGGTAGCATTTTTATCAGGAGACCGAGAGGAACACTGAGTGGCAGTAAATTTGTGACGGTGCTGTGATCCCACACGGAAATATGAGGAAATGTGATTTTTTTAAAATAAATTTGACATTTCTAGGAGATTCTGGGATAGAAATGCTCCACCAGTGTCATTTTCAGAAATGCCTGGGTTTGGTAGGGTTCCATAGATGGCTGCCGAGAACGGGACTAACAACGCAGGCGCCTTGCAGGTAATTTTGTGATAAATTGTTTTGATGTCTCCACAAAACGTTTTGGGCCCTTCCCTGCAGTGGACACTTGGCCTATACACACAAGTGAGGTACCATTTTTATCGGGAGACTTGGGGGAATGCTGAGTGGAAGGAAGGTTATGGCCTCCCTCAGATTGCAGAACTTTCCTTCAGATAAATGTGAGGAAAATGTGTTTTTAGACACATTTCGAGGTTTGCAAGGTATTTTGGGTAGCAGAGCCAGGTGAGAGCCACACAAGTCACCCCATACTGGATTCCCCCCGGAGTCTAGTTCTAAACCCTGTACAGGTTTTCTACATTTCCCTAGGTGCCAGCTGTGCTAGGGCCCAATATCCACAGCTAGACACATTGCAAGAAAAGGGTCTGTTTTGGATAGAAAAATGTGAAGGCCCCTGTTACGTTTTCAGGCATTTCGTGTTGCGGGCACTAGGCCTACCCACATAAGTGAGGTACCATTTTTATCGGGAGACATGTAGGAATGCCGAAAAGGTGCAACTCAGTTATTGGCTTTGGGTAGCTTGGGTTCCTAGAAAACCTACAAGCCCTATATATCCCTGCAACCTAAAGGGTCCAGTGGATGTAACGGAATATTGCTTTAGAAAATCTGCCATACTTCGGAAAGGTTACAGATTAAAACTTGTATGTATTTTCAGATCAATTTCAATATTTTTTTACTTCAAGTGTTAGTTTCTATAGGAAACTCTTGAAGGATCTACACACGACTCCTTGCTGAATTAAGAATGTTGTCTACTTTTCAGAAGCGTATAGTTTTCTGCGGTCCACCTTTAGTTTCACACCCATTTCTGTCACTAAGTGGAAGGAGGTTGAAAGCACACAAAAAATTGGAAAAATTGGGTATGTCTCAGTAAAATGCCAAAACTGTTTTGAAAAATTAGGTTTTCTGATTCGAGTCTGCCTGTTCCTTAAAGTTGGGAAGATTGTGATTTTAGCACTGCAAACCCTTTGTTGTTGTCCTTTGCGGAGAAACAACAGATGCTTTCTCCTGCAGCACTTTTTCCCATTTTGCCCAATATACCCAATTTTTATCTGTATTTTGGCTAATTTCTTGGTGCCAACAAGGGGAATCCACAAACCCTGGGTGCCTTTAGAATCCCCAGGGTACTGGAAAAAAGACCCAAATTTGCCATTGATAACTTATGTGGGCAAAAAGTTATGGGGGCCTGAATGAAAAGTACTCCACATAGACAACAAAAAAGGCTTAGCACAGAAGGGGGAAAAGGCTTTGCAGCAAAGGGGTTAATCCTTTTCTACAAAATAATTACAAAGTCATCAATATACGTCTTTGGGACCATGGAAATCAGTTCTCATTAGAGAAGCAGTATTAAAAGTCAGTCCAAATGAGCTGATTATGGTGGTTTGATTCAATGATTAATAAACAAAAGAGGAGCAAGAGGAAAGAAATGAAAAAAACAATCCAAAATATCAGTGGCATAACACAAAATGATAGGACCCCCTTGCAAAATGTGATAAGAGTCTCCTGAGACTCCCCTGCCTCATGATATTCATAGACCTTGGGCTGAATGGGGGGTCTCCTGAAGGGTGGCACAAGGGCTCCAGGGTTCTGCGTTAGCACCATGCAGTACATTAAAGATATAGAAGCGGAAAAAGGGCCAAATGTGTTTCAGTAAAGATCTGGTTGTAGAAAATGGTCTTGGGAAAATGTATCTGGTTCAAGAGGATCAGGCGGAAGCTCATGATGCTCATGATGGCTATTACCTAGGACACTAGGACTGGTGAAGATTAGTTACCACCCCTAGATTACAGGTCTTACAGACTCAGATACTGTAATGATGTGGGTTTTCACAATCCCTCAGTAAGAACCGAAGCATTTGCTTGGCAATTTACAACTGTCCTAACATAATAAACATAGTTGAGAGAAAATGATTACATTGCACTGTTATGCACCATTATCTTGTCTGTTTCTACATTGCCAAAAAATGTGTAGCCCCAGTGTCATGCAAGTTCTCTTGCATCATCCCAACAAGCCCCATTGCTAGCCACTGCAATCACTGTGATACGTTTTAATGATGTGGTGCTCTGGATGGCATTAAACACGATGACTAAATTAACACCAGTATGTTGATGTTCTTAATCTGACTGCTGCGTGCAGGGTGCACATTTGGGACTCCTCTGCACAAGCTAAATTTGTATGATGTCCCATTGGCGCCATTGAACCCACAGGATAGGGTCTGGTTTTCCCTATCCGTGAAAAGGAGAAGCTACACCGCACGCACCTCTCTGTACAACTGTTTGATTCCCAGAGGTTGAACATTGGAGGAATGACAGCGGTTATAAAACCGGAGAGTTTTACCACCCGGAGAGAATGGGTGTGACTTCCTGGGCTTCTTCCACTCTGCAAGTTATTAATGCCCTCTTACAAGAAGCAAACACAAAGTAACCTAAATCTCACCAACGCATTAATAATAGCCACAGTGTCTTCCCATGCTGAGGTTACGTTTTTGAACTTTCTTAATTTGCCTCTGAGTATCTGACACCACCATCCCTCACATGAATATTATATTACTACATTTAAATGTATTGGGGTTTAAGGAAAAAAGTTGAAAGTTAATAATCAAGTAGAAAGGTATTTCAGTTGAAAATTCAATAATCAACAACTGATTTTCAAATAGAAATGAAAATCCACATTTTAAATACAAACCAATGCAGTGAGATAATTAGAAACAAATCTGTCGACATACATTCAAGGCTCTTGGGATGTCTAGTCAAATGTAACAGAATTCCTAGAGTCCTGGGTAGTATTAGGCCCTGAACGATGTTAGATTGGGTTTCTGGTGCAGATGTTTGGAAGATATTGAGCAAACTGGTCGCTGTCTTTTTCGTCCAACACGTACTGTCAACAGACTTTGCTTAATTTTTTAAAATAAATAAGTGAATGCATAACTTAATTAATAGAGTTCAGGAGTCTACCCTTGTTCTTAAGAACCTGCAGTCTACTCTGCCGAATTCCGGATTTGCTGAATACAGACCCTGTTTAGGTTTGATTAAACCTCACTCCTCTTTCTTCCAACACCCGAAGCATCCTGTCTCCTTATCTGTCTCTTACATGTACTTATCTTATGACCTTGGTCAGTGTTTTTCCTCTTTCTACCCCTCATTTCTGCCTTATTATTATCTAGCTGTGGCTCAAAGGCTGATGAAGCAAAATAAATCCCGGACCAGCAGAAGCCAGCACATATTAAGCACTATCGGATGGCCGATGTGTCATGGCCACCAGTGCGAGAAAGGAAATGGTTCTTCTGGCTGCTGTCTGAAATGTGAAATAAAGTAATAATAAGGGTTCAGTGAACCCCTCATGCCACGGGCCTCGGTGCCACTGCACCTGCCGCACCTATGGCAGCATCGCTCCAGTGTTCACAGCCAGAACTAGCCAGGGCAAGTCAATCCAGTCCCAAGTCAATCGGTGCTTTTTTGTGTGAATGTTTCAGTTAGCCCAACTTCGCACAATTTTCAGGCAGCGGTTACAATGGTATTAAAGGCCCTGACTGCTGAAGCTGCTCACCAGTCTCAGATCTCCTTCCAGAAGCAGAAGAACAGCTACCGAGAGAAGCGAAAATTGAATTCACACAGCGTGGTGGGGACTTTATTTCGCAGAAACAGTGCATAGCAAGCGGAACAGCTTTATTTAAGCATATTTGTCATGGATGGGCGGATTCATGTGAGGTCCACAAACTAAAAAAAACATCTTTAGAAGAACAGTTTAATTTACACGAGGAAAAATGTGAAACCTTTGACTAAGAACCAGTACCGGCTATCTAAAGAAACTGGAACCCCAGAAAGATTTAATTTTAAACAACAGGGTTGGACAATTTAGCTGACAAACATGCCAAAACTGTGTGAAGAAGGATGGAATACTACTTGAGAAGATTTAGAGCACATATTGAATTTCAAAAAACTACCGAGGACTGATTTCCAATTCAAGACTGTGTAGATGACGACACCGCTGTGAAAGCGATTTGGAATACTATTTTCGACTTTATGTTAGATAACACGGACTTGAAACACCAGCTTCATTTACCTCTCCCAGGAAGACCATGTCAGGATCGTGTTAGAACTGAGTGAGGGATTGCACAGTGAAAAGTCAACCTTTTTCTTTAGTAATAGGTCAAAGGTGTACGAGGAAACCCTCAAAAGAATGATACTGAAATATAATTTTCACTAAATGAGCAAAAAAGACCCATCTGCCAAACCGTGTGGCCATTGTTTATGTGACAGAGCATGAATGAGTCAGTGTATGGGAATAAGGGAGAATGAGTGATAGTGAAACTGAGAGTGAGTGAGAGCAAGACTGCAAGTGAGTGACAGTGAGTGAGACAGAAGGAGTGAGAATGAGTGTGAGAGTGTAGTGGACTGAGTGAACATGAGTATGAGTGAGTGAATGTAAGTGATGAGTTAGAGTGTGTGTGCTACACTTGAAAGTCTGCCCCTGACCCTAGAGGTAATTCTTGCATATGAGCAGTAGTATTAGGGTTGGCATAGATCTCAGGTGTGGGGCGTTGTGCTAATTATTAATTTACGATTTAACGATTTAAAAGCACCTCCTGCAGAGCTCCTTGTGCCTCCAGTTTTGAGGCAGCAATGACAATGTCAAGATAACTTTTGTGATTAATGTCCCTATCAGAACAAGAGATTGGAATTTTGTCTAGTGGCAGTTTTGACTCGCCATAAAGTAGCGCTGAGGGTTACTATACCTGCTGCACACAACAGATCTGTATTTAATGTGGGTAGCTGAGTGGGTTAGAAAAGTAATCCTTTACCAGCGATCTAAAGCAAATGCAATATATATGAGAGAATGGCTAGGGAGAGAGGAGAGGCATTTTACCAAGTGGCAGTGAGGCATTCCAAGGCGGAGGTCATGGCGGGGTGCCCAAAAAGATTGTTGCACCGGGCACCACCAGCACTAAAGCCGGCCCTGCATATGAGGTATCCAGGGCAAAATGCTGGCTGTAGCGCATTGGAAGTAATTCTTCACATAAGTGGTACCCATACGACAAAGTTGGCACTGCCACACTAGAGGTAACTCTTGATGTATGGGACACCCATGGGAAAATGCAGGACCTGGCACACAGGAAGACATTCTTTGCATTAGGGAGCTCAACAATGGCATATAGGAGATGGGGTTAGTCTGCCATTTCAAAATGCTGGTCATGACCCACTAGAGATCATTTTTGGCATGGGGTTAACCACAAGTCTTGGCATAAGTAAGCGCCAATGGCATATTGGAGTTATTCATAACAAAATGCTGGCCCAGGTGCAAGGGAGGACATTTTTGACCTACAGTGGACATTCACCACTGCTCATTTTGAAAGAAATGGGGTCAACCCGGGCACCATCAGTATTCATTGGCATGTCATACCAAAGTATTTTGTGCAAATTCATGTGAAAAGTTTGCTTTAAAATGCACTACTGACTACAGTTGTTTCAAAATGTTCTCAGAGCAAAACCCCTGGTAATATGCCATGTAGACATTTGGCTTATTCGATCGCTCGAATTTAATTTGGGTCACGTATTATGCCCCACCTCTTTCAAAGAGCCATTGATATGGTGAAAATTCACTAAACAGTTAATAAAAGCATTTACTTATAAGCATGTTGGCAGCTGCATTTGTGAATCGAAAGAATAACATTCAGATCGCACATCTGAGCAATTTTTCAATTACAAAGTCAACTTTTGTGTTGGCCTCTATCAGGCCAAAGACTTATCTAAGCCAATATTACGACTCCCTTTCAAAACAAAGGGAGCCTAAAATGCTCCCTTTTTTGGTCCACAGGCTTTTCTTATTTTTACATCCTGAAAGTGAAAAAGGGCCACAGCATAGGATACTACCCAGCGAGAACGACCAAAAACATTGCCTTGTCCACAGTACTGGCAAAATACGGCCTTTTTGTACTTCACACATATGTACAGTGCACAGCATATTGTCAAAGACTATGGGGCATATTTATACTCTGTTTGCGCCGAATGTGCGTCAAAACTTTTGACGCACGATCAGCGCAAACCCTGCCCCATATTTAAACTTTGACGCCCGACCCCGCGTGCGTCAAAATTCCACCATGTGCGTAATTTTTGGGAAGGGGGAACCAGCCTTGCGTTAATGATATGCAAGGTAGGCGTTCCCTTCCAAAAAATGACTTTAAGGCCTGTGCCCCTTATTTATACTCTGGCGTCATTTTGATGTACAGGAGGGGGTGGGCCTTAAAAAACGGCGCACAGCCTGATGTGCGCCGTTTTTTAATGCCTGGGTAGGGCAGGCTTTAAGGGACCTGTGGGCTCGGAAGGAGCCCAGAGGTGCCCTCCCCTGCCCCCAGGGACACCCCCTGCCACCTTTGCCCACCCCAGGAGGACACCACAGGATGGAGGGACCCATCCCAGGGAAGTAAAGGTAAGTTCGGGTAAGTATTTTTTTCCGATTTTTTTTGTGGCATTGGGGGGCATGATTTGGGCCCCCCTACATGCCACTATGCCCAATGACCATGCCCAGGGGACATAAGTCCCCTGGGCATGGCCATTGGGCAAGGGGGCATGACTCCTGTCTTTGCTAAGACAGGTGTCATGTCAGTGGAGGTTGGGCGTCAAAATAAATGGCGCAAATCCGGTTTGAGGCCTGAATTTTGCCTCAGACCTGACTTGCACCATTTTTTGACGCACAACCCCCATTTTCCCATACGCCGGCGCTGCCTGGTGTGAGTCATTTTTTTTGACGCACACCAGTCCGCAGCGCCGGCTAACGTCATTCCATTAATAAGGCGCCCGCATGGCGCGTTGGAATGGCGTTAGCCGGCGGTAACATTTTTGACGCACAACTGCGTTGGCGCAGTTGTGCGTCAAAAAGTATAAATATGGGCCTATGTTTTCCGCACATCGCCACAAGCCATTGCCACCCCCCCAGGCAATGTAGGCAGGGATATTCTACCCAGAACAGGTCAACATAGTCAGTGCACTGGAGCTACACGACATTCCAACAGACCATTGTCTGAAAGCACTGCAGACAGGTGATAGGCACTAGTGGATTAACCACAGTTTAACAAAGTATATACCCTGAGAGCATGTCCATAGTCCATGCCCTGGAGAAAGTGTGGGCTGGAGCACTGATCAGAAGGCATAGGCACTTTGTAGACCTGCCAACTCACATAGTGCCACAGTGTGTCACACAATTCCATTGGTCTTCACACAGTCACCCAGTGAGGAGTCGAAATCACACATTGGCAGGAAAGAGGAGCTGGAAACCAATGAAAGTGTGGATTTCCACCCTCTCCTTTAAGGCTGTAATCCGCTGATGTCAGTTAAGAGGTGTGAAAACACCCCAGGACATTGACTGCAGCCCCTAGCAACCTACGTGTTTTAGTTTTTTCAGAGGTGGAAGGAGGGCAATGGGGCAAGGCATGGGGCACATGGGCCCCAAAGGTAGTTCTGCATAAAGCCCGCCCGTTCCTAAGCCACTCCTCCTCCTCACATGGCGATTTATATTTTCAGGTTGGCAAGTCTGACTTTGTTCCTGTGTATGGTGCACAGAGTGCATTGTTTTCCATAAAAAATGCGACATACATGCTGCTATTAGACAAACACAGGTAGTGGGGAGGGTAACATGGATTTACATCTTGTGCAGCAGCGAGGTCCAACGTATGTGTCAATATGGGTATGTTGATGCAAGATGGGAGATGTGGACAGGATCTTCCTCGTAAAATGTCACGTGTGGTAGCTGGCTAAGTGGTCGGATAGGTTCAGTTCGAATTGGATAATATCCTGACACAATATTTGGGGGAGAGACCAACGCTTATCACATCACAAACAAACTGGCTGAGGAATGATTGTGGCTGGTCTAAAGCTTCGACTGAAAGCTATGCCCTGTAGGCACTGCAAAGCCTGGACACAGGCCATTTTCTGAGTGCCTTTTATCCTAGAATTATCAGGCCACAAAGCATGGGCAAAGGCTCAGCATGCAGGCGGGCCCTCTGCCACTCTATGTACCACAAGCTTTCCCTGTCTCTGTATAGTCATAAGATAAAAATGACCAAGAATGAATTATGTGTTTTCTAATTATCTGATAAAAAGAAGTGCTTGAAATTAAAAAAGAAAGTCTAATTAGCCGGACGCGCACCCAAATTGTTAATATTATTATCATGATCATCATTACTCATATTTTGATTATTATTATCAATAATAATAATAGTAATAATAGACATGTTGTGACCTAATTGGAGGTAATGACCTCATTGGATAGGACGCTGAGTTGGCATTGCTGGGGCTCGATCATGGTCTATGGATCACAACAGAGGTCAGCGCCGAGTATTAACTATATGGTAATATAAATTTGATGATGTTCAGCAGTGGTGAACTTCAGAGTCTCCTAAAATGTCCCACTCTTGTATATTATTAAAAAGATTGCAGAGGACGAAATCCATGAACTCTTCAATGAGGGGATTACGATATGTTCGGATTAAATTTATATTCTGTTGTTACTCTAATTGTTTGTTGCCATCAAAAGGTGATTTCCGAGGGTGCAGCTCAATTTAATGAAGTAAGCCAAAAGCTGGACATGCAGACATCTTTTATATGTTATCTTGCCATTGTAGTATGTGACTTTAAAGCTTTAGCATGTTATTTCAAACACAGTTCTGTAGTCAACAGAACAGCAACACTATACTCTAGATTTATTGTGATGAATTTGTTTAGATTCATTTAGACATTACAATTTCATTTTCTTTCAGCCAAGGCAATAGAATTTGTTGCAAGTACACAGCGGGATGAAGTATTTACCAGATCCATTAAATACCAACTGCATTAAGTTTTTAATCAAAAATGGCGCACAACATGCAGAGTTAGGCCCTAGGACTCTGATTTCCGAATGTTGTGCCCCAGTGATTACTAAGCATTTTTCTCATGGAAAATCTCGAGGTGCAGTATTAGTCGCACTCCGTAATTACTCAATGCCAAGTATTCCACGGGGCTCGGAATGCGATCCCTGCTAAGCAGGTGTTTGTGCAGGTACTGACATTTTTTTCCTATATTCGTAATTGGTGCCACAAATTTAGGAATTCTATTGTGACTACTCGTATATTATGATTATTTAAATTCAGTCTAATGCTAGGGAGGATTCTGTAAAAGCATTAAAAGTAAAAAAAAAAAAAAAAAAAAAAAAGCACTAAAGGTTGCTACTAATCTGGAGAGAAATGAGTGGGCCGCGAGATAAGGCTTCAAACACTGTCTCAAACAATGTCAGAAGCTGTGAGATAATGCTGTATTGTCTCACGGTTGACCCGAGTGTGATGCTTTTTTCCGTAAGGGAAGTGGTTTTTGCAAACCTGTGAGATATGATAGGGCTTGGTTCAAATGAATCACTGACAGAATAATGAGCTATACAAAGCTGGTGCACTCATCTACCGAGCGTTTGATTCTTCATGAGGACCATTTCTAAACCATTTTTTGTATAATTAGTATACACTTTGGGACAGACTTACTAACACTAGCACAGAGCAGCAACTGAGGGGCATATTTATACTCTGTTTGCACCAAATTATCGTCATTTTATTTTACTCTTATTCGGTGCTAAACTAACTCCATATTTATACTTTGGCGATAGGCCCGTCTAGTGCCAAATTTATGGAGTTAAAGTCATTTTTTGGACGTGGAAACCTACCTTGCCTTAATGAGATGCAAGGTGGGCGTTCCTGTGCAAAAAATGACTCTATGGCCTTAACGCCATATTTATACTCCTGTGCAAAAATGGTACACGGGAGGGAGGAGGGGTCAAAAAGGCATTAGGGGACGTGTGGGCCTATTTCCATGGTGGAACACCATGGAATAAGCCCACAGGTGCCCTCCCCAGGCCCCAGGGACACCCACACCAGAGGGACTACGGAGGATGGAGGACCCCCATCCCAGGTAAGTACAGGAAGGTATTTAATTTTATTTTTTAAAGTGCCATAGGAGGCACTGAAATGGGCCCCCATAAATGGCACAGGGTGCAAAGGCCATGCCCAGGGGACCCCTGTCCCCTGTGCTGGCCATTGGGGTGGTGGGCATGACTCCAGCCTTTTCTAAGACAGGAGTCATTTGGCATGGTAGGTTTAGCACCATAAAATGACGTTAATCTGGTTAGAGTCATTTTTTTTACTCTCACCTGCCTAACATCATTTTTTGGTGCAAAACCCCCTTCTTCCATACCGCCAGCCCCACCGACTAACATCATTTTTTTACGCGAACCTACCCTTTGAACCGGCTTGCACCATTCCATAAATATGGTGCCCGGCTGGTGCACAGAAATGGTGCAAGCCAGTGCTAAACTTTTTGGTGCAAAACTGCGTTAGTGCAGTTTTGCACCACAAAGTATAAATCAGAGCCTAAATTTTCTGTGCTGCGTTGTGCGAAAGGGAAAGAACAGAACAGCACCATATCTACAAATATATGGCGCTGTTTCCACACATTTTAGGCAGTCATACTCCAAGGCCCAGACTTTGCACTGTGGTGCAAGAGGGTGTCCATTCAATAAGCATAGGATTTAGTTCAAAATCTATGCATTAATGCATTTCCCACTTTGTGCGTGTGTTGTACTGTGCAGCACACATGCAAAGTTGGAAAAATGTGGAGACTTTTAAAAGTTGCTCCACTGCTACGCTTGCCTCGAGAAGGTGTACATTTTCTGTAAATCCTGTCAGCAAATGCCAGCATACAAGGGTTTGCTTCTAAACACATTGGTGGTTGCACGGGAATTCCTACGTACCAGCAACTCATAGAAAACGTCCTTGGTGAAAATAGCACAAAGTGGCACATAGTGCTACTTTACCTTACTTCATCTAAATTTACAATGCAAATCATGATTTGCTTCGGAAAGTAAACTTCACCATAGCCCTTTGTGCTGGATTTGCATCACTTTTGTGATAAAAACCCAGCACAAATTATTAGTAAATATGGATCCCAATATACAGAACAATAATATACGTAAATCGTAGCTTAAATATTTTTAACACACAAATCTAACAATGACCCACTTATGACATTCTATATACTGATCATCTTTAATTGAGCTGCCTACTGTAAAAAAATATAAAGAAATGCTCTCTTTACTCAGTCATGCATCTGTAAAAATCCGCCACAAAAAACATTCCAAAATGTCCCTGTGTTCGACGACACCTGCTTGGATTTTGAGACTCTTTTACAGCATTCACCAAACTTACTCTTTCAGAGGAACAGAGAATTGAACAGCATTAAGCCATGTGCAACACCCAATATTTATTAAGAAGACTGGAAGACAACAAGTTAAGTATCCCTTCTAGAGAGGGATCAAAATGAAAGGGGGTGGGGTTCCCATGGGACAGGAATAAGTAGATCATGGGATAGTTAGGAGTACATTGTATAAAAACTCCAAAAACTCCAAATGAAAATTGATTTGGATTTTATGTAGAGTTCCAGAGATGTGGGGATTGGTGGCAGGGTGCATCAGGTAAGCCACATAATTGAATGAGAATAGCTTTTGGCCAGGTAGTGCTTAATTTGTCTAAAAAACATAATATTGGTGTCCAATGTTGTTATAAGGATCCTGCCACACAGCTGCCGAACCTCAACACTGCCTAGGCCCAATTCGCCTTCAAGCTACTTTCTTCCACTACCGTACACTTCATCTTTCTTTATCGCTTGCAGGTTATTTTCCCTTGATTGATCCCTTAGTTACTGCTTCTTGCATTTTCTCATTCTTTCTCACTTTTCTGCCTTTCTCTTCCTTGCTCTGGGTCAAAGGCTGATGATTAAAAATACGGTCTGCTGGCCAAGAATGTGAGCTGGTGCACACAACCTGAACCACCAACATGTATTTGGCACTGGGCGCGGTGGAATGCTGAGCAACCGCATGGTTAAAGACAGTCAGCAATCTGATGCCTTCTGGCTCTGTTCGCCTTGTAGAAATAGCATAAATATAAATACAGTACATGGTGACTGAACACTTCTTAAGAGTCAGTTTGGAACACTTAATCAGTTTCATAGTTTTGTAAGCATTTCTGTCTACGCATTAAATACTATTATACTACCACTGCTTTTCTGGACAAAACCACAACTGCTGTACAACATGAAATTATATTTGAAAACCCCACAAAGTTCAACAAATACCAGCAAATAAACAAAGAATGAGAGCTCATCAACGACGCAATTACTAATAAAAATATGGCTTCATGTAAACGGAAGGGGGAACGACAAGTCACTTTGTGCAATATTTCTAGGGAAAGAAAATTGACAGAAAATGTCAAAGTGAACTGTAAGTACAGTGACATATGTCTAGCCCCCCCTATTTTCACATTTACTTTTGCCCCGATACTGGTCAACAACATCTTCATGGAACTACACAAATACAAAGCAGAGATTACAAACTAAAGGGCACACCCAGACAGCCGCCTGCTGATAGGTACAGCGAGTAGTTCTGTCAGAGATGAAAACTAGAATGCAACTCTTATTTCACCAAGTAATATAGCACCGCAATGGGAAACAGTACAAAATGTGTGCACAGACGTTTGCACTAGAACAACTACACCTAATTTACTACAGATATACATAAAAGGGCCATCCAATGGTGAATCAGCGGACATTGTTCTCGTTCTGACAGAAGAAGAAATCTTCATTTGCATGATTAATTAAAATCTTAGCAAAGGGGGAGGAATGAAGGGAAAATAGACAAATATATGAACACATTAAAATATGTGAATAAAATCAGCCCCACTAAATTTGTGCACATGTATGTGACACTCTGCAGGGATCCGTTAAAACTATTATAATAATAAAAATCCCTAAAAGGTGCTATACAATTTGAATCCACAAAATAATCCATTAAATATAAGATGCTGGTAAAGGGGAAGTAGACAAAGATGGATAAAGTCTTCAAAATACATAATTAAAGTCGACCCCGCTAAGTTTCAGTATGTATATTTGATGATTTAAATGAATCCATTAAAAATAATGCATGTGTAAAGTCCCTGTAAAGTACAATAAGATCTAAGAAAATTAAGAGATAAATACAGGTGGCTTTACTAAGATAGTACAGTCTCTGTAGAGGAAATAGCTGGATCAACATAGAATTAAAAAATGCTATAAAATTCCATGGTATATAAATTATTAAAGTTATTGGAAGCACAAGCCTGACTGGTCATCTTCAGCACACTGTACCTTCAACTTTACTACAACCTCTATGCTAAATCATATCTGCACAGTCATACCTGGACGGTGCTTCCAACGGACTTTGCTTTCTCTACTATCACACCTGTATCTGTTAGATATTTAGCATGCAGGGTTAGAAATTTCACCAATTTACAATTTGTATGTGGATCAGATGATCAAACACTTTCATTACTGCCGGCCGACAGAAGCGCACCCCACTTATAAGGAATACTGGTCTCAACAGTTGACAACGACCTTCCCTAAGGGCCAAGCAGATACAAATCAAATGAACCATATCCTCCGTCCCAGCACTGTATAACCTGCATACCGTCTCACCACCGTTCTTCCATGCTGGTTGGTCCGCTAAAGATGGTAGGAGCCCTAATCGTATAGCAAGCAGCTGGCGCTTCAGATATACCGGGTACGTTGAAATCAGATACTGTGCTGGCACTAATCTGTTCTTTTTCTGAAATTATTAACCAAAACAGAGAACTGTGGCTTCTAATCAACCTTGAACAGGCATATCACCTGCAATGCTCTAATATACGACCTCGGTACCGTATATGTAGGGTTGAATTTGCTAGTCAAAACTGGCATGCCCTGTGATTAACTGCCATTGTTATAACTCAATTTTTCTTTTTATAACACTTACATTCAAAGAAGAGATCCACCACTAAGTCACAGTAATATGTGAGAGGAGCAGTGGGATGGGCAGTGCTTCATTTGGAAAAAAGCAAGTGCAAGGGTCAAAGGTTGATTTTGTAAACAAGTCTCAGTGCTGCCAAATGCCATGCTTGCTGAATACCAAGGCTGCTGAGAAAACCTCATAAGATATCCAAGTATGACCCAGCACTTAATTTTGCAGTTTTTTTTCTTCAGACATAAGCAATATATCATATATAGTTCAAATCTAATGAATGAAGGACACATCACAGTCAAATATAAAGTCATGTAAGATACATCCTCCAAAGAAGTCACGATGATCCATGGTCTGATTCAATGCGTCATCCTTTATTAACGAATACGTGTACACACATGATTTCCATTTGTAGCCAAAGGCAACACATTTATTTCTCTAGGAACTTCTTCAGGGTTTATCAGTACCTGTTGTCAAATAAGGAACACATCTCTTGTAATCCATATACACATCATATCGAAAGTATGGGTATGGTCACCACAGATCACTTCCAAAATCAAGGAGTACCTGACATACAGTGTGCTCTCTGCGTTCCTGGTTCCAGAATGCGCCTCTTTTTAAATATTTTATACTTTCTTCTTACTTTTCCCTTTCTACCATTCAACTGAATGGGGGGGAAATTTCCTTGGACACTGTGTGCACTTGAGAGCAGTGTTGATCCGCTATACGAGCGATCATCATGAGTGAACTATCGCATTTCGGGGAAGTTGGAGGCAGTGGAGAGGGTTTGTTACTGTGAGAGGTAGGAGCTGTTGAGTTCCAGCCAGGTTCATCATCAGAAAGAGAAACTCATTTTGGCAGCGTTCTCTTTCTCGTTCTCACTTTTTACCTGCATTGTGTCAAAATAAATTATGGGCAAATATACTGAAAGTTCTATATGTAAAATAAGTACCAGCAGTAAGTGGCGAATTCACTTCACCCCCAATATGGTTAGTTAAATAGGCAGAGAAAATAACACAATTAAGTGCTATCTGAAATAGTCATCAAATATGTTCACACGTTAATAAATTCGTGTGCACAACAGGGGAAGATTTATTGTTAAGGTCGAATGGCTTGAATCCTTACCTAACGCCATTAGTTAAATTTCGTATGTATCGTACAAAAAGGCTGCCGCCCTGTCAACAAATATTATCAAGAATACGTGGTGCGAGTACAGAAAGCAAGAACCTTGTCAAAAGCCATTCACACAAGTATGATGCAATCTTGAAGACAATGCAAAGGCAGCTTGACCCTGACATCCTGCTAGAACCTCTCTTACAGTCAGAGAGATGTCTTGCAAGGAATGGCAAACATCTCACAGGCTACTTACTAGCAGCAAAACCCGCGCTGCCTGCTTTTCAAGTTCAAGGTGTTGATCGGTGTCCTTAGCTGCAGTACGCCTCCTACCTCTTTACAGAGTAGCTAAATCCCGATGGGTAATTGTGTTTCACAGAAGATTCCAAGCCACGATTATACATAAATTCTCTACAAACAGACTGAAGGAAACTAAGGTGTGAAAAACACATGTTGACCAAATGTTTTTACTGCACAATCTGACATGAGGAAAATCATAATATTTATTGCATATTAAATCTATACCCTCCCAGGCCAGAGCAATTGACCAATGCTGCTAATTCGGATCCGTTGCTTTTTGCTTGCTGCTCACTCGGGTTTCCTTGAAGTTTTACTTTAAATGGCACTTTAGGATTTTTTAACTTTTGAACAAATATTTTTATTTGTATTTTATTTTACTTACTCTTCACTTGTTGAGTTGATCCTTCGTGTGTGCTGGTTGGGTCAGTGGGGTCTCTTTTTTCTCCAAGCCCCGCCAGTCACCTGCTATCTGTCAGTCTTTCTTCACACTTATTTCCACCACTATGTTAGGTAAGGGACCCATGCTGTTTCTAATTTTGTAGGTCCTTCTCATGACGAAAATTGTTATTTAAACACAGTGGCGCCACAGCAGGTGTACCAATGGCATATCAAAGGTAAGTCCGTCCTTGACTGTCCATGCCTGGACCTGACCCAAGACCAGAAACCCTTTATCTGCTGCACTAGAGGTTAGGAGATACATCATTCGTTCTCTGCACTAAGCTACCCCTTCTCACTCTTCTTCTATTTGTTTGAGGGATGTGGTTAATGATTTCCTATTCCTGAACCAACACCTTAACTGTAAAAAGAAAGGCAAAGTTGTCCTGATAGAGTAACATGCACACTCCTCTGGAATTATAAGCTAACTATCACCATTTTTAATGCTTGGTCACTTGTTGAGGATAGTGGTGGAGTGTGTGTCCTTATAATGAAATATGTCCTAGATTGTCTCTTTATTACAGAGATTTGGCTGAGAGGTGACCCCAAGCCAGAGACAGAACAAACAACTCCAGTGGGCTACTGCTTTAAACACCAAGACTGTCCACATAAAAGGGGAGGAGGTAATGCTTGCTTTTTCAAAGAACATCTGCAGATTGTAAACTACACATATTTCTCCCATCAAGGATGATGAATACATGGCTATCACAATTATGCCATCTGACTCGTTTGTGGTCAAATATATTGTGACATAGAGGCCAACTGGTCAGGCTTACGGTGATCTTCCCTCAATTTTTTGCCTTCCTCCTCCACTTTTTTCTGATTCCATTTTGGCTGGCAGTAGGACTCTGTGTACTTTACCACTGCTAACCATTTCTAAAGTACATGTCCTCACCCCTTAAAACATGATAATGTTGGCTTATACCCAAGAGGCATAATTAATTTACTCATAGGTCCCCAATAAAGCAGCACTACATGTGCCCAGGGCATGTAAACTAACTGCTACTGGTCGAACTGCAGCACTGATTGTGCCACTCACTTAAAAATGTAACTGGCCAGTCATTGCAGAGTCTGTGTAAGTGCACTTTTGAATTGCCAATTCAACCTGGCAGAATAAAACTTTTTGCCAGGGCCAAACCTTCCTTTTCAATACATATATATGTCACCCCTAGGGACAGCCCAAAGGGCAGGGTGCAAAGTATTTAACAAGTAAGATATGTACTGTTAATTTTTACATGTTCTGGTTGTGAAAAATTCCTAAATTTGTTTTACATTACAGCAAAGTCTATCTCTGCCCTACGATAACACTGGAGTTGCCTTATTACAATTTAGAAGTGTAACTTCCTAATGGAAAGAAACAACCATTTCATGCTTGGTGTCTCTGGAATCACTATTTAAAATCCTAACTTATGGTGAAGTTGGATTTTAAATTGAAATTTTGAAAATGCCACTTTTGTAAAGTTGCCATTTTCTTGCCTTAATCATTTAGTGCCTGTAGCCTGATTCTGATCACATGACTGGGTGTAGCTGACAGTTAAGTTTTATGTCTTCCTCTTAGACAGTCGCACAAAATAGGGAGATTAGGTGTGCCAGGTGGTCCATCACTGGCAGAACGGGAGGGAGGAGCTGGGAACAGTCCCACTTACACCTGAATAGACTGTGTCCTGCCTCCACACAAAGGGCTGCATACCTCCCATAGTTAGTTTGGAGCCAGGACAGGGAAGGCAGGATGCCTGAGGACTTCAAAGGGAGATTTCTAGAAGCTCCTTCCCACAAAGCCACAACTGGGTATAAATAATGGACCCCAGACAGCAACTCACCAGTATGCTTCAGGACCTGTGGGTCTTCTGCCAGGAAGAAGGACTGCAGTGCTGCTACAAGGACTGCCACTCTGGCGGACCGTTGCTTTAAAGGAAGTGCTGCACTGCTGCCCGCTGCTTTCTTGCCTGGGAAAGAAGACCTAGAACTGCAACTTCATGTTGAACCCAGGACCCCAGAGTGACTCAAAAGGCTAGTCTGCTGGTCTCCTTATCTGAGCCTCAGGAACATAAAAGGCTCCCCAACCAGCTCCTCCTGGAGATAGCTGCAGCAAGTTACTGACCCACAAGTGGTGCCTCTCAGGTTCTGGACCCTTGGTGTGGTTCTTGAAATCAAGTTTTTGGGCTCTTCATGACCACAAATGGGCCCGTTCACACCAGGACTATGCCTTTTGCACCAAAATCTAGTGTGAGCCACCACCAAGTGATCTTTTCACACAGCAGCATCGCCAGCGTGCAGGGTACTGCCAACGCGAAGTACCAGCCCACCCATCCGTGATGCCTGGCCTGCTGTTCACCCCATGCTGACCACCACCTGTGATGCTCTTGTTGTTTCTTATGACCCACTGCAACATAAATAGTACTCTTTGCACAAAACGTGGGAATGTAAAACTTTAACAGGACTATACTGGGACTATATCTGACCCGGGCTCCATTGCAGTTGGCCTGAACCTTTGACTTTAGCTCAGTCCAGCACGGTCAGACAGCTGCGGTTAGTGCTTTGTGCTTTAAGATGCTATTTTTCACTTTATTCCTCACAAACTTTTGTCCTGCTAATTGGATTTTTGTCTTTTTGTCTTGTTTTTATTTATTAAATTAGGCTGTATTTGTATAACCAGGTGAAGGATCTTTTTGTGGGGTGTTTTCACTGTTTTAAGTGTTGCAAAAATACTTTACATCCTGCCTCTAAGTTAAGCCTGACTGCTCTGTGCGAAGCTACCTGGAGGTTGTGCACAGGTTAATTTGGGGTTTTCTTGTACCTTAACCATGAAAAGGATTGTGGTTGCTGCTTGACCAGAGTTCACACTCCAGTCAACAAATAACCCAATTTCTTACAGTCTGGCAAAGTAATTTACTACCTCACTGCTAGAAGTAGTCACCACCTGCCTCCTCAACACAGACCAATTAATGATTTTATGGAATTTAAATTTACACATTGATAAACCTGTACGATAAGGAAGCTCAACATTTTATCTACCCAGTTACAGATCTAAATCCATCGTTCTTAAGCACTGGTGACTCACATGAAGCAGGTCACACCCTCAACTTAATTTCTGGCAACCTTCAACTTTTGGACCTTGACAGGACCATGCCACTAACCTGGACAGATCATACATTAATTCTATTCTAAATCTGTGATGCTCACACTGCATGCAATACTGGTGCTAGGTCATAAAGACTAACAAGAGCATGGACAAAAGTCAAAATAAAAGAGTTCTTCCCTATATGCCACTTCCTTGGCTTGAAATGGCTTCAGTACAGAAACAATTTGTGACAAATCTACCAACAACATCTGCTTCATCCTAGATGATTGAGGGACACTGGTTTTGATATTGCTTCAGATAGAGGTTGCTTTTGATACTATTTTCCATACCATACTTCTGGATTGGTTGGCTGACCCGGGTGTAACAGAGCAGCCATTAAATGGTTCGCATCTTTATTTATCTGAGACTACACAAACAGTCTGCCTATGTAATTTTAGATTTCCTGCTAAATCCATAATTGCTGGTGTGCCACAGGTGTGGGTCTTAGCCCAACCCTGTTAAACCTACATGTGCCCTCCTAGCGACGTAATGATACTTTTAGCCAAAATTGTTTTACATACACTGATGTTATCCAATTAATGCTATGACTAGATGGAGACCCTTATTTTTCTTTCAACTAATTTTCCACTTGTCTTGTAGATGTCAATGAGTGGATGAAATGGAACTCTCTCACCTGGAACTGAGATAAAACTGAAGTTGATATCTTTGGTAACCCATCCCTATGGGTGGTGGTCATGAGAACTGGGCCCACCTCCCATTCCCTTGCAGTAGGCCACAAATCTAGGAATCACCTTTGGTCTAATCAAACTTTCTAATCACACATACAGATGCTTATCTTCGATATGTATGCATCTCCAGTGTGTTATTTGGAAGATTCTCCCCTTTCTTACTGCATCTTCTAGAATTACTGTGGTCTGGATCATGATACCTTCTAAGCTGGATTACTGTAATTCTCTATTTGTTGGTCTTTCAAAGAACCAGACTCACAAAGTTCAGGTAGTTCAAAATGTGGCTGCATGGTTGGTCCTTGGATTGCATTGTAAATCAGCAATCTCCACCCATCTTCACCTGCTTAATTGGCTCCTGATGGCTCCCAATGGCTAAAAAGAGTTTTGTTAAGGCATTTTGACTATGCCACAAAGCCCTTTATGACTACTCCTGAGCTTTAGAAAGCATCTAAAAGCACACCTGTTTGCATAGGTGGGTACAATATCCTCAGGTAATGGTAGGATTCTGTGCTTTTATAGAGCAGGGATGCCCATGCGTTGAGTAGCTGTTTGTGCTCTATAAGACCATAACATAACCTATCTTGAGAAGGGACAACTATATGTCATCTATTTTGGTCCGTTACTTGCTCTTTGGACTCTGCGGTCCACAGCTCAAAGTATAACAAATCTCAAAAATAAACAAATTCAGAACAGGAGTAAGATCCATAGCAGTGATTACCTCAAGGGCATGGAATGTCGTGCCTGTCTATCTGATATTCCAAAACAACATTCTATGTTTTTTCAAACAGCTGAAGACTTGACTATTTGATCTAATTCCCCAGTATCTGGCTATCCTCCCCATCCACCTGCTTCTCTTTTATTGAGTGGGTATATAAAAGTGCCTGGATACCTGTTGCTGGGGATTATGTTGTGTTATAGAACTGTCACATTCATTCATGCATAACATTTATTGCTGTGTATTATCTGCATTGTGCTAGTTTACTGAGCTAACTATAACTTTCACTCTAGGCATGCACTGCTATGACCACACATATTAATTCACTGATGACATCATTAATGGCATCATTAATAACATATCTGAGAACACCATAGTCATATACAGCATATAGTTATTAAGTGTACATGTGTGTGTCCATTTTAGGAAACTATTGTACGCCCTGGAAGCAATTTTGATGGCCCATATTGAAAGTTTTATAGTGCAGGATTAAAAATTCCAAAAGTTTAGTTTGCAAATATGATAAGGTTGGGCAGTAATGACAAGAAGAAGTCATACGGCTGCGACGTAGTGGGGAATGTAATGTATATCTCCTGTTCACACAATAGAGGCCTTGAACATTAGTGTTCGAATAAAGCAACTGACAAGGACAAGCTTAAGATGAATTAAATCACACAGTGAAACTTGACTCAAGGTGAAGTAACATGTAGGCTGATAAGGCACGAAAAGTCTAGGTTGGCGACAGTCATCAATTTTCAATCTCATCCTAGGGAGACCTTAATAAAGTGACTTATGTTTACCCTTAAACATTTTTTACTTAGATTTAGGTCTACTAATGTCAGAACCTTAAGTTTGACCTTACAGAACTATGAGAACAGTAAATGTTTACAGGGGATGGATGTCCTGTTTTTGAGTAGTATCCTTGGCACTCATCATGGACTGGCTGCTTTGTCAACACTAGATGGGGGAAACTGAGTGTGAAACAAGCAGTGCTTAATTTGAGCTGGTGGTTGCCAGTGGGGGCCACCATCACCTATTTTTGAGCACTGGCACTTATTGTTCCTGATCGGATATTTCCAGAGAACAAAAGAAGGAAAACGCACTGCTGCGTTCTCAATAAATAGGCCTAAACACCTTCAAGATGGACAGAAATAGGTTTAATGGCTTAGAACCTGGAACAACACCAAATAGGTGCTGCCAATACCTCAGCCACCCTCCAACTGTAGTTTTTACCTTCCCTCAGCATTCTGCCTAGAACCCCATGACATGTTTGCCATTATGACATCACGGCACAAGCACATGACCAATAAATCATAACACACACACACACAATGAGAAAAAGGAAGAAGAGAAAGATGGAAAAGCGCCACAAAGGGAGAAAGCAGAGACTTGTAGGAGTGAGCTAATGGAGGAGGATGTGTCTAGCTGTGGCTTAAAGAGGCCCGGGGTATATTCAGACCAGTTATGCAATTCAGCATGCCAATGTTTAATTGCACTGGTCGTGGGCTTCTGAGTAAGGCTTCGTACACACTTGCGTACACATTGCAGGATAAAATACAGTGTTAGATGTCATATTTGCATTATACATAGCACAAGCAATTTCACATATTTTTCCATAGTTTTGTGTAATTACGTGAAAGAAAATTTCACACATCCCTAATTTAGAGATATGGCACGACTATTGCCCAAAGTCAGTCAATATTTCCATCACCAAAGCAAATATTAACGGCAAAATGCTATAATCCAATCTATGTAGATGAGCTGGCAACTAAATACAAAAAACATGGATGTGACAGCCAGGAGTAAGAGGCGGATGCCTTTCTGGATAAAACTGTAGACTAACACAGATCTCAGAATGAAACCTGATGTGATACATTTACCCTTTCAGGTTAATGTTTATTAGTGTTGAAGACCCCTGCTGCAGAGGCTTCACATATCTGAGTTCCCAGGTAGGCCCATTAGCTTCTGGGGTTGCTGCTGGGTGAAAGTGACGTAATCTCTCAACACATTTACTTTATGCTACATAGTCTATTGCTGAGCTTGCAACTAAAACAGAAGTGTAAAATCTCTGGGATACGTACTTGTTAAAGGGATATTTAAATATATTGATATAATGCATCCAAGGTAAGACTGGCTGTAGGAAGTTGGCTCTGTATGCACTATTTCAAAGTAAGGAATAGTATGCACAGAGTCCAAGGGTTCCACTTAGAGGTAAGATAGTGGCAAAAAGAGATAATACTAATGCTCTATTTTGTGGTAGTGTGGTCGAGCAGTAGGCTTATCAAAGGAGTAGTGTTAAGCATTTGTTGTACATACACACAGGCAATAAATGAGGAACACACACTCAGAGACAAATCCAGCCAATAGGTTTTGTTATAGAAAAATATCTTTTCTTAGTTTATTTTAAGAACCACAGGTTCAAATTCTACATGTAATATCTCATTTGAAAGGTATTGCAGGTAAGTACTTTAGGAACTTTGAATCATTACATTAGCATGTATACTTTTTACATAAAACACAATAAGCTGTTTTAAAAGTGGACACAGTGCAATTTTCACAGTTCCTGGGGGAGGTAAGTTTTTGTTAGTTTTGTCAGGTAAGTAAATCACTTACAAGTCTCAGGTTTGGGTCCAAGGTAGCCCACCTTTGGGGGTTCAGAGCAACCCCAAAGTTACCACACCAGCAGCTCAGGGCCGGTCAGGTGCAGAGGTCAAAGAGGTGCCCAAAACGCATAGGCTTCAATGGAGAGAAGGGGGTGCCCCGGTTCCGGTCTGCCAGCAGGTAAGTACCCGCGTCTTCGGAGGGCAGACCAGGGGGGTTTTGTAGGGCACCGGGGGACACAAGTCCACACAGAAAGTACACCCTCAGCAGCGCGGGGGCGGCCGGGTGCAGTGTGCAAACAAGCGTCGGGTTCTCTGTAGATTTCAATGAGAGATCAAGGGATCTCTTCAGCGATGCAGGCAGGCAAGGGGGGGGCTCCTCGGGGTAGCCACCACCTAGGCAAGGGAGAGGGCCTCCTGGGGGTCACTCCTGCACAGGAGTTCCGTTCCTTTAGGTGCTGGGGGCTGCGGGTGCAGGGTCTTTTCCAGCCGTCGGGAAATGGAGTTCAGGCAGTCGCGGTCAGGGGGAGCCTCGGGATTCCCTCTGCAGGCGTCGCTGTGGGGGCTCAGGGGGGACAGCTTAGGTTACTCACGGTCTCGGAGTCGCCGGAGGGTCCTCCCTGAGGTGTTGGTTCTCCACCAGTCGAGTCGGGGTCGCCGGGTGCAGTGTTGCAAGTCTCACGCTTCTTGCGGGAGTTGCAGGGGTCTTTAAGTCTGCTCCTTGAAACAAAGTCGCAGTTCTTTAGGAGCAGGGCCGCTGTCCTCGGGAGTTCCTTGTTTTGCTTGAAGCAGGGCAGTCCTCTGAGGATTCAGAGGTCACTGGTCCTTTGGAAAGCGTCGCTGGAGCAGGGTTCTTTGGAAGGCAGGAGACAGGCCGGTAGGACTGGGGCCAAAGCAGTTGGTGTCTTCTGGTCTTCCTCTGCAGGGGTTTTTCAGCTCGGCAGTCTTCTTCTTCTTGTAGTTTCAGGAATCTAAATTCTTAGGTTCAGGGGAGCCCTTAAATACTAAATTTAAGGGCGTGTTTAGGTCTGGGGGGTTAGTAGCCAATGGCTACTAGCCCTGAGGGTGGGTACACCCTCTTTGTGCCTCCTCCCAAGGGGAGGGGGTCACATTCCTATCCCTATTGGGGGAATCCTCCTTCTACAAGATGGAGGATTTCTAAAAGTCAGAGTCACCTCAGCTCAGGACACCTTAGGGGCTGTCCTGACTGGCCAGTGACTCCTTGTTATTCTCATTATCTCCTCCTGGACTTGCCGCCAAAAGTGGGGGCTGTGTCCAGGGGGCGGGCATCTCCACTAGCTGGAGTGCCCTGGGGCATTGTAACACGAAGCTTGAGCCTTTGAAGCTCACTGCTAGGTGTTACAGTTCCTGCAGGGGGGAGGTGTGAAGCACCTCCACCCAGAGCAGGCTTTGTTTCTGTCCTCAGAGAGCACAAAGGCTCTCACCGCATGAGGTCAGACACTCGTCTCTCAGCAGCAGGCCGGCACAGACCAGTAAGTCCTGCACAGAACAATTGGGTAAAATACAGGGGGTATCTCTAAGATGCCCTCTGTGTGCATTTTTTAATAAATCCAACACTGGCATCAGTGTGGGTTTATTATTCTGAGAAGTTTGATACTAAACTTCCCAGTATTCAGTGTAGCCATTATGGAGCTGTGGAGTTCGTTTTTGACAGACTCCCAGCCCATATACTCTTATGGCTACCCTGCACTTACAATGTCTAAGGTTTTGCTTAGACACTGTAGGGGCATAGTGCTCATGCACATATGCCCCCTCACCTGTGGTATATTGCACCCTGCCTTAGGGCTGTAAGGCCTACTAGAGGGGTGACTTACCTATGCCACAGGCAGTGGGAGGTTGGCATGGCACCCTGAGGGGAGTGCCATGTCGACTTAGTCATTTTCTCCCCATCAGCACACACAAGCTGGCAAGCAGTGTGTCTGTGCTGAGTGAGGGGTCCCTAGGGTGGCATAAGACATGCTGCAGCCCTTAGAGACCTTCCCTGGCATCAGGGCCCTTGGTACCAGGGGTACCAGTTACAAGGGACTTACCTAGGTGCCAGGGTTGTGCCAATTGTGGAAACAATGGTACATTTTAGGTGAAAGAACACTGGTGCTGGGGCCTGGTTAGCAGGGTCCCAGCACACTTCTCAGTCAAGTCAGCATCAGTATCAGGCAAAAAGTGGGGGTTAACTGCAACAGGGAGCCATTTCTTTACACTGGGCAATCAGGCAGCTTCCAAAGGGCTGGTTTGAAAGATCAGTGTATGGGCTGTTTCATTTTCACATTGTGGGCCGGTTTTATGGTCTGGTGGACTGGTTTTAACTGTTGATTTCTCCGATATTACCACAAACATTGCCAGCTCCAAGCAAAAAGGCATACAGACTCCCATACATTGCAGGCCCCTTATTTAGCTTGTCTGCCCCAGTTTGCAAATGTTGGCCACTTTTTTTAGCTTTCTGGTTTGCAAATTGGGAATGCATTTAAAATGGTGCCCAGGCCTTTATTTTGTTCCAGTCTGACTTGAATGCATCCCTGCTCACCTTCCACAGACTTGTTGTTAACGTCTTTCTGATGTGCTTGCTGTATACGGATGTGTCTTCCTTAAGAGTCAAATGGAAAATACATTTTATGCTTCAACGTAAGTTGAATGCCAAACTCCCAATGGATTTTAGTTGAACTGCATGCACCAAGAAACAGTTAGCTTGAATGGTAAAGAGAGCTTACTGGCAGGAAAGCATAATTCCTTCAGTTACTAGGCATTCCAGGGTTTCCTCAGCTGAAGTGGGGGGCTTGCCCCTCTTCCTATATATGTTGTGTGTTGATGACTTAAGTCTTGGAAAATAGCTAACTATCAGACCTGAGGTGTCACACCTAAAAACGAGGAGGAAAGGTAGACAAGTATGTCAATCAAACTACTGCACAGTCCTGAATGAAACGAGATAACTTGCTGTCACACACTGCAAATGAATATAGGTGACGTAGAGGCGCTCCCCTGGAGAATGTGATGAGGGGCCCCTGAACCTTCCATAGATCACAGAAACTCATTGATCTTGGGCTGGATGGTGGCCCCCAGAAGAGCTGGGGCCCTTTGAAAGGCTGGGGCTCCTCTGCGCCGCAGGGCCACCAGTACATCCCTGGTCTGTTACAGTATTGAATCGTAAGACTGTGGGTGGCCCAATAAGTGACAACTCATTTAAAATGATAGTTTTTATGTTTTAAATATTTGTGAATTAAATAAAATATTCAATCATTTGTGCATTTGTTGGCTGAATTCTTGTTTCTGTATTTTTGTGTACTGTTTTTCAGTTCAAGCCATTAAAGTTTGATTAAGCTTGGATCTCTGGCTTCCAGCAATGACCCGTCAGGGGGTCCCCCAAATCCAATAATGGTTCAGTAGGACCCCCCGGATTCCACTGGGGACCTCAGAGGTCAAACGATTAAGAACCACTGAGGTAACCAGTAAATAAAACAGTCAGACTACATCAATAAGTGAAACTAGATTTATTTTCTCAGTGTACATTTACTCAAGCAGTCAGTGACATGAACAGTGTAAGCTGACATCAGATGCTCAATAAACACAAACAAAAAAAATCTCATAAAATAAGCAATGAAAAAGGTGAAAAATTAATCAATGCTGAGAGCAATGAATGAATTGTAGAACTTGGGTGAAACAGCTGTTTATGATCGGTGTGGGACAATGGCTGCAGCTCTTCACACCAGAAACGACAACTCAAACCTAACGTTTATTTCCTGACAATCTGTATGTAGAGAAATATTTCTAGTACATTGTTACCTTCTCGTGAATTGTCCAGGATGAACTATAAAGGTCCACAAGATCTTCGAACACAGAAAACGATTTAGTTATGTTCCACAATAAGGAGCTAAATTAGACCTTAGTTCTCCCATTACTAAGTGTGTTTTGCCAGGTCAGCAAATATTTCCCCATGAAAGTCGCTGGATTCCATATTAGCGGAGCTGATCTGGAGTGAAAACCTTTGGCAGAAAATTCACCAATGCGCATTACAGTTGGTTGAGTTTCTGCCATGGAAAAAGGTTATGGAAAAGTATTTTCAAAAGGGAGTACACTGTCATTGCCCAGATAGCTGGTCAACATAATATGTATGCTAATTACACAATTTTCACATTCCCATGAAAGTTTGCGACCATTTTCATGGGTCATTTGTCTTGAAGGTATCACCACCAAACATGGGATTCAATTTATAACCCTGGATTGAGAGTCTGCGCCAACTTCATACTGGCAAAGTTGACAATGGACCTATTGTAAGAGCTTGCTTGGTAGTGTCAAGTCCACTATCTAGAGTGCTCTTATTAGGTCAGTTATATCATCAGAAATGCAGATAAAAATATTTTTTGTTTCATGATAGAATCTCCATATCTTCTCTAAATCTGGTTGTAAGTTTCAAGTAGTAAAACCAAAAAGATTTGGGTAGCAGAAGTCTTTATATTGCTTTTATACAAAGGTGACACAAGCAGAATGTTCCACTGAAGCTAAGATCCTTTCTCTCGATATCTTGGAAAAGAATTCGCCATTTAGAAAGGTGGCACTGTCATGTTTTAACCTTCAAGAAATTGAATTTTTGATATACCTGTAAAATTAATTTCATCCTCATCCATCCACATGGATTGCATTTCATTGAAGTTGTCCCCACAACATTCCCACTAGAAGACAGAGCTGTTGAAGTTATCATTCATAAAGTCTGCTGATGTGCTGCCAATAAAAAGGGCTTTTAACCCGAATAAAAAGCTTGAGCTGTGTCAGGCTGTAGCAGTACTAGAAATTTACCTCCAGGTAAATATTGTGCCTCTTCTCTTAAGGTTGTCGCAAAAACCACACCTTAAAATGTCCCTGATACTTATAAGTTACTCCACTGGCTACACAATGTAATCATGACTATTTGAAGCAGAAATTATAGAGCTTATTAGAAACCAGACCAGTCAACTCACGTCTGTGAAAGCTTCTGATCTGCAAACTGCCCTCATCTCTTGCACAATCTTGCTTCTTACTTCACTGAGCACAAAAGCATTCAATGCATGACTAAACTGATTTAATAACCCCTTTTTTATCTTCACATACACTGTCTCCTTTATTAGAAACCAGACCAGTCAACTCATGTCTGTGAAAGCTTCTGATCTGCAAACTGCCCTCATCTCTTGCACAATCTTGCTTCTTACTTCACTGAGCACAAAAGCATTCAATGCTTGACTAAACTGATTTAACAACCCCTTTTTTATCTTCACAAACACTGTCTCCCTTTAGGTCCTCCTGCGCGCCTCCTTGGATTCCAATCTTTCCTCCAGAATACATTGTGAAGCACAGTGAATTTGTCAGAGGTCAGATCCACATACAGTAAATGGAGTAATGTTGTCTGTTGCTCCCGTACCTGGACAAAGCCAGTTTCAGCCGGTCAGCTTGCAACAGACACTGAACATTGCATCTGCTGTCATGAGGAGAGCAATCCAGATCGGAAGCAGAAGAGAAGGTGTGTGTCTGCTAACAACTCCGAAGGAACCAGTCTTCAAAATGTGCTAGTGGAAAAATCATCCCCAAGATCCAGGGCTTGGCTTTTGTGCCACTCATGCTTGTGAGAACACCTCCCTGGAACTTACATTTAAGCTGTTGCAGAACAAGGTACATATTCAGAACATCATAAAATGCTTTTATGTTACTAAGTATACGCAGTGGGAGCTGCTGCATATGTCAAGAGGGGTTTGGGGACGACAACGGGAAACAGCATTAAAAAAATTAAAAAGAAAACACTTACCGTTTGTCTCCCACCGCCCCCAGCCACCTCGCTCCTCTTGTGGTGTCCCAGCACACCAGCACAGGCTCCCCAGGAATCCTGACACTACTCACATGCTAAACATAGCATCTAAGCAGGGTCAGGATTGGTCTGAGCAGCTTGGAGTGGCGCTCAGACACAACCCTGAGGTCTGTGCTGTTTCTCCAGGCCAGCTGTGTATACAGCCGCGTTGGAGACACCTAAGTGTGCATCTGTGTTCGGCTGGCCTCAGAGGGCCGGCCAAACACACATGCGCACTTAGTGGACTCTCCCATCCTCCCCCCTCCCACCTCCCAAGGCCCAGCCCGCCCTCCCTGTACACTCTGCTGGCTGAGCCAGGAGGTGACAAATGATGAAAAATAAAACATTATTTTTCATCTGCTGGCTAAGCGGGGGTGGAGGAGGGGAAATGCCCCTCCGCCACTGCAGAGGAGCTGCCCCTGCGTATACTTCCTTAACAGTCTGGTGTCTATTAAAAACACAATGCAGCTTGTACATTTTAGTTCCTCTGCATTATACCCAGGTATTCTACCCCACACCTCACTCCAACAGCAAGCCTTGTCTCTTTGACTCCAATACAAATGGAAGTAAAATCCTAGCAAGGTGGTGCATAATAATTGAGTGAGTTTCGGAGTATTATCTGGTTCTTGTATTGTTAGCAAGGACAAGATCAATAATTGTCATAAGGTTTGTTTAGCTGCCCTTGTATGACACAAGTGTTGTAGAACTGGTCTGACATTATTGTTTTGTTCTCATTACAAACAGGTACCATAACGATTATTAAAAACCTGACATGTCATTCACACATTGAAATCACTAATTAACCTATTGTGTGTTCCATAAGTAAATGCTAATGAAAACAGAAACAAGTTCTTCCTGGAAACATAAATTAAATACTGCATAACAACTGGAAAAATTCAAGAAGTCACCCAGGGAAGCTACTAAAACTTTTGCGTTGGTTAGGCTAGCAGAAAGGTGTTACAACAGGTAGAAAGTACAGACAACGCAAATTAGCTAGATGTTGTTAGCCCAGTGTAGTATAATGCTGATTACAAACTGCAGTTTTTTATGAGTCATGCAGATACTTCCAAAAGTAGACAAATTAAAAAGTATTAAGTCAATGCTGCTTTACATTAGTTAAGCTCACCTCCAATTTTCAGTGATTAGCAAGCTCAGCAATGCTACAAAATGTTCCAGCATCAGCAGGAAATATGTTATACTCATTTTGAAAAGTAAAATTTGTCATGATTTGGGGTCAAGCTTGTTCATTTGGCTGCTCTGTGTTTTATATGTCTGGCCTAGCTGTCTCACCAACCTCATAAAAGGTAATTAAACAAAAATTATCAATATAAATATATGCACACAGGGCCTTTGGGCCAGCCATCTTCATCCATTGGTCTGTTCAGCTGTCATTCACATTTTGCTTCCACCTACAACGCCTATAGCATGGGTCAGGTAACTTCAGCCATTGTCGCTTTTGCACTCAGAGGGCCCAATTCACTGTTATATCCTTGATCTTTTGAAACCCAATGTTTGTGCAAGGCCTACCAGACCAATAGCGGATCACTGTTACAGCTACATTCTTTTATGACCCCACTCTGTCTGAGAAAGTGTGCTCCACCAAGTTGTGCTGCCATAGAAGCACCTTAAACTTAAATTTTAACTTGTGTAGGGCATGTGTAGCAGCAGTACTGCTGATAATCTTTCATTCTTCCCCCAAACTGCTTCTGTCAGTCCCTCCGACAGACACTGAACATTGTAGATTCATGTGGTAAAAGAAAGACACGTTCTCCAAGTTCTGAACTGGTATCCTTTAATCAACCTGCTAAGAATTACCTTCTCCCTTACCAGTCTAACACCAACTGGCACCAGGGATTTAATTCCTAACATTCTTTGCTGACCTTGGAATGCGAGTGCTCCTTACAACAATAAAGAACCTTAATGTGAAGGTTCCAAGTATGACACATCTTCCTCCCTCACATTTCAAAACAAACACATTCAATATTTGAGTACAATGAATAACTCCCCAAACTGGGATGCAAATTTAAAAGATGAAAACATAAATACAAGCAGAACAATGAACTCTGAACATAAGAAAGCAAGGGGAAAAAATGCAAAAGTAAAAATAGACCCTATGAAGAAAAGGGAAAACTTAGATACTCTATATTAAATATGTTATAGTACTTTTGAGAAGAAAAACGATCTGGTTCAAGCTAGTTCTCTTATGGAATCTTCACAATGTCCTCTTATGTAAACTTTCAGATATGAAGGTGGCTTTTTTCTCTCATTTTCCTGTCTTCCCTTCTACCACTACCGTCTCCAGATATACTCTCATCTGCCCCATCAGGATGAAAATTTGGCAAGTTATTTATAGGTTCACCTACATCATCCCCAGTCAACATGAATCCACTACGCCCTTCTTCATTGTCATTCAAATCCATTCTAGATTCACCGCATGTGCCTTCTCTTTGATGCAATGCTACTCTGCATTTATTCCATTTGGTTCCATTGGTCAACACTACATACAAATCACTTACTTGTTTGACTTTAAATGGACCATGGAATTTAAACCATCCACTTCCCATACGTCCATCCTTTACTTTTACCCAATCACAAATTTGTATGCTCTCAGTGAAGTCTTCCATGTATTGCCTTCATTTGTCAAATCATCTGTCAACCAACTTGGAACTAGTTTTGTTCTAGCTTTGCGCCCCCTCAAAATCTCGAAAGGTGTTTTTTCAATATTCCTTAGCCTAGTGGTACGATGGGCACAAACAGCTTCCTGGACTGCTACATTTATATCCTTACTCCACATTACAGCAAATTGAATAGTTCCTTTGATCATGTGATTCATTTGTTCCACAACGCCATTGGCTTAAGGGTTAGATAGTGCTGTTTGGTTATGGTTTATGCCATGCGCTATCAAAAAATCTCTAATTTCAGCAGAGGTTAATTGAGTACCGTTATCTGTAATAATGGCATGAGGACACCTTCCCTTCTAAAAATGTCTTGCAAAATTGTAATGGTGCTCCTTGTAGACACCTCTCTCATAAACATGGCCTCCATCCATTTAGAATACACATCCCCCAAGACCAAGGCAAACCTTAAATTGTATCCAACTCCTTGCAAAGGCCCGATAAAGTACATACAAACCATGTGCCATGCCTCCCCTGGATCTTCAATGTGTCCCATCTCAGACTTTGTTCCAAGTTTTAACCTTTTTTCACTTTCCTTACACTCTATGCACTTTTCCACCCACTGAGCAGTATGCATGTCAATCCCAGGCCACCAAACATTACTTTTCACTGTCCTTTGAGCCAATGTTTGGCCCAAGTGTCCTTTATGTGCCAATTGTATAACTTTTTCTTCTTAGGTTCTCTGGCAGCACAAATCTGTCCCCTCTCATCACACCCCCATCAATGATCGTCAATTCGTCCAATATTTTTACATATGATCTTACGGACAAAGCAACTGTACTCTCTCTCATTCCACTCTCAACAATCATCCTACTCACTTTTCAATAAAACTGTATCCTCTGCCATTTCTTGAACCCACTCTGTTTTTGTAAAAACTCCTAAGCCATGCTGTACTATGTCCTCCAGCCTGTCACTGACCCTTCCTTTTCTTTGTTTAAAACTGCCTCCTTATCAACAACCTTCCAATCCGGCGAAAGTTGTGAAAGGGCATCAGCTTGGACATTGCGCCACCCTGGAATGTGTTCGAAATGATACAAGAAATCCTGTAAGTGAGCCGCCAACTTCGCCAAGCTTGCGCATCCCTTACCAGCTCCTCCTGCAGATAAAACTTTGATCAATGGCTTGTGATCTGTTCTCAGTTTGAAATTTATATCCCACAAAAATGTTCTGCTGACCACGCATCCGCCAATGCTTCTCGCTCAATAACTGAGTAATTACTTTCAGTTTCAGTCAGTGAGCGCGAGGCAAAGGCCACCGTCCTTTCAGTACTTTTGTGAAGTTGAGATAACACAGCACCCACACCAGATGCACTAGCATATACAGTGAAAATAGAAGGAAATGTGATATTAAATGGTACTAACATTTTTGCAGCACACACTTCTTGTTTAGGTTATCAAAACATGCTTGTTGAACCTCAAACCATTCAAAAACACATCCTTTACGCAACAAAATGTTCAACTCTTCTGTCTTGACTGCAAAGTTCTCAACAAATTCTGAATAGTACTCTATACACCCCATAAAAGACCTTAGTTCATCTTTGTACTTTGAACATGAAGACAATTTTATGGGTCCAAAGGATCTTTTTTTGGTTTGACTCCTTCACCAGAGAGTGTGTGGCCCAAGTACTCAATCTCTTTGCTTAAGAAGACACACTTCTCTTTGCGAAATGTAAGACCAACATCTACAAGTTTCCTAAGTACCTTCCTCAGAATCTGATTGTGTTCTCACAGGTGGTGCATATACAAAAATGTTGTCTTGAAAGAAGAGCATGCTGGTAAAACTCTTGAAAATTTGTGACATCATGCACTGGAAAACACTCGCCACGGAAGAGAGTCCAAACGCCATTCTAATAAAACGGAATGTGCAGTCCATGGTAATAAAGCTGTTACAACTGGAACTTTGATGCAAACGGATCTGATGGTAAGCACTCTTCAGGTCCAATTTCGAAAAGTACTTGCCACCCTTGAGCAACAGGATAAGCTCATTGATGTTTGTTAGGAGAAAAATGTGTGTTATTATGTTCTGATTGACACTGCGAAGATCCATACAAAATCTAAGTGGACCATTAGATTTCTTTGTTATGACCACTGGTGATACCCAATTAGAAACTTCCATGGGTTCAATCACCCCCTCTCTTATCATTCCTCTCTAACTACTATAGGAACTTTCCTTACTTTGTATTTCACTGAAACTGTCCCTGGCTTCATCCGAATCATGTGCACATACCCTTTTAACTTACCAATCTCCTCTCGAAACACCTCTTTCACTGCCTCGAAAGTTTCATTTACATCCCTGTCTTCCACTATCAATATTTGTTCTGAGCCCCTTGGATTTACAACTAAATTAAGATCATACTGATGCATCCATCCCATGATTGGTGGCCCACTTTCAGCTCCATAAATTTTGCCTTGTATCTCTCTCATTTTAAATCGGATAGAAGTTGTGAAAAAACCTAAAATATCAATCTCCTCTCCTTGATATCCACCCGGGCAAAAAGTCCTTCACTCTCAAGACTATCTGTGGCCACTTCTCGTAAAACACATCCTTGGAAATGATGGTGTACTTTGAACCTGTATCAACCATTAGTTCTATATCTTTGTTACCAATGCTGAACGAAGCTCTTGGCCTAGTTCTTCTTTTATTATTGTCTTTTTTATCTTCTAAGCTCAAAATGTGATCAAAACAAGGTTCAATTCCTTCCTCACACGCCACAGCAACCTTTGACCTTGACCATTCTCTACACCTGGACACGAAGTGCCCCTTGCGTCCACACCTCCTGCATTCTTTAGTTATAGCAAAACATGCTGTGGATTCATTATTATGTACATAACTCCCACATCTGTACACTTCTTACTATAGGACTTAATGTTTGGACTTTTCTGTGTTTTCTGTATATTCTTCTCTACAGCCCTTACACTGCTACCAACACTTTCAATTCCTCCTACTACTTCACCCTCCGGTTCTTTTTCTACTATTCAATGCCAGTATGTTTTCCCATTTACCTCATGCAAAATTCAGATTCTTCCACAATTTTAGCCATATCAGTTGCATCCTTTAAACTGTGATTTTTCGCATCCCACAATCTTCCCTGAATGTTTCTACTCTTGCATTGAACAATAAATTGGTCTCTTATAATTTCCTCACACATCCCACCAAAGTGGCAATTGACAGACATCTCTCTCAATCTCATCACAAATTCATCAATAGATTCACCCACTCACTGTGGTTGAGTATAAAACTTGTATGTCGACATCAATACATTAGTCTCCTTTGCAAATATATTGCTTAAACTCACCTTGGCTTCCCTGTAAACATCAGTGATTTGAGCTCCATTATCCGTAGCCAGAGGCATGAATTTAAACATTCTTTGGGCCTCTGAACCTAAACAATTCAACAAAATTGCTTTTTTTGTTGCAGAGCTAGTATCCTTAGTATCCAAGCTAACAGATAGTTATCAAATATGTAACCCCTCCCACTGGATTACATGCACCCCTTGTTGAGGCATAAGGAGTGGTGGTGCTGTAATGGATAGCTCTTCCATCTTGTATTTAAAATTGCTCTAAAATTGCCCAAAACTCATAACTTTATAAAGTTATTGTGTACCACACTTAAAATTTGTTTTTATGAGGTGTGGGTATCACCGCAATTGAAACTTACACCTTGTTTCTTCCTTCACCATTCATTCCTAAACACTGAATGGTGTGCGCATTACTGCGCAACTATCTGAAACTGAAACCACGTTTCGAGTACGTTTAAGATTTCTTTGTTGGTGTGCGCATCACCGCACTTTGAAAGGAACCTCTCAATACGCCGTCATGGTGTGTGCATCACCGTGCTTTGAATTGAGATTAGATCAGTGTGTGCTGCACCCTTAAGAGATGGAAATCGCTCTGCTTGTCAGCAGCGCACACCACCCATTTAAGAAATGAATCCTTGTATTTGAGTCATTATGCCCCAACAATTCTCCACAACGCCGTTGAGCAAGAGCTTACTGACAGACCTGGTAGGATACATGCTAATTTTCTGCTGCGGCCTTCCCTCGACTTCCCTCAGGTGTTGGTCCTCTTGTTTATACAGCACGCAATTTAACACTTGATGAGGCGCTATGCCGTAAATAACATGCGAGGACGCACCATATGTATATAACAGTGCCTTCACTACTCTTCAGTACTCCCCTCAAGTAATCATCGATCTCTCATCTCACGCCTTGATACATTGAAACGCTGGGTGCTCACTGGGAGTTGTTCTCTGTTTAAACTCCCTGTCACTCAGCAGGTCAAGCATTAGACTGGCAGAGCTCGTTGCCAGAAAATGTGGTAAAAAGAAAGACACGTTCTCCAAGTGCTGAACTAGTATCCTTTAATCGACATGCTAAGAGTGACCTTCTCCCTTGCCAGTCTAACACCAACTGGCACCAGAGATTTAGTTCCAAACATTCTTTCCTGACCTTGGAACGCGAGCGCTCCTTACAGCAATCAAGAACCTTAATGTGAAGATTCCAAGTATGACAATTCACAAAGGTAAATTGTACTTCACTTGTTAAAGGTAAATTACACTTTTGAGTAATTTACACTTTGGGTAAGTTTACTACTTTGTGGCTAGTCATAAAATCTGAGTGTAAATTTACTCCAAAAGTGTACTTACACTTGGATTTTGGGAATAGCCAAAACACTGTAAATGTACTCAAAAGTGTAAATTACCCACAAGTCTTTGTTTTGTTGGACATATGTATATTATAGTTATGGAGTAACTTTACACTCAGATTTTATAAATAACCGAAGAGTGGAAAAATTACTCAAAAGAGTAAATTACAGAAAAGTGCAAGTTACATTTATGAATCATGCCCTTAGTTTGATATTGTGCCTCACTACATGTGCTCATTCACCTAAAAACAAGTGCACTTCAATGTCAAGTTTGGTGGACCATTACCTTACTTTGTCAGTGCCTTTATGCACTTCTGTATCAGGCTTGTTAGGCCTTTATTATATTTTGCCAATGATTTTCTCCTTCCATTCTTAACTCCTTTAATTCTGTTAGTGAAACATGTGTGTTTAAACTACAACTCGAGTTACTGTATTTCAAAGCCAATAGTATAATTCCTTTAAGCAAATAAGAATCATACTTTTATATGATGTGCCCACTAGGAAGCACAGTCCTTTCATTAATAAATGCAATGTTTTTTTAAATGTATGCATTAACTTTTATTAATATATGTTCATTGCAAACAAATAGGCACCATGCTCAGGGAGTGTTTGTTTTAATATATATATATATATGTGTATAAAATCTACTGGCTATCGCCAGTAAGTAGCAATAATTAGGACCTAGTTTCCATAGGAAAAACTTTTTTTGTTTTGCTAATAAAGTTTTCTCTTTTTGACCAATCTTCACACATTTTTTAAAACTAGTACACACCTTAGTTCGTTTGCTGTGTGGAAAGTTTCGGGGTGATCTGTCAAGCAGGGGCTGAGAAAAAAGGGGGGTCCCAAAACATATGTTCCCCATGCAATTTCCCAAAGGGATTTTAGACATGACTACAGACCAAACTGCTGAAAGGAATTACATCAAATTTGGCCGAAAGCTAGCTCTTGGTCCAGAAAGAGCCCTGTTTGTATTTTGGTGCAAATCCATTCAGTAGGAGCAGAGTTATAAAAGAAAAAACAAATTTGTATATCTAGGGACGCAGTGTAAACTGCGACAGAGCCACAGATCTAGGGCCTAGTTAAAAAAAAAAACACTAACACACTCTCTCACTAACCCCATTTAAGACTGGGTGCGGAAGGAGGTTGGATGCCCGCAGGAGGGTGGATGCAAAAGGTGGTTTGGCTGTAAGATGTTGCTGCGGCCAGCCTCCTGCAGTGCCAAAGGTATGGGGTTGGATGCACATGCGGTGTTGGCCACAGGACCTGGCCACAAGACAGGCCCTGTGGACAGCCCCCTGTTGTGTATGACTGAAGGCTGTGTGCGGTGTGGGGCTGGAGGCATGGGAAGTTGGCCTCAGCCAACCCCCACTACATTAAAAAAACATAGAAACTGACTGAAAAATCCAACAGTAACAGGGATGCCATAGTTAGAAATTAGTATTTAAAAAAAAGCCTTAGAAATTCACTGAAAAAAAACAAAGGTTACAGAGACGTTATATGAATTTACAAGCACAAAACCATAGAAAATTAGCTGTTATAGAGTTATTTCAAGTAACTGTAACTCATGCCCTTGCAATGCACAGCTAAAAACTTCACATATTACATCATTCATGACATCTTCTATGGCATCATTGATAATATCACTGCAACATTTGCAATAAAATTTTGGACAAGAAAACTGCATTACAGGGGTGCGAGTTATAGTTACCTTATGGAACCAGTTATGGTTACTTGAAATAATTCTAACAGCTGAATTTCCATGGTTTTGTGTGTATAAATTCAGAATCTAACTCTTACAACCCTGTAATCTTTGTTTTTTTCAGTGAACATATCTATCAGCATTTCCTGCCAGAAATACTGGGAACGCAGTACAAATCTGTCCAAATATCTTAATGTGATTTAAAGCACACAAATTAGCTTTAGGGATTGGCGTGGATGCATTAGGATGAGAAATTAAGGGAACAGAGCGGAGTGGACCTAACAAAGCTGAGGGTGAGGTTGATGAACTGTCTCAAGCCCCTACTCTATTGACCCTTCAGAGATAGTTTTCCAATGGCTGAGCCAGCAGAGGCACCACCATCGAAAACTGAAGCTCTGTCTGACTCAGACTAGAGCAGATGGACCAACGGTTTTGCGGACAGGGTACTGTGTCATGTTTGTGATGGAGCACTTTGTCCATCAAACTCTAAATTAGATTCCTTGAGAACCAATAGGAGTGACAACATGGCTACAAGCTGACCAACATCTTGGAGTTCTGGGTGGATGATGGTTTACATCATATTTTTACTGACAGTGAGACTGTAGGAAAGGGAGGTTAGAAAATAAGAATGTGGCTTTTATCATTAATAATGTGGCCATAGTGAGCGTCAGAAATAAGCTCCCAAAAACCAGTGGGCGGTGAGTGCTACTACTATTGAGGGAGTAGGTATTGACTAGGCCCAAAATAATTTGAATTCACACCAGAGTAATTTGCATAACTGCAGATTTTTTTTGTTATACTCTGTTACACAAAATTCCCAAAAATATGACATGTGGCATGATTATGCTGCCCTCTATGGCAAAATTATACATGGACAGTACAGGAATAATGCACACAACCAGAAGGCGAGCAACTGTTGTTCATGGCAATTATGTTTTTAATTCTTGTTTTGGACAAAATGCAGCCTCACATCAAAAACTGACACGCAAAGTCGCATTTTACACTAAAACTTAGAGCTAAATGACATACCTACATTTTTTGCAGTTATGAGTATTTTCTCTTAATTATCACAAAATTTCAATAAAATGTTGTGTCATGGGTTAACAAATTACGTTCATTTAGCTAACCACTGTTCTTGAGATGCTTGCAAAAGAGCATCATGTTCAGAATAAGGCACACACTTGGGCAAGTTAATGAGGTGGCTGGCGCACTGTGTTAGTGGATGAGACTCCGTGGCTTGGTGCTGATCACGCACCTTCAGGGAGAAAAGATGCCAGAAGAAATGAGGCACTTGTGTCGTTGAGGAAAGTCCAGTTAGTGAAAGGATAGCTGGCATCATTAAAGAGGGCCTGTTAATGCAGCTTGTGGACAGTGGTATTAGAAAGGGGAGTTGTGACAGGGAGGCAGTAGTGTTGTGGAAGTCAGATAATATAAATTTTGTACTGTAATACTAACAGAGACTAATTCGATCCTCGTAATGAGCTTGGGGAATCTGGTAGGAGTGGCATTTTATGGGACGTACATTTGGGGATATGAAACATATGGTGAGAATTTGTGAGAAGAATATTGGAGGTTTAGATGAGTGAAAAAAGGATAAAGGAAGATGGAACCATGGGGTGTTGGGGTGTGTGATGGGCCAGTAAAGGACTGCATGAGTCTACCTGGGAAATGCTTCTATTTTTAGCAGTTTTTGCTACTTTATCTTTTGGAGTGCTGAGGTTTTCTTTAGTGGTAGGACTATTAGTTGGATGATCTGGGGTGTATGATGTGGAACTGTGGGAATAGAGCAAAAAAGGATAAGAACAGTAAAACAGATCAAAGAAGGGCGGTGGAAGTGAAGATTGTGAGATCAAAAAAGGAGGCGATAGTGAGCATTTGGAAATGAGGGGACAAGGTAGAACATTCAGGCGTGAGGATGTTAGCAAAATGTCGGAGAGGTAAGTATTGGGAGTGCTGAGGAAGTGTCTGCAAGCTGCGGGGTGGCCACAAGACTATTTTGGAATACATTTGTTTAAGATCAGGTTGGCAATGGAATGGTATGTCTTTGGATTGTAAAGACTGTTTGAAGGATAGATTGGTGGAAATCAGAACAAGTGTGGAGATATCTGAGACAATGGGGTGACTGGAGGGAGAAGTAATGAATGGCTTTTGCTTTAAGAGGTGAGAAATCACTCCAGACGAGAACAAGGTGCCATTGATTTGCAGCCATTCTACCAGGGCCTGTTAAGGGGAGGTTGAAGAAGATGTCCAGGGAAATTTGGTAATAATGAATAGATGTTTATGTTTGGATTGTTTATGTATTACATTGATGGTGTGGGGAAGAGGCATTAGATTCTTAATAGGATGAGACTGAGGTTTAGGGGAGAGAATTGGGTCAGAGTTATATGTTAGGATGTTGATAGGTACATTCAGTATGTTTGGCTCAGCCAAAAGTGAGCTGTGCTTGCTGCTAATAAAGCAGCCTTGTGCACAAACTGTGTCAGGAGCCATTGCTCTCCAATGGGACTCCGACAGCAAGAAAGAGAGAGGACGCATAACAGAATGTGTGAATGTATGTGTTCGTGTGTAACTTGACCCTGACAGCACTGTAACACAATTTGGTTTTTAGGTTGCCACACATCATGCTGTCCATTGTGGAAACAGTCAAACTCCCATGTCTATTTGAGGATAGTAAATATGAGGTTAGTGCCTCAGAAATTTATTTCCACCACTCACCAGGGGAAAGGGTAGGAGCCACAGTGGGAATATGTACACCACTGCACAGAGTTGTGATAAAATACTGTATAAGCAATAGTAAACTCACTGTCATTGAGCCAATAAAATGATAAATGAACCAAGCCACTGATCAACCAGCATGTTAGACTCCCATCTACCTCTGACTAATTCATTGGTGGTTAAGCATAGTGAAAAAGGTGAAGATTTATACGCAGCAAAACACACGGAGTTAAAGGGAACCTCATTATGAGGTACACAAGTTCTCTGCCCCTACCCAGGGTTAGAAATACCATGGCCATAAGTAACGCTTGAGCAGGGTGGTGGAGTTATTTTGCTTGGAGCACCCACACTTTTTGGGTGAAACTAAATGAATCCATGACGTTCTTGCAGATCTCTTAATTCCTAGGTGGCAGTTTCTATATTAGTACCACTGGAATTACAGAGGGACTCCTGAGTACTCAGCTACTTGAGACTACTTGGAATATCAACCTTGGTTGTATTCTCATAAAAGGAGTGGAAGATTTTCTGACATACTCATTGTTTTTTTGTTTATGTTGTGCTCCTCCACATGTAGTTCATTTATTTAAAAAGTGCCAATGACACCTACAGAACACATTCCACAAACACTGATGAAGCACAGTGTACAGTCCAAAAAATATGTAAACTATGCAGAAAACAACCAAATGCAAAGAGTGCCATGAATCTCAGATTACAAAGAAAATAAACGCTGGAGTTAGTCCAGCTCCTGCTTCAATGGCAAGACTTCAATCTTTATTTTTAAAATGTAGACTCTTCATGTTGTACAAATAGCTTTGGAATTAGATTCTGAGAACAAATCTCTAAATAAGAAGCTGTCAGCCTCTGAACTGTTGAAGTATGTTTTTGCATCACCACAAGTTCCATTCTCAGAGGGTCAGGAGTAGTGGCATAACAAAATGCGAAAGGCCCCCCTGCAAGACATGCTAAAGAAGCCCCCCACACTCACAACATTAGGGAGACCCCTTCCACTATGAATAAGCCTGGTGGCCCCTGCACCACGGTGGTGCGGGTGCCTCTGTTACACCTCTGGCCAGGAGGGAAGAATATTTACATAATGATTACACCACTTCTGAATTTAACATGGGCAAGCCCTGAATGCTTTGTGAGTAACAGTAAGGATATTAAATTGTATAACGTATTACGTGTATTGTGTATTGCGTATTGCACATGGTGAAGCCTTCAGCCATGTTCTTATCTCAGTACTCGCTAAGCATGTCTTTTACCATTGGGTTGTTGGCATAGAGCATTTTATTTGACTATATTTTTCTGGCCTGTACCTCTGCCGCATGTACTACCTGGCCATAGTATTAGGAAATTAACCCTCTAATGAGTGCCTTGAGGGCAAGACCATAGGCCTGCACAGTGAGCATAGTGTGTGGCCAAGTTCACATATACTTTGGTCAGTATTAATACACACCCTTTGGGATGTAGCCCTGTATAGAGTACCTGCACAACTACAGCATGCACTCGTACCCAAAAGGTATAGGGCCCAAAGAGTGGACCTTGGGCCATGACGCATGACCACTTTCCTAGTATCAGCACTACTAAGCCATAATTGCTGCCCTGACCATTAGGCATTGGGAATAAAGTGCAGCTTTTTGCTATGCATGGTGCGTCCAGTAACTCAGGCACACTGCCAGTAACCATAATTTCGGCACATTGGGGACAGGGTATAGGCTAGGAGGGCCAAGCTGGGCACAGAGTGTGGCATTCAGCCATGCCTTGACCATTACTTTACCCTTTACTTCTCACATAAAAAGGCACAGACTCATGTTGTCAAGAACAGGGCACAAGGCCTTGGTTGCAAGCTACAACTTATGCCAGAACCCCTGCCCGCAGTGTTTATTAAGCGCAGGACAGAGCCTTTAGGAAAAGTTTCTTCATGTGAATTTCAACGCAAATTGTCAATGTTTTGAGTAGCCCTCCCCTGACCACTCTGTGTGCAGCTTTCTGAAATCAAACTTAATTGAATATATACATTTTGGAATGTTTCATCTAAGTTGATCATATGGGGCTAAATTATAAGTAATTCCATAAATGAGTTTTGTAAGATTAGACACTACCAATATAAATCAGTAGGAAATTAAAGTAGGGAATCGTTTTTTTTTTTTTGGTGCAGGACATGTTGGTAGTTTTGAGGGTTTGGGTTAAATTCAGGATAGGAGCAGCATTCAGGTATAGGAGAGAACGAAATAGGTTAATGTTTTAACACTCTAAGCATTGGATGGACTTTTTCTTTATTTGGCAAAGGACATTTTTACAATTTTGTTTGGGTAGTACCAAACTAGCAGGGGAGATGGGAATGGTTAACAAAATCAGCAGCAGCTCAAGAGTCAATAAAAATAAATTCAAATTGGTTTGGAAAATAAATGATTATAATTCAATAATGTATTATTCAAACTATGGGCTTCATGCCACTTCTGAGAAGATCATATAATTAATATAAATCTTCAGATAATGGCGATAAATGGCCAGATTGAACCCCTCCGCCCAAAGCCCAGATGCTCCTGGCAAAGCATCTTGCAGACCTCTAAGGGTCTCAAAAATCGGTAGCTGAATCAATATGATCAATTCTACATCAGCTCTGACGTTCGAATTTAAATGTTGAAGTTTGTGCATCTATAACTCTCTCTCCTGTACAACTATAAATGTTTTACCTAGTGTCAGCCCTTATTTGGCGCCTTAGCAACACTGGAGTAATGACACCATATCTGGGGGTAGAATATAGTCCTTGGCAGAAGTTTTCAAATTCTGGATGTGGGTAGAGCCTAAGCCAGTCCGGTGCTGCAAATCTTCTCTGTAAGGTGGGGTCAAGGGACCATGGTGCCCCTCTCAGTATGCTCCTTCTGCCACAGGCGACATTGTGGGTCACAATATCCCTCTGCTTATGCTTAGGCTAGTGGGTTAGGGGAAATAGCAGGTATTGAGGTTCCGCAAAGGCAAACATGGAGGTAGTCAGAACAATCTTAGTGCCTATCTACTCTCGGTCCCTCTTTGTACACACTGAGCTTTCAGTTGTGTCATCACAGAGAAGGGGAGATTAGCTCTTAATAAAGACCCCATCAACATCTTTGACGAAGATTTAGAGGCTATTGAAGTAGACGAGAGCCTAGGTAAGAGTTTACCTCGAAGAGATGTAGGCTGCACTTCCGCAAGGAGTTCTGGTTAACCACCAGCGCGATACAGAGCTGGTTAGTCAAGAGTTGTAGGAGATCACTAAAGAAAGATAGAAGCGTCTGGAACAGCAAGCCTGCCGGACTGGCATTTACTCATTTTCTGGAAAATACTTGAATGTTGGAGGTAGCCTATTTTGAGGGATGCAAAATGGAGATCAGAAAAGTAAGTTGATTCTAGCTTCGAAAAAGAGGCTGCAAAGGCGTGGCGGTGGCCTAATAGCTAGAGCTGCGGACTGATGAACTAGGGAACCAGGTTTGACTCCCGGCCTCAAGTAAACATTTGCAATTCTGGACCAATTGTTTAATGTGTCCTATAATGCCCTTGGACCAAATCCGGGTTATTTAAAACTGTAAAAAATATGCATTGTTGGAAAATTCTCTAAGCCCAGCTCAACAGTTCTGAGTTGCACTGTATTCCTTTGCTAGAAGTGCCTAACTTGATTGTTGGCAATAACAAACTAACATACTGGTATTAAATACGTTTCACAATATCCATTCTCTAGTTTGTAGGGAAAAACATTATCATGGTTCATCAAATAGCAAAACGTGATCTTTGGTGCTACTTTTGTAAACGTGGTACCCGAAATAATTTGTCCTACGTTTTTTTCATATCTTAGTGGTTATAATGTAAAAACGTGCAAACAGTGCGACAAAAGAAAAATAATAATTTACTTACTAACTATAAAGTGCAAAACGGAAAATCGAGTTATATATTTGCAAAACAGATGGCAGAGGGATAATCCTGTTTTTGAGGGCCAGTAGCATCTGCTTATTAGAGCAATGTGATTACAAGTCCAAGGTCAAGAGTTCAAATTGCTTTTAAACTTCTGCAGAGAACAGAACGTAAACACAAAATTGTTTCTAATCAACAATGATTGTAAGACTTATCAAATGCTTTCTAAAACGACAAAATCAAGTTCATTGCTCTGCTTCAGCGATAACTATTACAATCAATAAAGTGCTAGATATGAAAGAATACCACCGTGGTTATCTGAAAACAGAGCTGTACTCTTTCAAAAGTAAACTCTAGTTACAATTGCAATGGATTGCTAAAAATAGAGCATGCTTCTATTTTAAGTGTAGTAAATGGTTGATTTCAAAAGTCAACGTGTTTCACATCAAATTTACAAGCAGTTAACATACACAACACTCTCTACACACGCAAAGCCCTATCATATTTCTAGTAGACAGTTGCATTCATTTCAGCATCATAAAAAGATAGTTAGGACCCTAGAAACATCTACTCTCTGCGGCCACAGAATATGAGGCATATTACTTTCTTTACATGTTTTTGGGCAATAACATGCAGGAATCATTGTTTCTGCACATGATGTTCCAGTGACAAGTGAAATCCCGATGGGGCTAGTAACTCCAGTTAGCGGCCCTATCAGGATTATTTGATCACTTGAAATGAGGTTATTTAGGAGCCGATAACAAGTGGGCAGGAAAACAGTCTGGTATTTCCCTCCAAAGTTACTGATACCTTGAACGTCAGTAATCCTGGGAGGAACATCACAGGATCACAAGTTGGTCTGTGAAGGTCCCTTGAGAAGTGGAAAAGTACTGGGTGAACCAGGAATAGAGTATCTGCTTCACTCAGAAACTGAATCTGGTTTTACCAGCTGAAGCATTGGAGTGAAGCAATTCAGACCCATGGTGTCCCCGCAGGACTTGAAATCCTAATGAGTCCAGTAACTCTGTCCACTCATAATGAGTGCCTGACTGTATTATTCATATCCCTTACTTTTTACTGAGAATTGTTATAAAGTGCATAATAATTTAGAAGAAAACTTAGTTAAAGACACTGGTATATCTGCAGGATTTATAATTCTAATATGTAACTATCTGGCTCCAACAGGATTATTGGGTCAATTGTGATGAAGAATGAAAGGGTCTACTATGAATTGGTCAGAATATGATTCACTACTCCTCTTCACCAGCCTTTGATCAGAATTCACTGTTTTCACTACATTTCGCCACCCAAAAATCTAATTTGTTGACAAAGCTATTCTCACTTATTCCAGCAAGGGTGATTCTGATAATTCGCCTTCTATTATCAATGACCTGATTGTATATGGCTTCCAAAAGAAGCCATTTCCAAAAATACCCAGGTGTCTACTACTTTTACATCACAACAGTGATGACACACTGCCTTTCCCCAATTGCACCTCCCTCCCTGCCTTATCCAAGCACATTGGAGGTACATTTTTGCCACCTCACCTGACCAAAAATGAGGAGGATGTTGCTTCACCCATGTCTCCCATCCACCTTCACCAAAGTGGAGGACCCATTTGCATTGTTTAAACCCCTTGGTGTGCCCAAGGGTGCAAGGCTATCTCTTATAGCAGACAAGGCTAGGTTCATGCTGTTTTCCTGCTCCACTATCATGTACACAAGAATGTACTTCTTTAGTCTGCTACCTTGTTGAAGGACTGGGAGGTATTCTATGGTACTCCCACACCTTGGCCAAATTTAATAGGCAGCATTTTCCGATGTTGATGACATGTTACTGCTGCCTCAGACCACTGGCCTCACTAAATGCTGAAGGACACAGAGTAACTGGATAGTTCTCAGCTGGCCCAGAACCATGTTTACAATTGTGAACAATACGCTGTGAGAGCTGGGAGCTTCCAAACCCTCCGTGGGACACAGCATTTGTTGGGCCACTGGGGAATGGGCAGCTGTTCCGGTGCAACTGTTGCATTTGCCATCAGACCTCATAGTCACCCTGTGACCAACAGTATTTGCAGCCCGTGCAATGGGGTAGCTCTAATCTGCCATGGTGTGCTGCTTGTAATTATTACAGGGTGCTGGGACACTTATGTTAGCTGCCCTGCTATTCAATGTCACATCAAAAGGTACACCACTGGCGTCAGGGAACTTTACATTCACCCAGTGCTGTCTTTGCAATTGTGAAGATAACACTGGGCATTTGTCAGCGGATGCCCTTTTTGCCAGTACCTTTTGTCAATACCACCTCTGCACACTTGAATACTTTGGGGGATAGGGTGGTAGGGTGAATGCAACTCTACCCATCCCAACACTGATTAATGGCTAAGAGGGTCACATGGCAAAGGCACAGCAGTTACCTGCTTCATTACATATAAATATTGGCTTCCAACCATTGGAGAAGACTGTGTAATTTGTGGCATGAGTCACACCGATAAAAAGGCTTAAGCGAGGCTCAGGAGGTGTAAATAAATAAGTGTCCACTACAAGTGCAAGATGGGTGCTTATTTTCCCAAAAGGGAGCAACACCACATGTTCCTTACTGGCCGTTTGGCAAGGTTAAAGAGGGTTTCCTTGTAGGTCTCGCCCAGGCAGTGCATGCTCTGTCTATTAGAGACATGCTGTATCTACAACGTGGGCTTTGAGCACCTCCCATCTCTTTTATTGGTTCCTGTTACCACCCTTCATAAATGCCTGCTTTTGATTGGTGAATATGCTTAAAAGTCCCACCTTTTGGTGTCTTGGAACCTCCTGTGGAGAGTTCCCCTGTTACATGTGGTCTTACTCATTTCTGATATTTATGTTACTTTGTGTGCAATTTTTTTTGTTTTGCCTCTGCTCTTACAAGCTGTTGGCTGTAAAACCTCAATCTCTTTTGTGATTTCACTGCCGGAAGGCGGATCCAAGCCCAGCCAGCCATGGGCACTGGGAGGCGCCTCACACCCTCTCTGTGAATAGGCTCCTACAGCAGCAGCATACGGATCCAAACCCCGGCGAGCCATGGGAAATGGAAGCCACTTCTGCTGCTGAGGGACCTCTCCCTGACGGTCTTCTCCATGATTTGCCTCTCCAGTGGCAGCATGCAGATCCGAGCCCCAGCAAGCTGTGGGTGCTGGATGGGGCTACAGCCACCGTCGCTGCTGAGGTGATTTTCCCCACCTGCCATCTCTATAAGGAGGCTCCTCCGCGTCACCATGCGGATTTGAGTCCTAGCGAGTCACGGGCACTGGATGCTGCTGCGGCCACCACTGTTGCTGAGGCACCTCTCCCCACCCTCTCTATGAGCAGGCTCCTCCACTGCACAATGTGGATTTGATCCCTGGTGAGCCATGGGCACTAGAAGCCGCTGCAGCCACCACCGCTGCTGAGGCGCCCCTCCCCGCCTACCATCTCAATGAGTAGGCTGTCCCACTTCCACATTCTCATTCAAATGGGTCCCAAGCTACTGAGTTATCATTCGTGTTTGCCAAAGAGGTACCATTTTGAGGGTGGGGGCTTACCACCACTTAATTCGAAACAGGAGGTAGCATTTTTATAGGTAACAAAATGATACACACTGCTGGGGAACCAGACAGTGTTGGGTTGCTCCCAATGGCGCAGCAAGATGAAGCATGCCTAATGCAAGGGAAGGAAAAGAAAATATGTCCACCTCCTTTTATCGCGCTACTAGTATGGTGACAAAATGTCCCGTATGTGCTGGAACAGTCCAGTTTTTTGTGCCGTCTCACCAGAACATTTTTTCCAACTGGAACTGTGAACACTGCGCACCACGTTCCGACCCCCACCCACAAGACTGGCAGATGTGCACTGGGTGCTCATGTTTTGGGATATAGCTCGAAAACAACTCAAAGAAAAATACCAATCAATGGAAACAGCTCTGAATAACAGAATGCATGTAGGAAATTTGGGTTACTGGTTGACCATGGTGAAACCCTACTCAAGCAAGCATCCACAATTTCTCACAGGGTGAAACACTAGCAACAGAAAATTAAGCTGTGCTTAATCCTCTGGCAGCTTGGCACAAAAGCAGTAAGGCTTAATTTACAGGCAGTCAGGCTTAATTTAGGGGCAATGTGCACAATATTTATGCAGCACTTCAATCAATAATAAAGTGAAAACAAACAACACAAGAATTTCACACAGCCATTTAGAATAACAGAGTAAGATTTAGTAAATTATTTGACACCAAAATGACAAAAATCCAATCAGTAGGACCAGACATATGCAATTTCAGGTAAAAACAGTGCCTGTATGCAGAAAGCGCCAACTGTGGCTTTCTGATTTACCAGACTGGGACAAAGTCACTAGTTCAGGGTGAATGCCATGATGTGTGGGCTGGATACGGGGACCAGATTAGGTCCTCTGAACAAAGTACCTTAAATCCTGGTTGCGGAGCATTGCGAGAGCCCGCATTGACAATGCATTGCACAGCGGTATTTCTGAGGAGTTGTGAGGCTGAATGCGAGACTCTGCGCCATCCTCAAGGATACCATTGATGAGAGTTTTCCGATGCAAAGTCCTGCATCATGCACGAGGAGTTCCGAACAGGCTGAGGGGCTGTGATCCGTGCTCCTAATGTGTTGTCATCGAAGATGCCATTGACAAGGGATTTGCAATGCAAAGGCCTTTGTCAAGGATGCGTCAAACAGCTGCAGTTCCAAGGAGATTGTGGGATGCAATGTTGATTCCTGCAATGTTGATTCCTGCAAAACGTGCGTCACACAGCAGCGGATCCAAGGTGGAGTTGCCAGTAGATGCATCTTGCTGCGTCGGTTCTGACAGCAGGTTCACAGTTGGGTTACCTTTACACCCACTTCCAAGAGTCCAGCACTGGGGTGGGACCACTTGGGAGGCTGGACGCAGAGCATACAGTACAGGATCCTTGTCCTGAGTTGAAGGTTGTCAAAGCCTTTTCTGTCTCTGAGGCTCTGATCAGGTGGCCAACCTACTAACCCTTGGAGTAACACAGGTGGCCCTGGGTTCAATGTGCAGGTCCAGTCCTTTCACTCAGGCAGTAGAGAAGCAGGGCAGCAGAGTAGCAGTCCTTCTTGCAGAGCAACACAGTACTCCCTTTGAAACTTCCACATGTCCAGAGGTACTGAAGAGCTGGGTATGAGGGCCCAATATTTATAGTTGGTGCACATGTTGAAGTAGGAGAAGGTTCTGTTCTTTGTGAGTTTGCTCATGCAGAGCCCTTCTGATGTGCAACTGCAGTAGATGACAGCTCCTCCCCCTAATCAGGTCAGAGATGGCCCATCCTGCCAACACCTGTGCTCCTTTGTCTTACTGAATTTTTACTTAAAATCAGACTTTACCATTAAAGGATCTTTAAATTACTGTTGTTTAGACACTGTCCTCAACCTCCAATCTGGCTCCCAATTGAAAGTTACTACCTAGTAAAAGTAATATATTAACATAATGTTATCCTATGGGGGAAGTAAGTCTTGCATTAGTAAAACACATATTTGGGAGTTTTTCACTAGCAGGACACCTAAAACTTAAAAGGTTTATTTTGCCAGGTTGAGATGGTAGTTTAAAACTGCACATACTGACTACTATGGCAGACCTAAGACATGTCTGAAAGGCTACTTACATGAGTGGCACAATCAGTGCTGCAGGTCTACTTGTAGCATTTAATTTACATGCCCTGGGTACATGCATTACCACCTTACTAGGACCTTGCAAGTAAATAAAATGTGAAAATTAGGTGTAATCCAGTGTTAACACAGTTGCAGGAGAGAGCACAAACACATTAGCACTGGTTAGTGGTGGTAAAGTGTGCAGACTCCTTAAAGCCAACATAAAAGGGGTTCAGAAAACAGGAAAGTGAAGGCAAAAAGTTTGACGATGATCCTGCAAAAAGGGCCAAATCCAACAATGTAATTAAAGTTTGTGAACTTTCTTTCAGGGCCAGACCTATGTCAAACCAATGTATTGATGATGTTCTGGGTGCTTGGACAGTAAAAGGTACAAATCAAGTCTAAGGTTGGAGTGCTCTGCATTTTAAATTATGCTTATGTTTTTAGGTCAAGTATTCAAGACCTCTTGTCTACACTTTAGTATATACCTTTTTGTAGACTTCAATCAAACCACTACTTCTCATTAGGTTATTTCAGTGTCCTTTAAAAATCCTTGCTTCTAAGTCTATAATCTTTCCTATTTGTCCCACATTTTTGTCCTTTGTCTACCCCACGGAGCACACCTCCAGCACTTGTATCATTCCACTTATCCCACTATAGCATCTGTGTCAGGGCCTATTTTTTCATTGTTGCTCCGAGTACCTTTTGGGCCAGACACTAAGTTGTTATCTCCTCTAAGCTTGTTGTCGCTCCCCTGTATGCCTGCAGAGTTACTTAATTTTAATTATATTCATAAATCACTTTATTTGCCCATGCCATTCCTCAACCCAACACCTCCCAAACATTGCTGCTAGCTTTTTATTACATCTTAAATCTCCCCATTCACTCCCCCCGACCACCTCCCGCTCCTCATAGCATTCCCAAGCCAAACCAATTTCATAGTAACTGCTCATGTTACCGAGCTCCACAGGCTCTGTAAATCTTTTTATTTTCTAAAACCTCCTTTGTATTCTTTTTAGGCTGCTAGTGCAGTTGAGACTTCAGCTGCATTGATAAAGAGTGCCAGGAAGCAGCATCTTTGGTGCTTCAGACTGCCGAGCACCATCCGTCATGTTCCAGTGCTTGCCCCTCCTCTTGTTTTGAGTTGCTAGAATACATGGCTCTGCCATTAGCAGAGAGATGTTTCTGGATTCCAGGCTCAGCTGTGGTGGTGTCATGGGATTGCCCTCCCACATGAGGCAGCGCTGGCTTGAAGAGGGGAGAAGAGGGAGGTAGAGGTGAGGCACAAGACACTGTCTTGTTCCTTCCATTCGTCAAAAAAAAAACACACATATCGCCATGGTTTCTGTGGCGCTGCCAGTCTGGGGTTACAGGCCGAGTACAAAAACATTGATTCCAGTCACAAATGAGAGTTGCCTCAACTGAGAGTTGGTGCATGGCACTTCTGAGGCTTGGGCTGTCTTTTGAGACACCTGTCATTCACTCTTTTATGCTTTATCCTCGGTGAGGAATGTATATTGACAATCTCTACAGAGACCATGCGCACTCGCATTGTGTAATCTTATGCAAGTTATCTTTCATAATTTAAACTAACGTTGACCAGTGCAAATGGTTACCACTAGGTCCTGTTGATAATGTGTTTTAATCTACTGAAGTAATAAAAGGTGACCACAGAGAAGTTTTTAAAAACATGTTCGTATAGGGAGCAGAAGGGCACCTAGACACTCCAGATAAAGAGAGCCCCTGGCGACTGTGATGCATTTTGGACCAAGTTCCAGTTCACCATGAGGGCGTGCCCCCATTTTGACCCTTTCTGCACCTCAGCATTTAAACTGATCTAAATGCCGTGTGTGGAGCTTTAAAAATACGTATATTTTGTTTTAGGGAACAGCCAGATCTTTATTTTATTTTTTAATTCTTGGTGATTGCATATTATGTATTTTTCCGTAGGTTGATCAAAAATTTCCAGTTGTGTGGGATACCTGGATGTTTAGTGTGACACACAACACCAAACAATTCACCGTCACACAACTCAACACTACCCAACATATTAGACCACGCCATGGAAAGGCTGGCAGAAAGTCAGTGCAGGGGGTCATTTGAAGGAATGTGAACTGTCTGCTTTGCGCATTCCACTGGTGCTGGAGTGCTACGAGAACAATATTGTAGCACTGTTCCCGCTGGTTGGTCAGCCCAGTGGGAACACGTATTACAATGTCATGGCCAGTCAGCCTGGTGGGAGCATTGCAATACGCTCTTAGGGAACGTCACAGGTGTGGGACCACCAAAGTCGTAATCAGGACCTCTTTCTCTCACTACCAATTCCACTACTGCTAACACAGACCAAGCCCAACACTGACAGCATCATAGGCTGACACTAGGAGGTATGAATCTTTGATGAGTACGTTGAATGTAGACTGTGCACCTCACCTTTCCTGTCACATGTATACCATGTTATATGACTAGGCTTTACAAACATGTTTGCCTATAGTCTGAAATGTAATAAAAATAATGAAAAAGTGGGGTTGGTGGGCATAATTAATTTGAATTTCATGTTCTTATTTTATGTGACATAAACATAGTAAGGCATTTTAGAACAGTGCAAGGCTGAGAGATCCATTGAAAACAATTAAGTAGCTCTGGGACAATAATCAAATGATATTACATAAGAAAGAGAGTATACCCAGTTTTATTGGCTGTGGTGGAGTCAGAGTTTCCCGAAGCGAAGCTGAGGGCCCTACTGCACCCTGTCAATAACTACCTGGAAGAGCTCTACTTCTTAAATACTATTTGTATTGTAAATCAAGCTCTTATAATTTGGGGTGAAATTCACAAACTTGTGTTAGTTGGTGTGAGTTTCATGATGGAGGTGTTGATGATAAATGTGAGACACACCTGGATGTTATGTTCCTGGAACTAGAGCTGTAGAGCTGAACAAAATGAGTAGTTTAATTTTGTAACATAACTTAAGGTTGGTACTCTAGAAAGCTAAGATAAGGATACAGATTCCTCATTAATATCAGAAAACAACATCTGGTGTGCCCAACAGCCTGTAAGTTGACTCCCGGGTGATCTACTCAACTAATCCAGAGAATTTTAAACAACAGCTAGAGTGCTAACATTCGGCTAACACGGTCTATAAAATGTCTTTCAGTATACCTTATAAACATATGTATTCAAAGATAATGAATTAAAATGTATTTTTAAATAATAAACATTGCAAACCAGCTAAAATATTGAGGGTACTTTTTAAACACAGTAACAACTGTCATAGTCTACACAAATTGCATGAATGGGAACACTTTAAATATATACTAATAATACATGAAAAACAATGTTTTCAGGGACTCCCTTATTTCAGAAACTTGCATCAACAGAGATAAAATGTTTGGCTGTGAATCTCCTGGGTAGATATTGGTCAGCTAGGAAACAATCAAAATGCAACCTTTTTGGTAGTGTACAGCTGTCTGATTCATAAGTAATGCTATGGACCAGTGGTTTTTAACCTCTTGACTTCTATGGTTGACCACTTATTCAATGGGATTATTAATGGAATATGGGAACTGCCAGGGAGCCATATCTGGAACCGGTGACCCTAGCGTAAGCAATTTTGATGATTTGAACTGCAAAACAATGCACCAAAATACAGACACAACCAAACATCAAACAAATACACAAATTATGAAATATTTTAATTAATTCACAACTATACAAAAATCAAACTATTAAAGGGACATTTTCAAAATTCAATTGAGGCCACTATTTGTCTATAATATATTCTGTTTGATTCACCTCCCATGAATCATTCTGAGGACTCCAGCTTAATTTGTAGCCTTCAATTTCAAAATCAGTATGTAAGGAGTGCACTGGTACATACTGCTAACATAAAATGGCCCTAAAACCTCCAACTTCCTATTAGCAAAAGTACAATGAGGCAACATTCCCTCTATTTGTACTAACTGTACATAGTTTCCTGAGAAATCTCCTTTTATTACCATTTTAGACGTTTGTTGCTAATTCACAAAGACATTTAAGAGTATGTAAAAGATAACTACAAGAGAATCACTTTGTGTACTCCAAAATGGCTTTGCGAATATGCCTAAATTAATTCATCAGTTATTTATTTGTCCTTGGGGATGTGATTTTTACCTTCTGGCTTAATTTCAAATGCATTTTTTTGCTTTTTCTTTGTTGTTTGCACCCTTAAAGCTAAAACATTGTTGCATTTGTCATGATTGTCTTCAAATGAATTATTTTTATGACCAAGGCAAATTCTGCCGTAAAAATGTAGCTTCTATTAATCATTTTTTTTGCTTCAAATTCTTTATCTGGGATTCTTCTTTTTTGGCTCATTCTTTTTCTTTCATTTTGATATTAGAGTAGAGTTTGTTAAACTCCTTTTTCTTGATCATTTGCTGTTTGAAGAATGTGATTGCAGGTATGACTTTAACTATGTTTGTGGACACTTTCTAGGCATTAAGTGCAAGTTGGTAGGAATACCAATTCTCTCTCTCACTCTCTCTCCGTAACTTTTATTGTAGAAACCTAGATTCTCAGCCCTTTGTTACTATGCGCAATCAGCAAGCAGTTTCCCAGAGAAATGTTTTGTAAGTTCAAGCAGCACCAACAATTTCAAAGTACAACAAAAACAGAAAATACAATTTCCAAACCAATTTAGAAAAAAGAGAAACAATAAATAAGCAAAAAGACAGCAACACAGTTAAAATCTGATAAGGGGAACTAAAGATATGCAATTTTAAAGTTTAAGAAAAAATGCAAACACTCTGAGTAGTCCTTAATATGAAATATATAACCCCTTCTTCCAACTGTGGTACTCTTGTTTCCCCCTAGCTATTTACCTAGTCAGATGAGGTACTTTTCCTCCTGTCAGAGTTAAAGTTCTGAGAGTTCTGATGTTGTTGGAGCCAGAAAATGTAGGATGGCCTTAAGAATGAATGGGATCAGATCATGTCAGTCCATTTACGATCAGCAAGTCACAGGAAGAAATACTAAGGTTGTTCGTTCTTCTGCCGGCTGTTCGTATTCTTTCCCAAATGCATTATCTCTGTAGATTGGTCAGGTATCGGCAATGCCCCTGCCTTCCTGAGCCAAGAGCCCATGTCATTGTCCTCTGAAAGCAGGGCTGTTAACACCAAGCCTGGAACTGTGACTCTGGATGCGGAATAGTGACAAACTAGTCCTGAGCCAGTTTTCTCTCAGGCAGCACAAAGCACACTTCTCAGTTACTTTTCACCAAAATATCATCAAAAATCTACTTTTACCACTCAATTTGATTTTTGAAATTAAGTTGAAAATATCTTTCAATCATGTTGCTAGTTTTTTTCTAAACAAATATATACAATAAGGATTTTGTTTACACTTAGGTCTGTTCCTGGAAGATCTAGCATTACCTGTACAGTGAGAACAGATTTTGGCTAATTTCACCCTTGAGAGAATATTAGTCTCAATATAAAGTATGCTACATTTTATATATTAAGCACTAAACCCTGTGGTATAACAAATCACCATATATATTTTGCTCATGTAAGCACACTGCAGCCAACATATGCCATTTAACTTCCACGCCATTGGTGCTTTTACTGTACCATCTACCATGGCATCAAATGAAAGCGAGTTAAGTCATTTGAATCAATCAATCCATCAATCAATCAAACATGATTTGTAAAGTTTGAATAATCACCCTCAAGATTTTCCAGGCACTTGCAGGTCTCAGTGGCTCATTCCCATAGCCAAGTATTGGAGGCTTTTTTGTAGTTTAGCTGAGAGGAGATGGTCCTGAGAGGCTGTTGCCGGTTTTTGACGCTATATGGAAAAAGGCACGTCCTCCACTTCTGCTTTGGTGGATCTGTGGAGGGTGGGCAAACAATAGGGAGGCAGAGTGTAGTCTTTTGTTGGCTGTGTGCATGGGTCAGCAGCTTGAATATGCACCGCTTCTGCACGGGGAGCTAGTGGCTTTGCCTGAGGTGAGGTGTGATGTGGGACCATTGGGAAAGGTTAAGGATGAGTCTGGCTTTTGCGTTCTGTATGGTCTGAAGTCTTTGTAGGAGTTGCGAGGCGATTCCTACATAGAGGGCGTTGCTGTAGTCTAGTCGACTAGTGATGAAGGCCTGTGTCATGGTGCGTCTCATGTGGGGGGGAGCCCCTTGAAGATCTTACATAGCATGTGCAGAGTGAAGAAGCAGGCGAAGGAGACAGTGTTAATCTCTGATTCGATGGTGAGCCTGTTGTCAATAAAGATTCTGGGGTTTGTGGCATTTTCTGATGGATTGGGTGTGGGTCCTAGTTCTGAAGACCACCAGCAGCCATCCCATGTGTTAGTGCTCTTGCTAAAGAACAGAACTTCAGTCTTGTCTGAGTTTAGTTGCAAGCAGTTTTCTTTCATCCAGTCGGCAACGCTTTTCATGTATCTGTGGAAGTGGGTTTCGGTGGTAGTGGGGTCGTCAGTGAGTGAGAGATGTGTTGGGCCATCTGCATAGGAGATTATGTTGAGTCTGTGAGATCTAATGATGTTGGCTTGCAGGGGCATATATGTGTTAAAAAGTGTGAGGCTGAGGGATGATCCTTAGGGGGCCCATCAGTTGATGTCTTTTTAGTTGGGAGGTGAAAGAAGGTAGGTGAATCCTTGGGGTTCTTCCAGTGAGGAAGGACGTGATTTTCTTGGATGTCAATGTGGTGGAGTCTTTTGATGAGTGTGTGGTGAAGGCTGCTGAGAGGTTGAAGAGGATCAGGGCCACTGTTTCTACTCGGTGGAGGAGAGTACGGATGCCGTCCATGGCTGTGATCAAGCAGGACGGTCTTGTTGCAGTGATTGCTGCAGAAGCCAGATTGGGATGGGTCAAATAGCTGGTTCTGCTCCAGGTAGATCATGAGTTGCTTGTTGAAGATTGTTTCTACTACCTCAGCTGGAAAAGGGAGCAGGGAGATTGACCAGTAGCACACTGGGCTCTGTGGTGGGTTTTTCACGTAGTGGTTTGACTTCAGCGTGTCTTCAAGCATCTCAGAAGGTTGCAGTGGTGATGGAGGTGTTGAGTAGAGTGGTGAGTTCCTGGCCGATCCTTTAGTTTCTGAGTCTGAAGATGAGGTGTGGGTAAGAGTCAGTGGGGGCTCCTAAGTGGATGGATTTCATGGTGGAGGTGGTGTCCTCGGTGGAGATAAGATTCCAGGTGGTTAGTCTTTGGTTGTTGTTGATTGTGGTGGTGTAGGTTGAGGTTTGAAGTTTCTGTACATGGTTGAAATCTTGTTATGAAAGAACTTGGCAAGATCTTTGCACAGCTCCTGTGAGGGTGTGATTTTGTTTTCACTAGCCACCAGGTGGAAGAATTCATTAACGATGTCAAAGAGTTCCTTGGTGTTGTTGCTGCTGCTTATGATACGTTTGGCTAGTGCTGCCTTCTTTGTTGCTCTCAGCAGGCAGTGGTACATGTTGAGGAGGTCTTGAAAGCTGCCTTGTCGGGGTTGCCTTTGCTGGCACACCATTTCCTCTCCAGCTGTTTGCTGTCTTGTTTAGATGGTCTGAGTTCAGGGGTGCACCAGCTGCCCATTTTAGAGGAATTTCTCTGGACGGACCTTTTCACAGGGTATGCTGTTAACGTAGTTGTTGATCCAAGCACTGAAGTTCTTTACTTCTTGTTGGAGGTCTGAGGTGGTGGCAGGGCTGAGGTGTTGAGGGCTTAAGTCCTGTTAATCTCTGAAACTTTGCTCCATGCCTGGTGGGGGTTGATGGATTTTTTGTGGGTTGTAGGTGCAGGGGCTGGAGATAATAAAGTGGACGATGGGGTTGTCAGTCCATGTGAGTTCGGGGACATGGATGAATATGACACTGCTGCTGGAGGTGAATATGGGGTCCATCATGTGTCCTGTGGTGTGCATAGGGTCATGGACTATGTGGGTTAATCTGAGGCAGCTCATACTGTTGAGGAGGTGTACAGTGTTGTTGTTGTTGGGGTCATTGATGTGGAAGCTAAGGTCACTGAGGAAGATGCAGTCCTTGGAGTCTAAGACGAGGGGTGCGATGAAGTCTCCGATGGTGTTGCAGAAGCTGGCGCTCTGGGGTTCGATATCCTAGTGTACCACTGATGGTAGTCTTGTCACCCGTGCAGAGCTTGAAGTTGAGGTGTTCAATGGTGGTGCTAGTGCTATCAATTGAGGTGATACATTGTATGGTTTCTATGTGGACTATTGCTGTTCCTCCTCCTAGCTTGCTGGCGCAGTCTTCATGAGTGATTTTAAATCCATCAAGGATTGCTGTGGCAATGTGTCGGGTGCACATGAATTTGCACCAGTTTTCGGTGAGTAAGAAGGAGATGTCAGGGTTGTGATGAGGTTCCATATTTCAGTGGAGTGCTTGCACATCTTGCGTGTGTTGAGGAGCAGGCAGTCGAATTGATGTTTTGTTTCTGGCGTGCTGTGGTGAGAGTCCAGTGTGGTTCTGTGCAGCATGACAGTGCTCATGCAGCAGAAGAAGGATCCTACCGTTGAGTGCGGTATGGTGTGGCAGCAGCATTCACTGGGTCATCCAGTGCTTAGGGTGTGGAGGATGGCAGCGGTGTAGGTGTGGTTGGACCAGGGACAAGGGGTCCTGGTGCTGGGTATCGTTCCAGGCATGGAAGGGCAGGCTGACCTTTGGAGCAGGCATGTCAGGGCTGCCGTTAAGTAGATCCTGAGAGGAGGGTGGGGCACTGGGAGGCAGTGGGCGGACCTAGGAGAGAGTCAGGAAATAACGTGTGGCAGGCAGGAGTGTCAAGAAGAAAGCAGTGAAAACGAGTCAAAAGCAAGGAGAGGGCACACAAAAATGGTGGAAAAGGATGGAGAAAGCAGTGAAAAGGAGGGAAACGCAAGGAGAAGAGACTCAAAAAAAACAGGGGGAAAAGGCAAGGAGAAAGCATTGAAAATGAAGGAAAAGAAAAGAGAAGGCACACAAAAAACAGGGGGAAAGCGAGGAAAAAGCAGTGAAATCAAGGGAAAAGCAAGGAGAAGGTGCACAAAAACTGGGTGAAAAAGTAAGGAGAAAGCAGTGAAACAAGAGAAAAGCAAGGAAAAGCGACACAAACACAGGAGAAAAAGCAAGGAGAAAGCAGTGAAAATGAGAGAAGTGCAAGGAAAAAGCACACAAAAAACAAGGGAAAAAGCAAGGAGAAACAGTAAAAACAAGGGAAAAGAAAGGAGAAAGCACACAAAAAAACAGAGGAAAAACCCAGGCGAAAGCAGTGAACATGAGGGAAAAGCAAGAAGGACACAAAAATAGGGGAAAAACCAAACAGAAAGCATAGAAAACCAGGGAAAGACAAGACGAAGGGACAAAAAACAGGAGAAAAAGCAAGGAGAAAGCAATGAAAAAGAGGGCAAAGCAAGGAGAATTCTCCCCAAAAAATAGGTGAAAATACAAGGTGAATACAGGAGCAAGAGCAATGCAGCAACACGGGGGCATCTTGGCATGGGACCTGAGCGCAACCACTTTTAACAGTACCATATCAGGGGTAAAGCACGTAAATTGTGGGACTGAACTGCAGTGTCACAGTGCACAGAGTCATAATACTACAAAGTTAGGGTCAGAAAAAGGCAAAGAAATACAGTGACCATACTGAAAAAATGGATTTCCTCCAATGATGTTAAGGAACAGTCCAGCCCTCCCTCTTCTTTTTCATCCAGTACTGCAGATAAAGGCCTTCATCAGGAAATACTTGACTCCTAAGGGATTACCGGATTTGAGGATCGTAATTGGGAATTTGTTTACCAAGTAGGGGCCTTTTTCAGGTTGCAGATTTCATCAGGTTTACCTGTCAAATGTTGTGGGCTGAAAAACAAATTAGTGAAGTTGAAATGCATTACATGGGAATGACAATGCAAGCCATGAGTGCCTAAATATCATGCCAAAAGAAACCGGCCACCTGTGGCAGCTTGCTTTCATATATAACAACATGCTAAATCAGATACCTTATATTATTTTATTTCGATCTGATTTCTTATGGCTGAGTTCTTTCAAAATCCCCCTAATCTCTTTAGACATAAAAGCCACTATATGTATACCAATAGCCTGAAAAATAAATAACTTGCTGGAAACAGCCATGGTGCGGTGTCAAACTAAACGTGTACTGCATGCCACTGATTTTGCCTAGTCTTAAGACTGGTCCAAGGCCTTGATATCACTAAAATGCAGTAGTCAGTGGCAGGTGATGCTTTGTATTACATTTCTGTTTCTTAGTGCTTTAGATCTAGCTCACACTCTTTACTGTTTTGCTTTTTTATGCCAAAAGTGCTTTAATTGTGGGTGGTGCAGAGCAAGTATTATACTTTTAAAGAATGTAGTTGTAATTTGTTGACACTGGTGTTAAAATATGATATGTAGCAGAAAGTCATCTGCTTCCCTAAAGATACTGTTAATCACTATTAGAAATGGGGTAAAAGTATTAGATCAGTATTTTACCACATGTTGGGCGCCCTCTGCACTGAAGCCAATAGACTGTACACACCTAATGGCATTAAAACACATAGGCAGTAGTGTACATTTATTCAAATACTTGTTGATATTTAAAGTTCCTAAACATGTTATTTGAGAGGAACTATCTATAGAACCAATGAAAACATATTATAAAAAATAATTACATCGATGTAATTTCTATTTCTTCATAAAAACATTAAATTTGTCAATGCAATCAATTAGCTATACTCAGCAAATAGAGTGTCAGAAGCGTTTTCGGTCTCTAAGGGTAAGTTCATTAACTTTTACACATACAACTGGTTGAAAATGTAACTCGGTAACCTCTGGATATATATTTGCACAGGTAAAAACGGTGTCATTTGTAACCATTCTTTGTAGCTAACATCAATGAAAATCAATTATGTAGAACTGCCAGTAGGGACACTCTCACAGCACTGAAAGGGTCACAAATAAATGAGAATGCAACATAATGTCATTTTTCTGGACCCTACCATTACTAAATGATAAACCAATTTTGGGCATTTTAACTGAAAAACAGTGATTCAATAGCAAACCACCAACCATCTAAACTACAAATTACTCTAAATTTGAATTCTGGGTAAAAGGCGGGCAATCGATGCTAAGAAGCGTTTTAAATTACCTTGGCCAATAATAACCATTAGTCTGAAATGTATCATGTTTCTCCTTTGCTTTACGAGGTATTTCAAGACAACCCTATTTTATAAAGCCTTTCTCAAACAACCATTCGGCAATGGCAACACACCTCTAAGAGAGGATCTCATCCAACGGATCTCAGAACTCTGTACTACCTGGAATTTAAGTAATCAGTTACTCAGGAGTCACTAGTGCCTATGTCTACCTGCTTTAGGTCAACTTCCATTTGTTTCAGCGCTTCTGCTCATTCTAACGCTAATAAGCAGATGTAATTTGGCCACTTTCTAGTAACTTTACTAACTATGGCAATTCACAAAATCCAAGTGTAAAGTTACTCAAAGATTTCCTTTGTAAAACCCCCCCGTAGTTTGTAATAGTACACAGGCCCTTCTATTTGGTGGAGGCTTTTGGATTATATTAACAATCAAATTTTGTGGATAGTCAATAAGTAGTAAACTTAAGTCAAAATGTAAATTACTTAAAAGTGGAAGTTACCCCTTTCAATAAGGCTCAATGAATGTAACAGGAATGGGAAAGAAACATAAAAAATCAAAGCACAACACATTGGACTAAAACAAGGGATAAAAATCTAGTTTTCAAACAGTGAGAGAAATGTTAGGAAGTAAAAAGATAGAGGATGAATGTTAATTCTAAAATGCTTCTAATTACCAGCACCAGAATACAAACCAATTTACAATTTCAGTCTTATCCTGGAATTCCAGTTTTGTTTCAAAAGCACCAACTATTGGTCTAAGAACAAAGATAACCCATGCTAACACATTAACTACAAAAAAGCGTGTTCATGGTAGTATGATCCAAGAGAAGAGGTTGGTAAAACAGATCTCAAGTATAGCTTCATCACAGTCGATTTGGGCGTAATCTTTACAATAATGAAAAAATCCAAATGTACAAAAGGACACCAGTGTACCATCACTTACATGAGCGAAGATAATTTAAAAATGGAATAATACGTGACAGCAGCAGCAAATGAGAAAGTGATCCATCAAAGGTAGAAACAGAACCAAAGTGAAAAGAAAAAAACACCTTTGAAAATATAAACAAACACTCTCAGAACTCTCCTGAAACTTAAAAACAACACATTTACGAACAGATTAGCCATGCAAAGCAAGACATGTGGACAACATATTTAAATATTTATCGATGGGGTGCGCAATTACATTACAAAAGGACGACAAGCAAGGTGATATATGGGGCCCGACTACAAGTCAGGCAGAATTAAATAAACACATGGTTGCGTGTGTTACTTTCGCTCCGCCCGATTATAGCCGGTTAGGTTATTCCACTCCCGGATTTACTGGGTGTGGAAGAAACTGACACCATTTTTTTTTGCCAGAAAAATCACATGCAACTTTGACTGCAGCAGCAGCCAAGTCTCCTGAAGTTTTTTTTTTTCTAATGGGGAAAGGGTAGAATGCTTTTACTTGCTAAAAACCTCTGTTTCCCTCCACTCCTTCCCTATCCCCATTCTTAACCCAATTCTCATATTTTTAAGGTAGAGGAAAGCACATGCTCTTCTTAGTGATGGTGCTGGGCAAAAATATGAGAGTTTATCTGACAAGCTTTCAAGGCCGATAGAGTAGTTGTAGATGGACCTCTTTTTGTACCAATGCCAAATGAACTACTTATGCCTTTTTATTCTACTTTCTGTTTCTTCACATGTCTGTGGTCATGCAAGGATTAGGAGTTGATTTTGCTATGAACTATTCTAGCTGTGATTGAGGTTACTTTATTGTTTTTAGACCACATGATTGGAACTAATTTGTTTTGTGTAATTCTATTGTAATGGGCTCTAGGGTGTTCCTTAGTTACTGGAATAGTTTCATATTTTCATATTTTCCAATTCCCCAAAACAGAAAGAAAGGGGCAGAGGTTCAAAAAGTGCTGCCAGACCTCTATTGTCCTCGTGCTGATAGAAGGGGCTGCTAAAGGGTGACTCTCTGAAGGGAAGAGAAGGACCTCACAGCAATAAATGCACTTGAAGCCAGTGCTTAAAGTAGCTGTGGACTGAACAAAGATGGGCCTGGAGCAGTGGTGCCTGTTTACACCAGTCAAGACCTAAAATAGGCTGTACTGTGCCCTCTCTCACGGTTCCTGATCTGGGCTTCATGACAATCAGCTACTTCTAAATTGTTATTGTTAGAGCCCCTTTCAGAGGGTTACAGGGCACTGGGCCCAATTGTGGTGGTTGAGGCCTTTTAATAGTGATGTCCCGATCTTGGGTGACTGGGAAAAGTACCCCTTCGGCACTTGACTCCCAGTGGTAGCTGTGGACAAGCAGTCAAAGACTCCCTTGAAGGGAGGAGTGTAGATACAGATGGGCGAACACGACTTTCAAGGCAGAGCGCACACAGTACAATCAATAAATCAATGTCCAATCCAATACTCGCTGCTATAAGAAAAAGAAGTATTTTATTTCTAACTCTACACTTGCAAAGGTGTAATGCCATTCATAAGCAATAACACAATCCCATTGAGGCTGGGGCTCTAGTGTTCAGTGTAGTGTGGTTGTTCCTCATTCACTGGTGGCTGAATCCAATGAATGCTCACTATTAGTCCACATTCAAGAGTTTCTCTTTGATTCTTAGAAATTAGTCAAAGTTTTCCAGACCTGCAGCACCAAAGAGTTCAACAATTCATGGAAAAACCACCTGAGCCATCTGGAACAGGTGTTTGCAAGGAGACAACATGTGAAACTGACCTTCAAGGCAATTAAGTGTCAGGTGGGGCAGTCATCCAAGACTGAGGTGAGGGCCTTTTTAGGACTCACTGTGTATTACAGGCACTTTGGGAATAACTATGGAAGTATAGTTGCCCCATAACCTGCTTTTACCTCTAGGAAGGAGATCAGGAAAGATGCCTCAGGTGGTTCTTCCATGAATTGCTGAACACTTTGGCACCGCAGTCCCTTCAGCAGCAAAACCCATGGGGCCCCAAAGGCCGGTTCAAGTCTTATCCGCTCCTGTGGCACAGAAGCGTGCAGTGTTGCAGTGGGTGCCCGGAACAAGGCCACTTGCAAGTTCTGATCCTGCTTGTAAACGTTGGGCTGCTTCCGGTACATGCAGCAGCACCTGGCAGGCCTAGGTTCCTGCTCCTAAGCGATGCTGCTGGCTCTTCTCAGCAATCGGTGCAGCTTAAAGGTGGTGAAGACGCAGTAAATCAATTTCTCCCCAGCATGAGAGGTAGCGGGATTGGATTCAATCCTTTGGCTGATGACTGGAGCCCAGCGAAGGTGCAACATCCTCTTCGGTCCATCGGGGCAGATCTTGTGTGGGCTCTAACTGCTGGTCACTGCCTCACTTTATTGTACTGGCAGACCCACCTTGCATATGGAGTTGCTGTGGTACCTCAGGAGACAACACAGACTCCTTTTGTGCAAATGCCCATACCACGGCAGTTCTCCTGGTATATAGGGTCACCGATGAGGCATTCACGAGCCCTGGCATGCCTGTTACACAATTACCTTAATGATGACCTCCTCTGGCATACAGGGTCACCACAACAAGGCTGTACAGGTTTGATGTTGCTCGGGCAGTGCTTGATGCATGGCTCATTCCACAGCGGCCCTTTCCCAACATATGGGGGGTCACCAAAAATGATATTATCTTGCATATGGACAATGACCCGATCCGTGTCCAATGAAATCCTTACACCTCGCACAGGGAGACGTCATGGTAGGACTCCCCACTGGTCCACGCTCCCTCCAAAGCTCACCTCTTCCTCATGAAAGACACACTGGTCTTGGCAAGCAGTCAGATGCTGGTGCTCTAGGGCAGGTGATCTTGGTTTCCCTGGGTGATGTCCTCTCACCCAGAAGGGAGACTAGCAGGCCTTGGTGCCCTGTCCTGGTCACAGGCAACAGCCTTGCAGAGCTTCCCCAGAGCCCATCTGGATGCTTGGCAGATTAAACATTTTGGGGTCTCAGCCTTCCCTTCTTATAGTCCTTTCCTAGACACTAAATGTGATTTAGGGTCTGAGTCTTTGAAGTTTTAGGCTGAGGTTCTGCTTCTCTTGTTCTCTTGAAGTCTAAATTTTTCTTTCTTCCCACTGGAAATGATATCTGTCACAGCAGGAAACACTCCAAAGTTGACAGACCCACAACACAGTTAATGGGAGTGACGGGAGTTCACATCTGGGTGTCAGCCACAGTGATAAGTGCATCAAAAGGTTAATCCTGGGCTCCCAGCCCTACTCTTTATGATTCTCTTATAAGCCCCATCTCCTTCCAGAAAAGAGTCCATGCCCCTTCCTTCTGCTCTATAGCTGAATCAAAGAGCATTCTTTTGAAGTTTAAAGGGGGGAGCCTCTTCCTCCCTTTATGCAGTGTGTCCCCATCCAGCTCAACAGGAATGTAGCTCTAGACAAATCAGTCTAGGGAGATTCCTCTACTCCTAATGTCTTCAACAGGCAGGCCTGGGATTCTCAAAATGAAACCCAAGGCCCTCCAAGAAATACACTATTGAGGCACACTTGTGCTCAATGTACGTTCACAAAACAGATACTCTCCAGTACTGTTACCTCCATGCACTGTGCCACTACAGACACACATACATTTAGCACACACATTGGCTGCACACACAGCTCAGTACTGCAGCTTTTTTGTAGTTTACCAGGGTCTGCATTTTGCAAACACACACACACTGCCAGCACACACACTCACCCACCATGTGCATGCTGCACAACCTTGCTGCACAACACTTCACCCTTGATGTATTGTACTTCCCTCGAGCACATTCTTTTATTGTGCATGCACTGCACAGCAATACATCTTTCATGTAATGTATTCCTCGCAAGCATACATACACTCAGTACTTGTGATACCACACATATAATGCACAGTACTGCTCCACCTTTGTATTGTATCCTTTCAATGCACACATGCAACCAGAGCAGAGTTACAACTCCTGCTCTGCGCAGCACTCTACATCTCCCTGATGTAAGCTAAGGGTGAGTTAATCACACAGCAACGGAAATTTAAACATGGGAGTGAGCCTGTAGACCTCTTTCTGGTGGCACAGAGTAAAAAGGACCTGTTAACTCCTACTGATCATTACATGGTACGCTGCCACTCCCACCTTTTTGCTGCTTAACTCTTTGTTAAGTTAGTAGCCATCCATCACTATGCGGGTAGCACTTTGGACGCCACTCCTGTTCCACCAAGACCACAATTGGTGATACACCTATGTCATAGTGCACAAACATGATCTGTGTTTCCTTATGACAACAAAAATCAGCATTAGGGATCCACACAATAGTACAGTTGGGCACTCAGGGCAAGGGTACACATCTCTTAGCACGTAGAGAACCTTTCAATCCCAACACTTGCCCCACCTAGATCAGAACGCCCCAAACCAACTCCTAACCCAGAAAGGATGGGTAGTCAGATCAGTAAAACCGGCAGGAAAATCCATCAGCATTCCCATGGCTCAATCCAGCTCTGTGCGCCAATGCAAAGTCTAAACCATGCAAAGAAATGGACCGTCTCAACAGCTTGGGATTCTCTTCCTTCATTTCCATCAACCTTTTCATTGGCTTATAATCCGTTTACACCATAAACTTAGTGCCAAACAAATATGGGCGGGACTTATGCAAGGCCCACACTATGGCAAAGCACTCCTTCTTAATAGCTTCCCATTTGTGCTCTCTGGGTAGTAATATCCTATTAATAAAGGCTATCAGATGCTCTCTACCTTTGTTATCCAGTTGCTATAATTCCTTTATCAGAGGTATCCAGCTATAAAATGAAAGGCTGACAGTAGCCAGGCACTTTCGGAACCGGTAGAGTGCATAGTGACATCTTCAGTTCCTCAAATGCCTTTTGATACTCTGCAGTCTGTATTACTTTCCTAGGCCCCCTTCCTAGAGGTAAAAGCAGGCTATGGGGCAACTATACTACCATAATTAGCCCCAAAGTTCATGTAATACACAGTGAGTCCTAAAACTGCCCCACCTGACACTTAATTGCCTTGATGGTCAGTTTTGCCTCTTGTCTCCTTGCCAATACCTATTCCAGATGCCTCTGGTGGTTCTTTCATGAACTGCTGAACACCACAATCTCAGCCAAGTAAGCCACACAGAAATCTCCTACCCCTGTGAGAACATGGCTCGCTAGGCGCTGAAAAGTGGCAGGAGCATTGTTCAACACAGGGGGCATCATTTTAAACTAGTACAGCCCCGAGGTATAGAAAATTCTGCTTTCCCCTTAGCATTCAGTGCCAAAGTGATCTGCCAATATCCTCTAGTCAGATCTAAGGTGCTCAAGTACCTTGCAGCACCTAACCGATCCACAAGCTCATCCACTCTTGGGATTGGATGAGCTTTGGTTTTGGTTACCTCACAGAGGGCTCGTTAACACAGAACTGCATGTCAGTAGACCCTTACTTTGGTTCTAGAGGCACAGGACTAGACAAAGGACTATGAGATCTCTCAATGACTCCCGGGTTCAACATTTTGGCAACTTCTGCCTTAATGCATCTCTGAACGCAGTGATACATTTTGTTTTTCACTGACAGACTGTCACCCATGTCTATGTCATGCACACAGACAGGTGTAAACTCTGGAGTCAGTGAGAAAAGGTGGCAAACCATTTCAACACGTCTATACACTTTCTCTGCTGCTCAGATGTTAAGTGAGAGGCTAACTGAACCCCCTCCACAGTGCCATCCTTTATGTCACTATGCAGCAGTCAGGAAGGTGGTCACTATCTTCCTCAACCTCCTATGCCATAGACATGCAATTCACTATGCAGTCTCCGCGGACATAGCGCTTCAGCCTGATCACATGGAACATTGTCTTGGGTTCCCTTGTGGCACCTGTGTCCACCAAGTAGTTTACCTCAGAAACCTACTGAACTACTTTGTATGGCTAACACCATTTGTCCTCCAAAGCCTGGGACAAATAGGCTTTAGCACCAATAATTCCTGACATTCCTGATACCATCATTAGCGCTCGGCTAGCCTTGAGGTTTTTCTTTGTCTGACTCATGTATTGCGCCATCAACGTTCTGAGGCCAATCACCTAGTTCACCACAACCTTCTGTGAAGTCTCTGAGGTTCCCTTCCATCCTCCTCTTACTAAGATGATTTGACCCCTCACTGGCTGTCCAGACAAAGTTCAAAGTGACTGAACTCTACTCCCTTCTGCAAGAGACATGGCAGGAGAAGAACCCACTTCCGCGTTTGGTTCTCTGGCAGAGTTCCCATTATGCTTTTCAGGGTTTTGTTAAACCGCTCCACCAATCTATTGATTTGTGGGTAGTATGCTGTGAAGAAGTGGTATGTCACACCTGCTTACTCCCACATCTCTCTCACATAAGATATGAAGTAGGTTCCTGATTCAGAACTTACTGTCCTTGGAAATCTGACCCTAAAAAATCCCTAGGTGACCTTGCTACTACTTTTGCAGTCATGCTCCTCACAGGTACCTGGTTGCATGTTCCACCACAACCAAGAAGTCCACAGACGACATGAATCAACTGAGCAACTTCTGGCCCATATCCCTGCTTCCCTATCCAGCCAAACTGATTGAGAAGGCATCAACATGCAACTGACATCCTATCTTGAACTTCACCATCTTCTAAATAATACTCAATCAGGATTCAGAAAGAACCACACCACTGAAACAGCACTCATCACAACTACTAATGACATGTGAATCATCCTGGTCTGAGGCAAAACAGTGGCCCTCATCCTGCTCGATCTCCCTGCAACCATCATTACTGTCTCCCATATCACCCTTATCAGAAAACTCCACAAGATTGGCATACAAGGATCGGCTCTCAAAATAATCTGTTCCTTCCTCACAGGTTGAACCCAAAGGGTAAGCCACCCTTCATATCAGAGACCACGAAATTGAAATGCGGAGGCCCACAGGGATGGTTCCTTAGTCCCAACCTTTTCAACATAAATATGACACCACTGGCCAACATCATCCGATCACAAGCCATCACCATAATCTCCTATGCCAGTGACAGCCAGCTCATCCTCTCCCTGATGTACAAAAGACTACTGGCAGAACCAACTTTACGAATTGCTTGACCATGCAGCAAACTGTATGTGAACCAACTGCCTGGAGCTCAACTCTGACAAGATGAAATAACTGCTATTTTGCAGCAAGACCTCCCTTTGGGACTCCACCTGATGGCCACTGTAGCTAGGACCAACTCTCACACCCACAAACCATGCAAGAAATCTAGGGATCATCCTAGACGACAAGCTCAACATGACAGCTCAAATCAATGCAGTGTGCACCTTCTGCTTCCACAACCTATGCATGCTGTGAAAAAGCTTCAAATGGTTGTCTAAGAACACCAGACAGACTGTCGCACATGCACTCATCACCAGTACACTGGACTTCAGAAACACTCTCTATGCCTGAATTTCCAATCAACTCTCACACAGACTCCAGACCATCCAGAACACTGCTGCAAGACTCATTTTCAAACTCCCATGCCACACTCACATCACTGGCACCCAATTCACAACCGAAGCCAATTCAAACTTCTCTCACACACACACACACAAAGCCATACACAACACTGGACCTGAATACCTGAACAGTCCCATACACTTTCACCTACCCACCTGACACCTCCGCTCTGCCTCGCTCTCACTTGCAAACATTCCCTTCATCTGCAAAAGCAAAACTGTAAGTCGCTCATTCTCCTACATCATACCCAAGACTTGGAACAACCTCCCTCAACACATCAGAGCCTCCTCCTTATTGCTGCAAGAAGCTGAAGACCTGGCTCTTCGTATAAGCACCTTGGGGACCACAAACCTACTGACCTGCCCAAACGCCTGGATACCATCTTGGGTGATTTGTGTGCTATGCAAAATAATATAACATAACCATCATATACTTGTTGCCCAACTGTGAGGGGGACTCAAATGGGCCATCTATGTCTGTTCCTACCTAATCAAATGGAACACCTACAAATGGCAGAGGCAGACAGTGCCTTAGTCCTCCCTCCTGTCTTACCACTAATCTGGCAAGCTGGACAGGTTCTACAGAACCTCTCTGTGTCAATGTGTGTCCTTGGCCAGTAAAACAGAGGGTTCAACATATGCTGGGTTTTTCCAATCCCTAAGTATCCAGCAAAGGGCAATTCATGATCTACTGACAACATGAAGTTCCCCAACCCTAATGGAACCACTTGCCTATTGATAGTAACTGGCTCAGAATAACTGGTTCACTATAAAATAGACATTCTCAAAGCCAACATAGTGTTTCCTCACCACTCCTTTGCTACCCTATTCCTGGGCTTCCTTCTGAAGTTTCACAAGCATCAGGCACTTCTCTTGTGCCTTGCAGAAGTCTTCCTGAGTAGATCCCCCAGGCAGCTAACAAACCCTGCGGCTCTGGGAGTAACCCAGACTCCAGTAGATGGTTCACTTCAGGATACTCATACTCCCCTTCCTCTGGAGTAGAAGTAATGACCTCTACTGCCACTGTCTTCCCAGAGTCTGCGCTTTCAGGGAAACTACATTCTCATGGAACCTGAAAATCAGAAATGATCTCAGTATCACTCTGATACTGCTGTGCAGCCTTTGCCATGGTTAGTACAGCTGACTTTGTCCAGGCCATAGAGGCTTAAGGTCCTGGCACCAAGCCCTGGCAATCAAAGGATTACCTAAGAGACATTCAGCTCCTTGCTTTTCTCCTGCCCTGACATCAATCATGGCCACCTTGCCAATGAATTCAGCCCCAACCCTGGGAAGTGGATACACCATGCCCTCTCCACTGGCCACCAAACATCTGGGTCTCTTTTCCAGATGTCCAAAGCAACAAGCTTGATTGAAACCAATTCTTCTCGGGTATCATCATCCATGTGTAACATGCTTACTATCACGGGTGTTGCTTTGTCAAGTTCCTTCTCTTGACAGTCTCTTTTGTAGTGTCCCACCTTGTGGCAAATAAAACAAGTCACCACCTTGGACTTGGAAGGGCTTCCTTAACTTTCCTTCTTATGATATAGCATTACATAGCTTCCTGGATATATCATTTCATTTCCCTTGCTTTCTGGGGCCTCCTTGAGTCCCATGAGAATTACCATGGACCTTACCCTTCAGTTTAGAACCAGTTGGTGGAGAGTTCTTCTCCCCCTTTGGCTTTGAGCTATGCTGATCCAGCAATTTGTGAACGCCGCAAGCCAACCACTTATCAGTTAATACTGCAAGTTTTGTTGGATCCCTCTCTGTCAGATCACACAAGTATTGCCTAAGTGGAGCACAGAACACCTCCTTGAGTTGCTCTTTCACCATCAACTAATTAAGGGACTAAAAATCCTTAGCCTCAATCGCTATAACCCATTTATCCATCCACATGATGCCACCAGTGCCTTCATGCTGCTTAACTCTTTGTGAAGGCGGTAACCTTCCTCCACTATGAGGGCAGCGCTTTGCGCACCCCTCCTGGTCCACAAAGACCAAAGTCAGTTAGACAGGCCTCTGTCATGGCACTTACACATGATCTGTGTTTGCTTGTGACTGCAAAAAGCAGCATTAGGAATTCAGAAAACAGTACACTTGAGCACTCAGGACAGGGGTAAGCATCTTTCACCATGAAGAGGGCTTTTCCATCCCAACAGTTATTTTGATCAACAAACGAGTGTGGTGGAATCATACTTGGGAACCGTAATTTGAAGTTGAATGGTATGATGCAGTTTGCTGCAAACTTTGTCCCTCCATACTTCAAGTCTACTTCTTGCTTGTCTGCAATTAATGCCCTTTGGAAGTAAATGGCATTGCTTTTGTGCCTCCCGGCTTTGACATCAGTGCTGCATCTGCTGGCCTCTTGCATGGCCTATTTACCTTTTGGGTCTTCAAACCCTGCCATTCAAGACTGGCAGAAAAGATAATCTACCCTTCACACCACCTTCCTGGCAGTCTTCCACTCAGCTTTTTCCTTTACCTAGCGGCCAGTGATTGGACTGTGGTAGAAGTGTGAGTGGACCACATGAAGGGTGGATGGCCATCACAGTGTTATGTGTGGGGGCATCAACAATACAGTCCATACACTTTACACTTGTTACAAATAGGGTATCTGGTTGGCAGTCAGTTTGCACTCTGTCCAAGCAGGGACCCTCACTCTAGTCACGGCAATGGAAAAACACACTTAGATAACCCCTGCTTACCCCTTTGGTAGCTTGGCACAAGCAGTCAGGCTTATCTCAGAAGCAATGTGTGAAGTATTTGTACCAACACACACAGTAATACAGTGAAAACACTACAAAATGGACACCACACCAGTTTAGAAACCAAGGTAATATTTATCTTAATCAAACAAGACCAGAACAACAAAAATCCAACATACACAAGTCAAGATATGAATTTTCAAAAGAATAAGAGTCTTACTCCATAGAAAACAATGGAAACGTTGATTTTACACAACGTATCTGGTTTGTGTCAAAAATAAAGCCACACGGGTGAGCATCCATCGGGAAAGTTAGCGATGCGTCGATTCCTTACTCGCAAGTGAGGCCGTGCATCGTTTCTTCTTTGGTTGGGTAGGCGATGTGTCATTTTGCTCCCTCCCAAAAGAGCGATGCATCGTCTTCCAGACAGGGCACCTCGGATCTGCACCGATTCACGATGACTTTGACGCCCAAGGACGAAGCTGGTGGAATGTCACTTATCAGCCCCGTTGCAGATGGTGCATTGAAAATTTCCCTGCATGGCATTCTGTGCCTGGATTTCAGCTCTTTTTCTGCCAACTTAACCTCTTAAGGGCCCAGGGACTGGATAGGGCACCATTAGGCAGGGCAGGAGTCTCAGAAGAGAGTCCAGGTGCTGAAAGAGTAAGTCTTTGAAGGCCCTGAGAGGCAAGCTCAATTCAAGCCCTTGGAGATTCTTCTTCTAGCAGGAATGCACAACAAAGTCCAGTCTTTGTCCCCTTTCAAAGGCAGAAGCAACAACTGCAGGATAGCCCAACAAAGCACAGTCACAGGCAGGGGCAGCACTTCTCCTCAGCTCTTCTCCTTGGCAGAGGTTCCTCTTGGTATTGGACCCAAAACCCCAGACTAAAGTCTGGGGTTTTGGGTCCAATACTTGTACCCCTTTCTGCCTTTGAAGTAGGCAAACTTCAAAGGAAAGGCTCTGTTGTTTACAGGATCCTGCTTGCCCAGGTCAGTTCCCAGACACACACCAGGGGGCTGGAGGCTGCATTGCGTGAGGGCAGGCACAGCCCATTCAGGTTTAAGTGACCACTCCTCCCTCCACTCCAGCTCTGATGGCTCATCAAGATATGCAGGCTACACCCCAGCCCCCTTTGTGTCACTGTCTAGAGGAGATTCACAAACAGCCCAACTCTCAGTCTGACCCAGACAGGGAATCCACAAACAGGCAGACTCATAGAATGGTTAAAGCAGGAAAATGCCTATTTTCTAAAAGTAGCATTTTGAAACTAGCAATCTAAAAACCAACTTCACTAACAGATGTATTTTTAAATTCTAAGTTCAGAGACCCCACTCCATTTTTCTTTCTGCTCTCAAAAGGAAACTACACTTTGAGGATATTTAAGGGCAGTCCCCATGTTAACCTATGAGAGAGATAGGCCTTGCAACAGTGGAAAGTGAATTTAGCAGTATTTCACTGGCAGGACATGTAAAATATATCAGTACACGTTCCACCTTTAACATACACTACACCCTGCCCATGGGGCTCCCTAGCACTGGCAAGTGGGTACACCTGCCAAGTCGAATTGGCAGTTCAAAACTGCACACACAGACACTGCAGTGGCAGGTCTGAGCCATGTGTACAGGGCTACTAATGTGGGTGGCACAAACAGTGCTGCAGGCCCACTAGTAACATTTGATTTACAGGCCCTGGGCACCTCTAGTGTGCTTTACTACGGACTTACTAGTAAATCAAATATGCAAATCGTGGAAAAGCCTTTCTGCTGTCAGTGGGAAGCCAATCATGGGGGTTATGGGTAATCAGGGAGCATTCTCTAAAGGGCCCCAACCTAGCTCCCAGGCTAAGGATTCACAGCCCCCAGTGGAAAAGAAGCCTTGGTTTTCTAAAGGGAAACCTGCAAGAGGGGGTTGGACCATGCCACCCGGTACCCAGAAGCCATTCCTTTAAGATCAGTCACTGCCCCTGTGGTGGGACGTGCGTTGGTGGGTGTTTTACCCTCATTGGGTTCCCCAAGGAGGTGGTATCTGATAGGGGTACCAACTTCATAACAACCTATATGAAGTCTCTGTGGAAGGAGTGTGCAGTGACATATATACGTTCACCACTTCTTACCACCCCAAAGTAATGGTCTGGTTGAGAGATTCAACCGCACCTTGAAAGGCATGATCACGGGCCTGTCAGAGCCCTTGAGGTGTAAGTGGGATGTCTTCTTGCCATGCACCGGAAGTGCTGCAAAAAGGTCTTAAATTTAGCCCTTTTGAGTTACTGTCAGGGGACCTTTTAGTCTGGTTAGGGAAGGCTTGGAGCCTCCAGTAAGCCCCCCAGGGTGTATTCAGTTACATGCTGGCTTTTAGGAACTAGACAGCCCGCTTCTGGCATGTCGCCCAAGAGAACGTGGAAGCAAGCCAGGAAGATATCAAGCACTGGTACGACCAGAATGCCACTCTGGTGGAGTTCCAGCCTGGCCAAAAGGTTTGAGTGATGGCCCCAGTGGAGTCTAGGGCTCTCCAAAATAAGTGGACTGGGTCATTTGAGATAGTGGAGCGCAAGATGTGAAAGCCACATCAGTACATGTCCCACATTTCACATACACTGCACCCTGCCCATGGGGCTATCTAGGGCCCACCTTAGGGGCGCCTTACATGTATAAAAAGGGAAGGTTTGGGCCTGGCAAGTGGGTGCACTTAACAAGTCGAATTGGCAGTTTAAAACTGCACACACTGACACTGCAGTGGCAGGTCTGAGCCATGTTTATAGGGCTACTCAAGTGGGTGGCACAACCAGTGCTGCAGGCCCACTAGTAGCATTTGATTTACAGGCCCTGGGCACGTCTAGTGCCCTTTACTAGGGACTTATAAATAAATCAGATATGCCAATCATGGAAAAGCCTTTCTGCTGTCAGTGGGAAGCCATAAGTGTTGCATCGGAGATAGGTGAGGGTGCTTGTTTTAAAAATTGTCAGAGGAATACTATGCTGTTTGAGGGGCTGTTGATTTATCGACCTCCGGGTTCTCACAATAATTTTTATGCCTCATTGGCCATCTGTGATTGAGCCAATAACTATGACTTCCAAATGCATAGTATTAGGGGATTATAACATTCATTTTGATGACAGTCATGTCCCTCATATCAACGAGCTCCTTGATCTTATGGCAGATTTTGATTGGAACTTAAAAGTCACTACAGCCACTCATAGGGCAGGATATTTATTCGATGGAATATTTGTTTGTAACAATGGTCTTGCTCTGTTACACAATAGGGTGTTGGATTGGACTGACCACCACCTCCTTACCTTCAGTTTGATGAATTTACCTGCCATTCAAGTCGTCAGTCTATCCCTGAAACCAGTTATGCATTGGAATAGCATTAAGGATTTACAATTAAGACCAGCACTGGTCTCAGGCTGGGAAGCAACAAAGGAGCTCCCTTTATCTGCCACAGACAGGTTTAATCAGGGGATTGAATAGCTATTGATCAGCTGGCCCAGCTTAAATCTCATCGATTTTCACAGAGGAAAAAGGGCCAGCCACCCTTGGTTTACCAATGACCTTAAAAATCTGCAGAGAAAATACCGCCAACAAGAACCGAAATGGAAACTAGACACTAATCCTATAGAAAAGGCAAAGCTCAGAGCTACCCTTAGTCTTTATGAAGACGTGATTAGCAAATCTAAAACCGAGTTTTATTCACAGAAAATTAAGGAAGCATCTAATGCTCCTCAAGAAGTTTTTCAAGTAGTACGCTCCCTTACAACTCCTGTCATACCGTCAGAAGTTGAGAATTCCCAAGACTTCTGCAACAAGGTGGCTACCTTTTTTAAAAGTAAAGTTCTGAAAATACAAGCCAGCTTCACTCAATCTGAAGAAGTATTGGATTCATATGAGTCTTTAAACAGTTCTATAGAGGATGACAGCCTTATGCTGATTAATTTTCAGCCGCTACGATCGGATCGGAGTTTATGATGACTATTAAGTCTGGCTCTCCTAGTGACTCTTGCCCCCCGCATATTTTACAGCTCGTCCCTGTCCTAGTCTCCCCAGCTCTTGATCCGAATTTTTATGAGGTCTTGACTACGGGAATCTTCCCCCCTTCATGGAAGGAAGAGGCGGTGGTCCCTCTGAAAAATAAACTAGATGGTAAAGCAAATAACTTTAAGAATCTTCGGCTTATCGCTCTGCTACCTTTTCAAACTAAAATCTTTGAAAAACATTAATGAAGACCTTGCCAAATTTCTACAAGATTCAGGTAGTTTAGACTATACTCAACATGGCTTAAGGAAAGCTCATAGCACAGATCCGGCCCTCATAACCTCATTGGATACTATTCGGAAACTAGTTGATGAGGGACTTGGAGCCATCGTAGTGCTACTGGACTTGTCAGCAGCTTTTGATACCATCTCTCCTCAAATTATGACACACCGTCTCTACCAATCGGATGTCAGGGACACAGCTCTGTGCACTCTGAAGTCTTTTCTAGAGGATAGATCCACTATAGTAACTTGTGGAGATTTTAGAGCACCCTCCTGTCAGCTACCGTGCGTGGTCCCTCAAGACTCCTTGCTTAGCCCCACTCTTTTCAATATGTATGTAGCACCACTGGCCAGACTTATTCATTCCTTTGGCTTCCTGGCCACTTCCTATGCGGATGATACTCATTAATCATCCCCGTCCATAAGAATTGGGAAGAAGTCGCTGATCGTTTTCACCACTGCATGAGCGAGGTTAATAGATGGATGGACCTGAATTGGCTCAAGATGAACAGCGATAAAACCAAGATCCTACTTTTTGGCTCTAGTAGGGATCTATGGAGATTTACCTGTCCCCATTAGTACCACCAAAAATCTAGGGATTATCTTTGATAATGGCCTGTCCTTTAAGCCACAAGTCAACTCCTTCACCAAAACTTGTTTCTGGATTATCAAAATTCTGAAAAAACTTTTTTTTTATTTACAAGAGGAGCTCAGAATTATGGTGTGCCTTGCTCTGGTGATCTCTAAAATAGATTATTGTAATGCTTTAATGCTTAACATTGATAAACTCTCACTCAGCAAACTTCAACTAATCCAGAATACTGCTGCTCGCCTAATACTTAATCTTTCCCGTTCAGCTTCGGCCAGTGGCAGTCTGATACAGTTACATTGGGTACCGGTTAAAAAATGCATTATCTTCAGACGATACGTCTGACACATAAGTCCTTATACATGCGCAGCTCTGAATACCTGCTTCGGGGCTTCGCTGGTATGCCCCTAGTCAGCAGCTTAGATCTACGGGTTCCTACCTGGTCCATGTTCCGTGGGCTCGCAAGACCAGATGGGGTGATAAAGCATTTATAGTGACTGCTGCCAAGTACAGGAATACGCGTCCCGTAACAATGAGGATAGAACACAATTTTCTAGCCTTTAGAAAGCAGCTAAAACAATTGGGCCCATATTTATACTTTTTTAGCGCAGCATTTGCACCAGTTTTTGACACAAAATCGGTGCAACCTTATAAAATACAATTGTATTTTTGTAAGTTTGTGCCGCTTTTGTATAAAAAAATTACACAAATGCGGCGCTAAAAAAGTATAACTATGGGGCTTGGCTTTTTCCTCAGTAGTTTTTATTAATTATGTTTTATTTTTCCTCTTGTCTTTCTGTCGGTCACTTCACTCCTGTTGCTTAGCACATCGATGCCTTGGCCGGAATGCGCTTCATAAATATGAAATACATACATTCATACATACACATATAATTTACACAGGAGCACTTGCACTTTAGCACTGGTCAGCAGTGGTAAAGTGCCCAGAGTACCAAAACAGAAAAAACAGAGTCCAGCACACAGTCAAAACATGGGAAACACAAGCAAAAAAGATAGGGGAGACCACGCCAAGGATGCCAGGTCTAATAACACTATTCTGTACTGAGTATAGGGGCAATGTCTTGTTGAGTATCCTATGGAGGCCATGTCAAGAGTTGTGTATAGTCAGACATGGGAGTTCTAAGATGAGTTAGCATCTACTCTAGGCAACTCTGTGATTGCTTCAAAGTGAATCTTCAGACATGGTACATGTAGGACCACATTCAGGTGTTTCAGTGCCAAATCTGCACAATAGGTGTAAAAAGAGGGAAGTAAATAAGCAATTTACAAAAGCAATCCTGCAAATCAGGTATATTTGTATGTTCATCTCATCTCTTTCAGTGCTTAATTTCAGCAGGCGGTTGCAGCTGGTAAGCAATACAACTTATTTGGGGGACAGCAGAGATCATTTTTCGTTATCAGACTTTGACTGAGCATGTCGGAAGGAAAAATGCAACAAAGAGAGAAAGGAGGAAGACAGTACAAGATGAATAGTGACAAAATGAGAAAGCAGCAGCAAACAAATAACCTGCAGAAGTGAGGAAAACAGTCAGAAAGTGTAGGGGGAGGGAAGAGCAAGAAACATGAGCCTTGACATTCCGCAAGCCAGCAACTACAACCATGGCAGCAGGCACCTATGGAAATCTTTTTGCCACTGCCCTTACTTTCTTATTTAAATTACATGTTGAAGTGCACAACTCAGGGTCCAACCACCTCGGCCCAGACAAAGATTTCAGAGATGTTTTTAGATCTTCATATAAAAATGTAAGACAGGTGCTTCTCTTGCCCTGGCTAGAGCTTGTTCATGAAAGGAGTGGTGAAGAGTATTGTGGTACATCCCTTCACCTATATTCTACTATACAAGTGCAACCACCTTTCAACAGTATTCTGGAAAAGAATTGGCAGATAATAGGCAGGTGAAGCCCACACTGGAGGTGGAAAAAACACTGCCACTTAACAATCCTTGTGTAGGCAATTTGTACAAATTTAGAGAACCCTGCAACAGAGAAGGAGACAATTAACTGGAAGAGAAGGGGAACGAGTTAGAATTTGAAGAAACCACTATTTAATCACTCCTCTCCCCTCATGGTAGAGCAGTGCTGGGTAGTGACTCTGAATGCATCTTAGTCAGGCAGTTTCTGCACAAAAGAGTCAAGATGTACTTTTACTTTTGATTGACAGGGTATTATCCACCCACCAGCCCCAATTGGGGGATGTCTTATGATGAAGTACTAACAGCACTGAACAGGCTTTGGGACTATAAACAAAAGCAGAATGTATAATTATTAGAGGGATGTGACAGAGGGACCTACTTCAGAGGCTACTCAGATGTCAACTGAGTCTGCCTGGAATTGAAAATAAGGGGCAGCACTTTAACACGGGCCCACCAGGTCTGCCTTCACCATGGGCTAATGCATGGGAGCTCCATTTCTAAGAATCCACCTTGCCCAAGCTGAAAGGATGAGGGGAGTGTGACTGAACAGCAACAGAGGCCATAAGGCTCCTGATCCAAATGTGAAGACAAAAGGGGCTGCTCCAGGGGTAACTCATGTTTCAACATTCATCTCAAAGTCTCCAATAGGAAACAAGCATTGGCAATGCTAATAGGTCTGGATTTAAAGGAATTTTGTATGGTAAGGTGAAGCATTACAAAATAAATAGCATGAAAATGGATATTTATATGTGTGGAAGTAAAGAACTGTAAAATAATATTGGTGTAGTTTAAAAGGTCAAGGGGCAGGTGCACTTTTAAGGCAGACCTAAACATCCATGTATATTAATGACTGTTTTCCTTCCATCTGTGTTGCTGCAACAGAAAACACTATAAATGATGTAGTTATCAAAGACACTTTGATAACATTACAACGTCATGTGGGTGCCCCTGAAAGTTCAGGCAGCTGAGCAAATAAACAAAATGATTACAGGTATGTGGAGGGTGAGCACTTTTCTGTGGGAGTGCACAACTTCTGCCCAATCTAAACATGTACTCTTCACTCCCAACATGTTGGCGGAGCCAAAGCACCTCTCTAGTGATACTCACATAATTGTCTGGCGGCAGCTGCACTGTCATGCCAGACTGTAAAAAGAGGTTAGTCCGCTACAACGTGCTATAACAAGTGAGCTCACTGCGGGGTGATTTGATGAAAAGAGGAGGAGATCCACACAGCAATAAAGGTTTGTCCATCCTGTGAGTAGGATGAGTATGCCCTGAGAAAAACTAGATAAAGGCTGAGCACGCTGGTTAGAACCAGAAGGAGGCTGGGCTGAGTCTTTTTTCCTGCTTTGGTCCTAATCCCTAAGTATTTTTATATCTATTTTGAGCCCGAGCTGGCAATTGTGCCACTCACCCAAGTGGTCATGAGGGCATACTCGAATGATAGCTTTGCCATTGGGGAAATCCTCTGGGCAGCGCTTGTGCTAAAGGGAATGGGTTGGGAGTGGTTACTCACTCACGGAAGGTCCTGCAATGTAATTCAGTCCAATAGACATTCTGTCCTAGAGCACATTAAAACCATGGCTGTTTTGTATGGAAGAATACCTTTCAATATCCCCCTTTAAGATAACTCCCAATCTGTGGGGACACGTGTCACGTGAATCATAGAAATAGGTCCCCTCCTTGAGGTCCATCTCCAGGAATAACTTACATGAGTGGGCATATGCAGTAACGCCATGGTATACAGAGTATTCAAAGCTGCGCTGGCAGAAAAATATCTGAACGGCTAAAATGCCAGTCTGCCCACTACCAATGAAGTGTGTGTTATGTTTGCTCTGACACACTAGTGGTTTGGGAGCTAGGTTACAAAACCTGAAATAATCCCATTTATCAGGAAAGTGACTTCAACCAGCATATAAACTCCTAGGTTCTATTTTGCATGGGCAACTCCTTAGTAGAATATGTTTGCTTAAGTCTGGTGAAGAAAGATTTGAAGGATCAGCCATGCAAGTTCTAATCAAAATACAACTGTTTTATTGCAGGATATCATATTGTATGTTCCCGTTGTAAGTAGAACAAAGCACTATTGAATTCTACACTTTTCACGCAATGGGTAAAAATCATTAAATTTGACTTGTGATTATCAATAAGGTTTCCTTCATGTGTTAACTATGTTTTTGCTTTTCTGATATAATATTATTGTGAATTTTAATGTGCTGAGGTACACAGAGATTTGATTTCAATTAGTTTTTATTCCTAGATTGCCAGAATATAGGATATCAGCTCACTGTGTTTGTTCTTTCAAGAAAAGGTGTCAATTTTCAGACCCACTGCTGTACATAATACCACAGAAAGCACATCCAAAAATGCAGGCGTGCAAAAATACCAGTCTAATGTGCAGGTAATTAATAATCTCCCCAAGCTGTCGTAAACAGACTAGGGATCAGTCAAAATGAAAAGATATTTTTTTAATGTACAATCTTTGCAAAGTCCAATGAAAAAAAGTTTGGACGTTTTTGGCTTCAGGAGGTCTGGATGAAGACAGTGATTTTGCGTTAATCAATGTTGCAATCATTGTTTTAACCCTTAAAAATATTACTCTATAGACTATAGACTTTACAGGAAGCGGTTGGCGCTATTCTACTCTACTTTGTGAATAGAAAGGTGGAACGTAAACTCGCAGAACAGGAATGTGCATAGATTTTTCAACATGGAATTATGACGTCAGTATGAAGGTAGCGTGAATCACACTCCCTCGGTCGTGTTTGGCTTAGCTGTTTTCTGTGAGAGAGATAATTTTCTTAGTAATGAAGAAAAGTTTGCAACGGCGAAGCAAAACAGTGAACATTTGCAAACTATTCGAACAACGAATATTGGGAACTTTGTGGTTGGCAAAACAAACTTTGCACACATCTTGCGAAGGGGAACTTCAGGGGCGGCTTCTCCGCAATGGCAGAGGAGCGTCTCCCCAGCAGCTAAGAGCCAGCTGGTGCAGGGAGGGGCAGGGCTGGGCCTCTGAAGGTGGGAGGGGGTGAGGAGAGAGTGCACTAAGTGCGCATGTGTGTTTGGACGGCCTAAGACGGCTGTCCCAACGCACATGCGCACTTAGGTTTTTCCAGTCCAGCTGTGTACACTGCCGGACTGGAGAAACTGCACAGGCCCCAGTGTTGTGTCCAAGCGGCAGTCACTGCCACTCAGACCAATCCTAACGCTGCTTGCATGCTATGTTTAGCATGTAAACAGCACCAGGATTGCTGGGGAGCCTCATCTGGTGTCCCAGCAAATGCTTGGGCACCAGAACAGGCAAGGAGATTGAGCGAGGAGGCAGGAGAGGGTGGCAGTGAATTTATTTTAAAAAAAAATTATCCCCCCAGTCCCCGTCATCCCCCTGTCCCCTGCTTGATATCTGTGGCAACCGCCACTGGTAAACCTTCACACTACATGTGAAACAACAAAGCTTGCAACACGTGTTCCTAAATAAATAAGAGTATAGGACCATGTTTGTTTTTGTATAGTTCCCCCGTTTCTTATCACAAGTAGAAGCCTACAAGCAAACCTGTAGTATTTAACTGAGATCAAAGTGACATTCAGCTAAGATGGCGTAGTGGTAAACATAGCCGTCAATGGTCACTTTAGAGCTGTGTGTATTATGAAGGACACAGATTCAAATTCTGAGAGCGATTTTTCATGTCTTCATCCTTCTTAGATTTAATAGATATATACCTTTGAATTTGGTCATAATAATACAAAAATCAGAAGGAAATATGGGCCTGATGTAGAGTTTGACAGATGGGTTACTTCATCACATACATGACATATATCCCACCCACCCTATTACAAGTTGCATTGGGTATAACGCACTTGCAATAAGGTGAACAAGGTTGCCGTCATAGTTGTGATGAAGTAACGCATCTGCCAAAGTCTAAATCAAGCCCTGTGTCACCAGTTTAATTTCATGGATATTCATTTTCTTTCTATAGTTTACAACATTTGTCTTTGTTATTATTAAACTACATTAAAAGTTCTTAAGATGTCAACTCATGCAATTACTTTACTGATCCTGGTAGCTATGATTTTCCTTAGAGTAGTATACAGAGTGAAGTTTAAGGACCTGATTTGGATATTGACAGACAGGTGACTCCGTCACAATGGACACAGATATTCTATCTGCCAAAATCGAACTCCAATAGGAAATAGTAGGATTTAGATTTGCGTGGAAGGGGTATCTGTCACCCTTGTGACAGAGTAACCAGTCTGCCAATAATTAGAACAGGCCATAAGTCTTTTATAAAGCGTGTCTTCAGTTGTTATTATTAGATTCTTCACTTGAAGTGTAGTAAGAGTTTGCATAGTTACTCATGCAACTTTTGCTTAACCTTAAAAATGGCAAATGATAGCATAGAGGTATCTGCGTTATTGGATTAAGCGCCGATTGAATGTCCTAGGTTTGATCAGCCCAAGACTTCGAAAATGTTTTTGGTATTTATCAATATTTACTGATTGCCCAGATCACCAGCTTCTTGTTTAAATGTACATTATGTCCCTGTATCTACGCTGCAGTATTTTTGATGCAATTAACCTTAATTAGATGTTTTTGTTTTCAAAACAAAAGGTTTGATTGTGTCATGCAGTGATTATTCATTCATATCATCAATATATACAGCTGAGGGTGTCACAAAATCAATAAACTGTGATTTGCAATGCGATCAGAAAAATCCTGAATGTGCCTGTTTGATTCTCATCTGTAATCGAGGAATCTAGCTGTTTTTTTTTCTCTTTTTACATTCTCAAAATAGTAAGACGATAATTCAGTTTTGCTCAAATTCACAGAAACAAATAATATACATTTCTACAATTCATTTTGTGCCGAATGGAACATGCCCATTATTTGCAATCATTGTCTATATTTTTACAATAAGATTTGGACTGGAAGTCAAAATGTATGAAATAGTTTGTACTCTCTTTGCACCTAGTATGTAAATCACTGACTTACAGTCAACTCATGATCTACTACATATACTTAAAATTGCTTGAGAATGGTTAACGATTGGATAGGCAGCCAGGGGCTCAAGATAAATTTGGACAAAACGAAGACAATGGTGGTTGGTATGCATTAGCTGGACTTCTACTGGCATGTTGAAATCGGCACTTGTAATTCCCCATCTAACACTGTACACAAACTTTGTGTTATTATTTATGCAGACCATTCTCTTGACTCTGAGATGTCAGCCGTTATATCTTGCAGCACGTTTCACATCAGCAACCTTACTAAGGTTCTACCCTACTGAAATAATGCAGTCAAACACTTGATGAAAACAGTTACTGTTGGCTCCAGATGTGACTATGCAAACTTGTTGTACTTTGGTTTTTCCAAAAAACATCTTCAGTGCCTGCACGTGATCCAGAACCATGCTTTACACCTGGTACAAGCGACCAACCATTTCTGCCATGCTTCTTCTGGCCTCCTTGTGTGCTTTCCATCAAAGACTATTTCAACTTTAAGGTGTTTTCCTAAATCAATCAGACCATTTAGATGCTGCTGTATTCACAATATCATCCAACCTTACACACTCTCAGATCTTCCTACACTCGCTTACTTTCTGTACCTAATATCCAGTGCACTCTTCTTGGTGGGTTAAGGTTTTCTGTCTTCGTCCCATCTCTATGGAAGGATTTAGTATTTCATCGTTGCTCTGCTCCATACCTGTTGTGGTTCCACAAAGTTCTCATGACACTGTTCTTTTCACAAATTAGTTTAATGCTTTCTATTTACTGTCTTTCCCTGGCTCAATGAAACCATCTCAATGTATGTGCATTAACAAGTAGCTTACTACTATAGCGTTCCATTCCATCCCATCTCATTCAATCCCAAAACATTCAGTTCAGTACGTACCATACCATACATACCATGCCATACTATTTCATACCATACTGTCCCATGTGACATAAAGGTTTGAGTGCATCTTTTTAATCAACACCAATGTCTCCTATCTCCATGCTATTTGCCAAAATGTGGGTATGATTTGCAGAATGCATTTCCCTTGACAGTTAGTGAAGAATATTAACTTAATCCCCCAAATTCCATAATAACTTCATGCATTCTAATTTAGAAGATATTTCCTGCATGAACATCAACCATAGAATCAATTTAGTTAAAATTAGAAAGAACCATGGGGCAGCTTTAATTTGTAAAGCACTCTGTTAGCATCCAATCAAATCCTTTAAATATAGGCTCTGTAATTTTATAGGTCCAGCAGGATTTAAGTTTTGAAACTGGAGTTACCGGCCAAGGCGGAGTGAAAAGTTTTGTGCAAAAAACAAAAATACTTTCCTTGGTTATTTTGCCAGAAAATAAAGGTGTGGATGAACAAGGCCCACAAAGAGAAACATATGTATGAGAATTGGTACAGAAGTGCCATTTCCCAAGGTTATTACCTATTTCAGAGTCTAAAACTCATAACAGCTTGGTAATTTTGCATTCCGGAATTCTTTATCTCTCTGTATAATATCTAGGCAGAATTACTAATTGCAACACAAAGAGGGCCTTAATATTCAGTCAAATACCTAGTAGTAAGATATAGCAAAAAGTGGCAGACAAATAGTTCTTGTGTTAGTAAACAAAGCTCAAAACTAGCTAAACTCATACCCTAAGAAGAAATAACCATTCTCAGGTCACTTTTATTCCACTTTTTTTCACACACACATAACAGCTAGAAGTAATTATAAGACTAAGGCCCTCATTTTGAGTTTGGGGTCAAGTCACCGCCACTGCGGTGACCTTCCCGCGGCCCCTATTACAAGTTCCCCACTGGCCCAGCAGGAAACAGCCCACAACATTGACTCTGGCTCGTAACTGAGCCAATGGCAATGTTGCGGTGCATAGGGTGCAACATCTTCTGTCACACTTTTTACTGTCTGCTAAGCAGACATTGAAATGCGTGACAGGGCTGTCCATGGGGCCCCTGCACTGCCCATGCCAAGCTCCTTGCACCCCGTCTTTGCCAGCCTTTACATGACGGTGCAACCGCCATGTTAGAGTTGGCGAAGAGGGGAGTCGTAATCCCCATGGCAGGTCTGCATTCAGCGCTGCCCTGGCAGATTAGGACCACCGGCACCGGGAGCCCCTCCTGTGGAGGGAGCCTAGTGGTGCTGTTGGTCCGACTGTGACGCTTTCGCCATGGTCATAATGTGGCTTTGGTGGTGGTCAGACCGCCACCACGAGTATGGCGGTCTTATGAATGCCAGACTCATAATAAGGGCCTAATTATCAATAAAAGGTGTTTTACATTTTAAATTACCATTTCAACACTATTGTGTTTAAACACTATTGCTTAAACGCAAATGGTCATTTGTTTTCTAGCACAAGAGTGTTCAGAAATATAGCTTCAGAAATTGTAATACATCTTTACATTTGTACAGGTCTGGCTTTCCCTTTCCTCTTAGACACAGCCCCTCAACCCTTACCTGCCTTCTCACATAAACATATGTAATTGGCTGGCTATTTCTGTGAATCACAAACACAGCTCTCTCACACAGGCAGAGATGCCCTGAATGTATTTCCCCAATATTTCTACAAATGTAAAAACAGTTTAAAAAAAGTCTTGATTTTGGAAGGAGTTGGGACCTAATTACGAGTTGAAACAACAGTGATCCCTGGTTTAAAATCATAAGAAGAAATATTACTATAATAACATTTTAATAACATAAAAGAAAAAACATAAACATGAGTTTAAAACACTAATTAAAAAGAAATAATAAAAGAGTACGAGTAAGGAAAAAGTGATTGGTGCTTCAAAAAGTGACACAAAATTAATAATTAATGGTAAACCAGTTTGACACACACAAGTTCATTGTTTACAGTTCTGTACAATATGTAAAGGCAATAAGGATAGGTAAATACCTAAGTTGACGGTCTTTCAATCCCATTAAATTGAGGGAGAGTCTGAGCGTAAGATGTATAAAAGAGGTTTTTGATATGAGAAAAAGTGGTTGGGCGGGGCTTGCCCCACAGCCAGACCCTGTGCCCAACTCTCTATTTGTGGCCAAACCCTGATGTGCATGTTGTTTTGCTATATGAAGAAGGGGGTTTGCAGTGGGGACTTGTCTGTGGACAAGCCCTGTGCCACCTCTCCATGGCTTCCTAACACCCTACATGCTCAGCCTTCCGCCCTTCACAGCACAGGTTGATCAAAGGGACGATTGTTCAAAGATGCTCAACAGCCAGCTCTCCGCAGCTGACCCACACCCACTGCACCCAATCTTTGGTTGAAAACAAGCAAAAATTCAATGAAATCCGTAAATTGTGCTTCACTTCTGAAATTTACAATTTCTTTTGCATCTTTCAAAGCTTATAGATAAGCTTATGAGAGTCTTACCATCAATTTAAGAGTTTGTATTACTCATTGTTTATAAAGTCAATAGCATGGGTACTTGCAAGCATGTTCAAGGGGTTAAATATTTTGGTCTGTGATGTGCCCGAGAGCTGCATTGATGCCAGTGGGGTGCCAGTTGGGTGAGAGGGGTTGGCGGTAAGGTAGGTGTAGGCGAAGCAAAGGATATACATCTAGTGGCTGAATTGAAAAATGTGAACACTTCCTCCCTTTTCCGAATTGTGTGATCCTAGGCAATTTGTTAATTTCACTTTCCCTCCTTTTTCTTCATTATCACATATAAGAGGACCGCAAAATACATGAGTTCAGGGTGTGCGCTATACAAAACCTGCTCTTGTATTTGATTTAATAAACTATCACGTTGTTCATGTACAATTTTCATTTAATATATTTTCATTGTTAGGGCAGTGTCGGGTAAACAGCAGCCCAGTGCTCCTGTTTTTGGTAGTTTTTGAGTGCAAAACTACAAATCTGAATTACAGTGGCAGTGTTGTGCACATTAGCAACTGGAAATCAACTAAAAATTATATTTTTGAGTTTAATTTTTTCCTGCAAGGACCGTTTAGGCAATTGTTTAAGTTTGAGATGCATTTTGTGCAATTATGTGTAATTTTGAATCACTTTGCAGTAATATCGCATAATTGTGCTACACAAAATTACGTAAGTTACGCCCACCCCTAGTCACAAGCAGTGCATGATGGGACGCAAGTTATAGCTAGTTCACTAAATATAACTGTTGTGTATATAGACATGTACATATAAATTCACCAATTTAGTTATCTCAAGGAACTATAACTCATTTTCAAAGTTGCACTGTGTCATCACTGATGTCATTTCATATGTCATTAGCAATGCTATTCATGATATAATTGAACATGTCATGAGTAATGTAATATGTGAGTGCCAAAGCAGTGCAGGGAGAGTGGGTGAGCTATAGTTCCTTGAGTTAACTATAACTTATGAATTTCAGGGGCTTTAGACTTTAAAATGTAACATTTTAATTGACATTTTCACCTATATGTCACTTTAACCTTTGTTTTTTCTCATTGAATTCCTAGGGTGTTATTAGCGTGAAGTAAAATGTTATTATTATATCTAAGTAGGCCTATGCCATGCCACACGATAACACTCCACAGGTGGTCAGGCCCCCATTGCTGGCCCACCCCCAAGGTGGTACAACAATCCACGGACACCCACCAACTTTCCTTGGGATTTTTTCTTGTCTCACTGTAATTTTACAGTATTTTTGATGTATTTCAATGAATTTCCACAGTGGGTACCACAAGAGTACTTCAAGTCTGTGGCGATGCAAAACATTTTTTTGCACTTTGACCCCAGAAGCGGGTCCTTCAGTGACCCCCAACGCCCCACATGGGCCAAGGGGTCAGTGACCCCTACCCTGCACTCTTTTATTTTTGTCAGGACATGAGGACCGAGTCCACGGGTCCTAAAATGATGGCTTTAACATTTCTCTTCATGTTACAGCCCGTGGTTTCAACCAATCACTATGCTTTATTCAGTGGTGACTGCCATGTATATAGAGTGGTGGGGTGTCATTAATATAATAAGAAAAAAAAGAAATTACCTTCTTCACTTGCCACAATGTCCTCCCAACTCCTGTGCCTTCTCTCCTCGAAGCTTCAGACCCAGGAAACTGCACTGCCCAATCCTAGTGGTGCTTTCATGCTCTTAAACAGCATAAGAGAAGCGTCAGGATAGGAGGGAGCAGCCTCTGTTAGTGCCCTTAAGAGCTTTGGAAGCCTGCACTTTCTCTAACCCAGCTGACTTAAGTTTAAAATGCGCATGTCTAGCTGGCCGTGACAAGACATAGTGCACAGCTCAGCAGCAATTGCCCCGCCCTGTCCGGACACTCAGTTCAGGACGGGTTGCTGAAAAATAAAATGGTAATAGATAAACTTAATCATCATTTTATTTTTCAGCTTCTCTTGGCATTTTATCGGCATGGTGACGCTCCTCCCATCTTACGGAGGAGCTGCTCCTGGCTTAATTTGCCATTTAGTACCTCTGTACTACCTTTGCTAGATATTTATAAATTTTGAAGATACATTTTTCTGAAAAGGTTGAACAGATTTACACCAAATCAACAAACATACTGTCTGAGTAGATTTCTGCTAAACTTGGCGTAATTCTATTCAGCCATTTTCTCTTGTCGGTGGCCAAATTTCCTATGGGAAACTGCATTGGGAAAACAGAAAACGTGTTTTGGAACCACCCCTTATTCTCATCCCTTGCGTGACGGATCACTCTGAAAACTGTCCAGGAAGGAACAGAGGTGGATTAACTTTTTTTGGAAAGTCTCGTTAGGATTCATCAAACAATGCCAACATTATTTCCTCTGTAAAGTCTGATCTAACTATAAGCACACAGTGGTAACTGCCACTGTGTAATGTATGAATATATATATATATATATATATATATATATATATATATATATATATAATATCTAGCGTTTTTTTACTTGCCTACATCTTTGGCACAGTTTGATGAATGTTCACAAAATGTTCCCAAAAACGTATTGTTGTGATTCTTGTTCCGCACGGAAACTTTTGGGGTGATCCGTCAAGCTGTGGGAGAGAAAAAAGGGAGTGGTGAAAAAAGTTGTGTTTCCCATGTTAATTCCCATAGGACATTAAGACATGTCTACAGCTCAAACTGCTGTATGGCATTACACCAGATTTGGCAGAAAGCTAGCTTCCAGAATGCAGATCATGCTTTTGCTTATTTGGTGTAAATCCGTTCAGTAGTTTTGGGGATATTAAAGGGAAAATACATTTGACTATCTCTGGCCGCAATGAGTTCGCGAAACGTGTGCAAAAATGAATAAAGTTTAGTAATTAAGATTGTTTTACGCTAAAAATCCAAAGAAATTCATTGAAAAAAAACAAAGGTTACAGGGATGTTATAGTTAGATTCTGAATTTACTCATACAAAAACATAGAAAAGTCAGAAGTTATACAGTAGTTAGAGTTCTTTTAAGTAACTATAACTTGCGCCCTAAGGTAACTATAACTCGCGCCTTCGTCATACACAGCTAATTATTCCATATATTATATCATTGATGAGATCTTATATGTCTTCTTTGAGATTATCATGGCAACATTTGCAATAAATGTATTGATAAGAAAACTGTGCATCAAAAGGGTGTGAGTTATAGTTACCTTAGTTACTTAAAAGAATTATAACTATAACTGCTGAATTTCTATGGTTTTGTACGAGTAAATTCAGAACCTAACTATAACGTCCCCATAACCTTTTTTTTCAGTGAAAATATATGTATGTATGTATATATATATATATAGAGAGAGAATGATCTATATATAGAGAGAGATATATAGATATAGGAGATTGGTTAAACTCCTTAAGAATTTGTTTTCTACACATTTCAGCTCTTTTATATCCCAAGGACCCCACTGTTCCGCTCCATAAAGTGCTGAGTTTTTGGCTTTGATCTTAAAAATCTCAAGAGCTGGAAGCCAGCTATTAGATTTCATTTTTTTGCCATTGTAAAAATCGTTCCTGTCTTTTGAGTCAGCCTAAGTGTGTTTTGCCCACTTCAAGTTTTCAGCTGAGATTGTGTGACAGGTTCACCCCCAGGTAGGTGAAGTCATGTACATGATGAAGTGGCACATTACCCACAACAATGTTCTCCCAACTCATCTTTTACGGTTTTAGGGCCATACACCGGGTTTTTCCTATAGTAAGTTCCAGGCCACAATCTGATCAAACGGTCAAGAAGCAATTTAAAATGCCCTGGAGGCCTGCAGAGGTTTTGGATATAAGAGGCATGTCATCGGGGAAATGGAAAGTGAGAATCTTAACTAGGCCTATCTTGGGAGGCATCATTATTCGGGAAGTCAAGTGCCTCGACCAGGTCATTGATATATGAAGAGTGGAGAGAAGGAGCCAAAACACAGTCTTGCCTCACTCCCCATTTAATTTCAAAGTAGTCAATTTGTTCCCTGCTTTTCCCGTACCTTACATGTGCTAGATTATCAGTGTGGAGCCTAGTAAAAATATCTATGATGCCTCGCATGTTGGCTAAAACCTCCCACAACATTTTCCCGAGAATAAGGTCGAAGGCTGCTCTAAGATCAACAAATAAGACATAAAGATGACTTTTCTTTAGCAGTGCCATTATCCAGTAAATTGCACAGAACCTCAATAACTGATATAAAGTGCTTGTCTTCGGCCTAAACCCTGCCAGTAGCTCAGACAAAATACGATTTTGCCCAGTCCATCAGATTCTCTAAAATTTTACAGCAATAAATCTTTTGGAGCCCATCTAGGAGACTACTAGGTTTAAAATTAGCAGGATCATCTGTCCTGAGTTTCTTATGGATTGGGACTTTCTCAGCTTGCTTCCACGTTGAGGGTATTTTTCCTCCCTTTAAAATCGCCCTAGAAAGTGTCTTTATATAGGGCGCCCAGAGGTCAGGCTCAGAGGCAAAAATGTTGCCTAGAAAGCAATGTGGGACAGGGGCTTTTCTGGGGATAATCAGCTTTATTGTTTTACGAGATTCTATCTGAGAGATCTCTAAAGGCTCTGACTGCTCTGCCCTATTCGTCTTTTGAATGGAGTCTCCTCCACCCACCTCAGTGCTTACAGGGGCAGTGTACAGTTTCTCAAAATGCTCGACCCAGCATTGTGGTTGTACATTAAAATCTAATGTTGATACCTGGGACCAGCCACCACCATACGCAACAATACCCCAGAATGCCTTTGTGTCCTCCTTTTTGCAGACAAGGCCAGGTCTTTCCAAGTTTCAGTTTCCCAGCTCAGTTTTCAAGCACCTTCTTATAGTGGTTCATAGCTCCTGGGATAGCACCATTATCTTGGGATTTTATTGTGTTTAGGAGGGAATGATTTGCTTTTCTACTCTTCGTGCTGTACCAAAGGTTGTTTTCAAGGTTTTCAATACCTTCTTAGGTTCCCTTTGGAACAAGACCCTTAGCTCAGACCCTTAAACAGGTCCTTGTGTTCAGAAACAATAAGTTCCCCTGCACCCTCTTGGTCTAGCAGAAGCTCCATTTTACCCAATGATTCAGCTACTCTTGTGTAGGCCTACCTCAATATGTCAAGGTGGGCTTCCACAAACTCCCACTTTAGGGTATTTTTGTTGTTGGATAGAGACAAATCACCCAGAAGTGATGGTTTAAGAATCTCAACTCCAGAGCCCATAGGGCCTACCAGCTCCAGTTAAGGGCATTATGGCCGCTATCATGCCTTTCTAGGATTGTCATGTCCTTCATAAATTGCCATATGTTAAGAGATAATAAAAAGTAATCTATCCTGCTGGTGTAATTTAGCCATTTAAAAGTGAAGTTAATGCTATTCCTAGTAATCGATTTGCTTGGAGCAAGCCTCTCTTTTCTTTATAGATGCCTATTTTTCGTATCTGCCATGCGGCATCCTCCTTCTTGGCTATGTTCACGTCACAATTAATGAGAGGTTCAAATTACATATTTAGATCACCCTTTACTATCACATGTGCATCATGCAGTACAGCAGACAACATTTCATCTGACAGGGCCAATGTTGGCGAATCCTACGCACTTCAATGGGCCTAATATAAACATTGACCAAAAATACCCTGGTATTTCCTTTGCTTAAGGAGACACCAAATATAATGGAGGAGGGCCAGATAACCTCCTAATCCTGCAGTTTAGGGAATTCTTTACCCAGATAACAAGGCCCTCAAAAGAACTCTTTCCCGGCAATAGCAGGTAAATACAAAGTTGAGTATCCACATTTGAAATAAGGATCTACACCCCATGTCTCTTGGAATAGGCAGATTAAGTAGTTGTCTATAAAAGAACCCCGTGCTGGGTCAGGTAGTTATTTTTTTTTAAACCAGTGACATTCCATGATATTATGATCAAAAAAGGACTGTGTGCAGCCTGCATATTACTATCTTTACCCATGGAGCAAATATTTTCAGGAATAGGCTGGGGTTCAGTACCATTGCTGGGGTCCATGACTTCACCAGGGAGGGTTAGGGCTGGAGCTTGGCATCGTGCCGCTATAGGGCTAGTTGTTGGTTTCTTACTCAGAGCTGCAGGTCTAGTGTTTAGTCAATCTATCCTCTCAAGGCCACTCAGAAGAAGATACCAATTCTGGTGTAACAAAAGGGGCCTAGGGCTAGGTTGATTGTGTGGACAACTGGGGGCAATCACCATTTTTGATTTCTAAAAATAACCTAAGGGAAGTGAGGAGATGCTGGTGCTCTTACTATCCTCTTGTATCCTCAATTTGTTTCTTACACTAGAACTAGACGCAGTCCCCAACAATATCCTTACTTGAACGCCCCACCTCAATTGTGCCCCATTGGGTTGAAATGTTTATGTGTATTAAGCCAGCCTATGGTTTGTTTTCTTGCGTAGCTCCACCCATGTTTCCATCTGGTCACATCTAAGGGGGGGAGGACTCCTGTCAGGACCAGAACATAAGGGCAGACTGCAGGGGGTGAGTTCAATACCTCATTATTAGGGACAAAACCTACTCCACTTGAGTCTTGCTTAGATGCTGTGTCCCCAGGAGGCCTTGCGTATGAGACATTTGTATCACAAGTTTGATGAGGTTCTCCCTCTGACCCAGTCATTCCCATTTTTGCATAGATTTAGAGGATTCTAGGTTGCTTCCAAAGGCTTCACTGCATCTCATAAGTTGGCATCCTCCCCTCAGCCAACAGGACTCCTTATCCATGAGGATGGGATGCTCCTGGCTATAGTGGCATTTGATTAATTGGATATGGCTGCTGTGAGGCTCGCAATCTGGTTGAGTCGCTCCATGATGGGTTTCATTCAGCTTTGCCCCCAGGATGCCACTAAACTTCCAACATAGAGCATCATAGTTTGAGGATTCAGAAGCTACGATATCTAGCGCCTGGGTAAACTGTGATTGACTCTGCACTTGGAGACAAGAGGAGAGTTGACCCTGTTGCCCCTGTTGCTGGACGTTGTACTTGCTTTCTGCCACGGGAGACTTCCCTGCTGTTTTTTTTCTCTTGACAACAGGCCATCGGCTGAGGGGGGCTCTGGGGCACTGTGACATGTTCCACATTGCTAAGTGCAATATCATGGATGCTACCTGCATCGTTCTTTTGTGGCAGAGTTCCACGTTCAGATTCAGGAGATCCAGGTGTGTTACTATTGGAAAGAGAATGATCTCCACAATCATCTGCCGCAGTAAGGTGTTCCAGTGATAGCCTACACTCACTAAGCATGATCTCTTTTGAGATTATCTCCATTGCTTTCTCAAACATATTGTCAATTGTCACCACTGTACATGGGTTAGCAATTTGCCCAGGGGCCACCCCAGCCACTTTAGGTTTGCCCATATTAAAAGGAGAAATGCTCGCCTTTTATAGAACTCTTTGTGTGAATTATAAATGACTCCAAAATATTCTCAAAGTAACTGTTGCATGAATCTCTGGAGTATTCACAGTAAGTTTCTATACTTCCCATACCTCTTCCACAGTGCACCAGATATACTGAGCCCTGGTACATCTTCTAAATTTGGTGCAAACTACAGAAACCTGCTTTATTACCCAACTCCAAGACCCGGCATCACAACGGGACAATCATACTGTCTGGAGGAAAAACATGGAGGATTGAGGTTTGACGTAGTTGCTGTTGTGTGACAGACTAGTGAAATCTCGACTACTTACACACTTCTTTAATGCACTTGACACTGACACTGCTCTATTACTTTCCTAATTCATAAGGTAATCATCACATTAGTTCTATATTACATTTGTGTACCACAATTGGGCCCATATTTATACTTTTGGACGCAAACCATTCCTACGTGCCATGCGGGCACCTTATTTAAGGGATGACGTTAGCCGGCGCATAGGGGAAAATGGGGGTTGTGCGTCAAAAAATGGTGCAAGTCAGGTTTGAGGCAAAAACCATGCCTCAAACCGGACTTGCGCCATTTTTTGACGCACAACTCTCATTGAAATGACTCCTGTCTTAGCAAAGACAGGAGTCATGCCCCCTTACTCAATGACCATGCCCAGGGGACTTTTGTCCCCTGGGCATGGTCATTGGGCATAGTGGCATGTAGGGGGCCCACATTAGGCCCCCCATGCCACTTTAAAAAAATAAAAAAAATACTTACCTCAACTTACCTGTACTTACCTGGGATGAGTCCCCCCATCCATGGGTGTCCTCCAGGGGTGGGCGACGGTGGCAGGGGGTGTCCCTAGGGGCAGGGAAGGGCACCTCTGGACTCCTTCCATGGTCAAAGACCATGGAAGTGAGCCCACAGATCCCTTAACGCCTGCCCTGACCCAGGCATTAAAAAACGGCACACATCAGGCTGTGCGCCGTTTTTTAAGGCCCGCCCTCTCCTGTGCGTCAAAATGACACAGGAGTATAAATAAAGCGCACAGGCCTTAAAGTCATTTTTTGGGCGGGGACGCCTACCCTGCATGTCATTAACGCAAGGCAGTTTCCGCCATCCCAAAAATATCTCACACTGAGGAATTTTGACGTCCGCGGGCTTGGGCGTCAAAGTTTAAATATGGTGCACGGTTTGCGCTGAACGTGCGTCAAACATTTTGGCGCATTTTCGGCGCAAACTGAGTATAAATATGCCCCTTAGTGAGGAATACTTGCTTAGCATCATTGGCGAAATGTTACAGACTCATTCATATATGTATCAGCTTTGAGGTTCGCAGAATGTATAGGGGAAATTGGTGGATGGGCAAACTACAGTGGCAGAACCCAGAACCACTACAGCTCCATAGCGAACAGCGTTTGGTTTTGGAGCTCTACTCCACAGAATTAAAAAACACGTTGCACTCCTGAGTACAGCATCTTGCTGAATGCCACACAAATTATGAAACTGGGTGCAACTGTATTACCCATTGTGGATGATTCTGCAAGGCCAAACTGCATACAAAAACGTGTGGAAAAAGGATACGGTGCTATTTCAAAAGCCACTAACTCCTTTCCCCGCATATCTCTCGCCATTCCGACTGGGGAAACATAGATTAAGAATGTAAAGTATCCCAGGCAAATACCCTGTCCGTGTGGCAATGGTATTACCGTGGCCATTCTTTCCTTCCGGTTCAAGTGCTGTATTCACAATGAGTCTTTTGGTGTAGACACAAAGGCGGATTTTTTGATGAAACAAATAGGGACGTTTTAAGGCATGAGCAAAGTGGGCCCTGGCCCAAGGCCCCAGCCTTTTAAGGAGGTCCCATATAGAGCCATCCCTGTTTTGCAGTGTCTTGCCCTAATGAGCCTGAATAATCCTTAAACAAATTGTTTTAAATAAGGAAATCCTTATTTTTAATGTTGGTAAACTTTTGGAGTCTATTACAGACATTTTGCAGACAAATGCTTGTGTTTTTTAACACTATGCAATATCCATGAAAAAAATCTTTAAGATCAAAACAGGACCTCAGATATGAGAATTGGGAAGGATTCAAATATTATTTGCAATAATATTAATGAGTTGCTGTTGTATTATAATATTGAAAACATTCGTAATTATCCCTAAACATTAGATGTGAACACATTTAGAATTTGGACTAGTGAGCCTGTCCACTGTCAGTGACCAGGCCGAAAAGGGCTTGAAAGAGTTGAAACTGGATCATAAATTAAAAGATGTTCTTAACAGGGGCCTCCAAAATACACTTGGCCCAGCGCTCTCGGAATCCTTAAGATGTTCTTGGAAACAAACTCTATTTTTGATGTTATGCTCGTGCCCAGGGTGGAAACTTAGAATCAGGAAGTAAAGCTTCTCAGGGAAATAGTGACTGAGCACGAATGTATTTCCTTGTGCATTTTTTTCAAGTGCGGCATTTAGAATGAGGCTGTTGGTGCTGCCATCTGGGCTGTAAGTTACTGAAACAAACACTAGTTTTGATGCCTATGTGTGGACGAAGAATTGAGAAAACCAAGAAACGGCGCTAAATTTGCCCTTTGTGAAAAAAAACTTAAACGGGAATTACTTGCTAAAACTCTATAGGTGAACTGTAGAGCTTTATAGCTCTTCCTAAATGTATGCTAAAGAATATAAAGCAGTGGATTTTACACAAATTCCTATTCTAGTACCAGCGACACGACCCTGTAGCAGTGGTGTAGCAAAGGTGCAATGATCCTAATGGAAACAAAGAAAATGGGTGCGGTATTAAAAGACCTCAATAACTGGAGTACAGTGGAGCGTTCACACCCCAGACCTCCATGCTACCACACCTGCCACACAAATTTCACTAGTGCCCTTCCTTTTCAGGCTCTGAAAACATCGGGCCTATCCAAAAATGCATTTGGGAGTATGTAAAGAGGAAAGTCCGGAGCACTCTTTCGTAAAAACATTCACTTACATGCCTTTGTGAGTTGGTCCCAGAACATCTAAATTGGACATAAATTGGAGTAATCATCTACAATTAGTACAAAAAAGGATGTGCCACTACACTTTTACTAATAGAGTGGACATTTCAGAGTGGAGTCGCCAATGCATCTAAGAGTACGTAAAAGAGTACGCCTGTAGTACTACCTCCCGTGCTCATAAATTAGTTTGAGAATCGCTGCGTGGACTGCCCGCTTTCTTCTCTAAAGACGGCCTCACGTGCAGTAGGATACATGTGGCGCCCTAGACTCACTGGGAAGCTGGAACACTAGCAAATGCTCCAGATATGCCTCCTAGCATTGCTGTAGATTTGCATATAACCAAATCAAGTGCCATGATCAAAAGCAGAGTATCAGTGTAGGATATGAAATGATGTCAACCCAGCAAAAACACAGGTTTGCTGATGTGTTTTAAAATGGACAGGAAAAGGCAGCCTATGGAACCTCTTCCCAGGGCTTTCAAATCGGACAGGAAAAGGCAGGCTGTGCACTTCTTCCCAGGGCCAAGGAAGAACAGGTAAAACTTGTTTTTCTGGGACGTGGGCCAGATGTTACGGGAACTGTTGCTATGAATACACCGTCAGCGTAAATCAACGAACGCAACACATTCAAAGAAATACTTGGGATAAAACGAAAACTTCTAACAGTTCATGGCACCAGGCAAAAATGCTGCCAACCTGAGAGATACTTTAAATTTCCCAGCCCCGTCCTGTGTCAGCACTTTGAGTAAAAGTAATGCTGACCCGTTGAATAATTCGCTCTGGTGTTGGCACTTTGTTTGCATTAAAACTGTTGATCTACGCTCTTAATATTTTAAGTTGTAGGTATGGTCTTCCGGGTCAATAAAGTGATGTATTGCTAACCCAGATCGCATATTATGATGTGCATGAGTAGCCTATTTCGGTCTGTGTGCGTTAATATTCTTTACTTCATTTCCATCATCCTCCGTCCACTGCACACAATCGGTGTCCACTGTCACTGTTAAGTTGTTCAAAAATTCAGCTTAAAACTAGACCACAACAGCTCATAGACGAGAGTGGAAAAAGCAAGCTGCGAACCGGAAAATGAAGACAAGTTCACCGAATGAGTCAGCGTGAGAACACCCACTCGTAGTTTCTAATGTGGTTTCCATAGTCAGAGCCACAGCTTAGGCACTGTTCCTATAAAAAGGGCAAAGTTCACATATATTTTCAATATATTGCAACAATCTTTGGTTAGGAGTTATTCTTGTACCTTTTTCTGTCATGTAACAATCTTAAATGTGCAACACAAAGGCACCAGCCTAATGAGAAAGGGCCCAGTCAGTCATCCTATGGCATGGATCAGACTGGCTGCAGTCTCGATCAGAGGGACTGCCGTCTCCAGCCTAGCATCATCTTTAGTTTGGTTCATGGGAGCTGCGCAAGTTCACCAACCTGAATCGAGTGTGGATGATTGTTGGCTTCAAATAAAGCACTAGTGTACGCCACCAAAAAATACAGCACGCATTAAGAGCAAACACGATTACGTGATGTGGTAGAGTCTAGCATATCGTTTCATCATTTTGAAATAAAACCAAAGATTGAAAAGCTCCAATATTACCAATACATTCTGATGTTTATATTTTTTGGTATTAAATAAAATATGTCGTAGTTTGTGTACTTGTTTGATGTAAAGTAATTTCTGTATATCGTGGTGCGCTTCAGGTAGTAGAAATTGCTTGCAGGGGGGGGGGGAGTATTGCTTCCAGAAGTGATTCTTTGGGGTTCTACAGAATTCAACATGTTAAGAATCTCTGTTCTAGACTGTTACGAGGAACAGGATCTGGTAAAAGGTCATCTGTGCTTGGGAAACACACAGGAGGGCAAAAAGTGTAAGAAAGGAGGTGATGACCTCTGAGTTCACGCTTTTCTGTGGGGCTTGGCCAGAATCTGAAATCCAAGTGGCCAATGTGGATTAAAGAACAGTAATGCTTGAGTTAGGCTTCTTTAGCATAACCAGGCTTAAGTTGATATGATTAGGTGCAGTCAGGCTGCATAGACATTACCTTTCAGTGGCAGAAAGAATAGTGCTTTTAAATTTCAAAGACACGTTTTCTATGCCCATGTTCCTCTCCTGTGTCTTTCCATTTTGGAAATCAAGCAAAATAGAATCTATTTTGTAGTGATGTTTACTAGTCAATCTGAAATATATGATTTGTGTTCCTCCAGAAGGAAGCCATGTGCAGAACGTTTCTAAATTTGCAATTAATTCAAGGTTCTTTATCCAAGTCTGCTAAAAGAATAGTTCATCAGCTGTACTGTTTATTGTTTTTATTTGTTACACAGATGTCATGGTATTCCCTTCATTTCAAATCTATGCCATATTATATTTATGTGTCAAAGTAGGTGTTGCTGAATGTTTACTTGATGTATCATGTTTACTTGAAAAGTCATTGGTATACATGTGTGTATCTTTATTAGTATGGCACTTTTATATCAGATCACACGAGGTCAAGTGTATGGCTTTCACACTCTAAAACCTATGAAATCTACCTTTTTTGGAAGATGTGCCAGACATTTTGCTTACTTCCACAAAGGGATACTCCATGTCAGCCTGTCTATTCTTAGACTTTTTCTGCATTACAAATTCAGCAGCCTCTATGTCATTCTTCTTGCTGATTTATAATTAGTTTTATTGCTCTCTTTCTCATAAGGTGAATCTACATTAGTCTGACTACTGATTTATACTTAGACTTTCTTTGACTTTTGAAGTGAGCAGGTTTATATTATTCTTTTTGCTGAGCTTTATTTTGGATCTAGTTACTTGCTTTTGAGCTAGATTTTATGGTGGCCCCCTAGCATTTGCATAATTTGATGTATTACTGACGATGATTTTAATGTGACTACTTTTTTACCTTCTGTAATGCTTCTTAAATTCAGGATGAGTGCTAATTGAAAGTTATCAGCTCCTGGAAAAGCCCTGGCTTCACAGAGAATCCAAGAACTGCTATGCCTCACTTGGAACTGTCCATTATTAGAATAGAAAAAGGGACTGCTACCTCTAAGTTCATCTGGCAAACTGAATGCTTTGTTCCAGAACAGTGGAGAGTGTTAATTGACCTCAGTGCCATGTTCTGGAAACAAGGAGAGAGATGACATGTGTTGATCAAACCACTTTAAGACTGTAATGCCTTAATTTATTTTTGGGTGACAGGCTCGTATATGGAGAGGGGAGTATGAGAGGCCCCTCTTGCCCAGGACTCCCTCTTCTCCTGCTGATGCAGCAGGTGTGATGACTGTTGCTGCTGTATCTGTCTACAAGGCCTAGGTATACCCCACCAAACGCAGATGACCCCATGGATCACATGCCTATGTGCCCTCAGTGCTGGAAACCCAAATTCTACTGATTACTCACTGAATCATGTGACATCCGTGCAGTGTTCTGCAGCATACCAATGTCAGTAGCTGTCTGTCTAACCGACAGAAGTCTACTACCAACTGCTTAACCTCTCAATTTTAGTGCTAACTCTCCTTTTAAAATCAGAATAACGATTGTGTGTTTCATCTCTACATGGCCTGATCTGACACAGTCAATAGTGAATAAGAAACAAATCTAATATTTCCTGCCTCCTCTGTTCTCAAAATTCCTCTTATATCCAGGGTGGGGGGAGTGATTTTTCCAATAGTGAATTAGCCATTCAATGGAAATCATAGTTAGGCATAAAGAGGGAAAACTGAACTGCAATGGATAAGGTGCCTAGATGTTAGAGTCATGTGGGCTGACAGGGAGGGCAGGAGACAGCAAAATGGCACGATTTCAGGCAGTCTGCATCATAGGTGAAAGCTGAGAATCCAATGGGCCTTTAAGAAACAGAGAGAATGGCTAAGAGAAGAAAATGGAGGGTGAATGCTTGAAGATTTGAGGACAGCAAAAAGGAGCACAGGAACTGAGGGGAGGAACACGGAAAACACAAGAGTATGGCCTACCGGAGAAAATAAAGGGAAACACCTTGGAGAGAAAAAGACAGAGCACGAGATGATTAGTAAAAAAGAAAGGAGAGGGCTAAGTGGATGGAAAAAAGAGCTCAATGAAGAAATAGAAGGAGAAAGGCTAGAAAGAACTGTGGGACAACTTCTGGACCGGTGGAGAGTAAAGAGAAGAGATAAGTGAAGAAAACAGAAATAAGGGTAGACACTGAGCAGGGTAAACGAGGGACAGCAATAGATTGTAGAAGAAGCAGAGGATGGAAAAGAATGACAATGGGGACAGGAGTGGCTAAGATGAATGAAAGAAGGAATGAAGGAAGATAGATGGGGGACTGGTGCAAAAAAAAAGAAACTTTGAAAGGAGTATGTAGGAGAAACATTGAAGACTGAGCATGAGAACTCATTTTTGTACAGTTATAATTCACAGTTTTACTGTTTCGCAGTGCTGAAATTACAGGCGTTACTATTAGTATCCAATTTAATGGTACTCTTGGTATAATACTGCTGCACCATGCAACAAATATGAATTTGGAATGGATTCACAGTGCAAAAAAGGTAATTTGCTTACCTGTAACTATGATTTGGCAGCATAAAACAGATCAGAAAGATGAGGGACAGAGTCAGCTAAGATCAGGGCGACTGAAATTATGCAACTGCGTGGCCACAGACATTCCCACATAATTATAGATTTGCTGCAATTGCCACCCACATAAATCATCAACTGCCTCATAATCTGCTGATTTTACCCAAAAAATGTTCTAGCTCATACAGATTAAAAGTTACTAAAAACGCAGCAACATGTGTTGCAGCACAGTGGAAGGTCTTTTGCAAAGGTTGAATGGTCTGTTGGTTATTGCTATACTTGGGTGTTGAACTGGTAGTAAGGAGGCGCAACCAGTGCCCAGACAGTATTATCAAGTTTCAAGATAACAAAATAATGAAGTAATATCATACAAAATGTGCTGCATTACGCCATATAATTTGCCTTTTACTGCTGCATTATTTACTCAAACCTGTTGCATAATTTGGCCCTCCCCTTCCGCGTAATTCCTGTGGCCCTGGCTATGAAGGGATTCCAACTTATAAATTGCAAGTGAACCTCAGGAGTCAGAAACAAGCCGAGATGGTGGACGAGAAGTGAAGGAAAGAGAATGGCCTATGATTAATGGTACATGTATGAGTGGCAAAGGAAAAGATAAGGGATAGTGAAGAAGGAAGAAGGGCCGACAAGTGAAGGATGAGGGAAGAGACAATGAGGAAAGTCAATGGGGAAGGGCTCAATGGAGCAGCATGAGGTAGAGGAATGGCTGCGGAGAAGAGCAGGGGATATGAATGAGTAGAATGATTAACTAGAGGAGAATCAGTGGCCAAGAAAAAGCAGAGCTTTAGAGAATGAATGAAGATATAGGGCTTAGCGAAAGATAAAGAGAGACTAAGTGGACGAGAAGTAGACTGATGCGTGGCTGTCGGGGGAGGAACGTGCTTGAGAAGAAGGGGGAGAAAGGATGACAAAGTAACAGTGAAATAAATCAGATAAATTCCAAATAACACTAATTTTGGTTTTGTTACGGCACAAACAAAACTGCTTGATTTTGAGATGATTGGGGGTCTGGTGGGAACAGCACATTTTCTGTAGCAATATGGACACCTTTATATATTGTCCTAAAATATCTGTTCGCTTTAATATGTAATAATGATATGTCATGCAGTGACATTTAAGGTAATGTACGTATTTCAATTAATTGTTGTTATTTTGTTAATTATGCATGTATCATGGGCATTTTTTTCATTTATTTCAGTGGCGCTATGTCCAGTGTTTTCACCTCAATGAGTTTGCTTCCTATAACGTAATTCATTTTAAAAGCTATTTCACTTCATGTCCTCTAATATCATCAAACTGAAAGACTTTGTGGTCACTTTCTGTGGTGTAGTGAAACATTTTACCTAACCTCGTCAACTCGGTCGCAGGGACCTTCCATCTGCAACATATCGGGTCTCTGGCTCACACCTGGTTTCCGCTTCGCAATGGGTCTGGGTAACATTGTTTGAGACATCCCTCAAGTCAGCCACTGCGTGTTACCCCAAACTGGGAGGCCCTCTTTGAATGGTTGACAAAAGTAGGAAGTTACAGTTAGGTCTATGTTTTCAATATTTAATAACCATATGTTAATCTAACTGCTGGCCTTTGGCTGTGCACGGGGGAGTAGCGGCAGGGCACAGGTGGCACACACCCTCACACACCCACTTATACACCCACACAACCACTCACTCCCACTTACACACCCATACCTCTCACACACCCATGTGCAAGCCTGTTCATGCATTCAACCACAAACTGCAGGTCTGTGAGTGACCATATGGGTGTGAGACTGTGCAAGGACGGCAGGCTCTTGGCCCTGGCCGGAGAGCCCCTGACTGGGTCTGGTGAGGGGGAGCCTCCATGTACTTTGAAGGGACCCACCTCAAGTTTTGCTATGCCTCTGAGAAAAACAATGGCAATTGCATGAGGCACATAGACACATGACAGATACAGGTTTGAAATGGAAGACAAAGACAGAAAGCAGGAACAGAGACATGTAAAGGAGACAGCTGGCTTGGAGAAAATGTAAAGCATAAAGGGGTCTGATTGAACGTAGCCTAAGAGAAGTAGACCTCATGGAGAATCTCAAAGCCATAAAACAGAAGTGCTTGCTTAAGTTTTCAAATCTAAGGAGAGTGCAATTGAAGATCAGATGTGGAGTAAGGTGCGAGGGATCGTTCATATTCAAGCATGTAAATGACAAGGATAGTGGTGAACTCTTGCAAAATCATAAACCCAGTGGCACCATATAGTGCCTGAAATATGGGTTCATCACTTTAGGGGGCTGGGTCACAAACTGTACTTTCGAAGACGTTTACACTTTTGAGTAAGTTTAGTTATTTTCATTAGTCACAAACTGCACTTCTGTAGTAGCTTAGACTTTGTAGTAAGTCCAACACTACATGTTGCCATACTAGTACTGCAACACACTCCTAAATAATAGTGGATGTAAGGAAATTAAGATTAAAACTCATAGTAAATAATGCTAAACTAAAGTATAAATTAATATTAAATGTATTTATAAAATTGGTACATATTGATAAGTTAATCATAAAATATTGTAATTTGCTATTCTGAATTAAAAAATAATGTTACAATAAGTTTTATTTAAAAATAATTACATTCATTTTAATTAATACTTCTATGCTATCATTTCAGTTGCCACAATTTAGAAATAATACATGCATCAAAGTGTGGAAATTATTCTTTTCTTTTCTGTTAGCATAATTTTTGAAAAATATATCAAACCAACCACACACATTTTAGCTGTAGGAAATAAAGGCCCATTTTTAATATTTAATGTTTATGAAATACTGGTCGCAGTTAGCGACCAATATTTTTGCGAGAGGTAAACAGTAATATGAACTGCCCTATGTGCCATTAGCCCAGCTCGTAAACTAACACAATCAGATTGAGTTGCAATTCAACCTACCTAATTAATATTCATTAGGTAGGTCACAAATTGTGACTAGCCAATTGGTGGCAACCATAGGGATTGTAGCCTGCAAGAGTCAGCAGGCCACCATCTCAATGACTGAATTACAATAAAATATTATTTTATTTTAAGAGCAACTTGTTTTTCTTAAAGGAAACGAGGTTTGATTAATATATATATATATATATATATATATATATATATATATATATATATATATATATATATATATATATATATATATAGTTGTTTAAGAATACTGCCTCCTATTCAACTTTTTTTCCCATTCACATACAGGAAGAGTGTCCCAGAGGGACACCTTCCCCTTTGCGCATGGGATCGTTAATTTTCAAAGTTTTGCAACCAGATTTCCGTTGCATTGATAATTTCTAACTACTAAAACTGGGTTAGTATATAGAAAAAACATTGTAATCATTGCGAATGCAGAGTCATGGAGGTTGCAACCAAAAAACTGCCTTGTAAATTCCGCCCAAAGTGACAAGCTAGGCTGCTTTTTAGGACTTTTAACATCACTACATAATTACTGCTTATGAATGCAGACGTAATGCTATACGCCGCATTTAACTAGCCTGTGTTGTATGTAACATGGCAAAACACATAAAAGCCTTGCCACACATTAACAGACCAGAGTGATGATGTCATCAAATTAGCATTTTGAAAACCTTCATGTTCTGTTACATTTTGAGCAAAAAGACACTACAATTAGTCCCAATGGCTGCAGAAAACACATCCTGCATTTAGCTGTTTCTGCAGACACATACTGATTGGAATTAGCCGTAAAACAATTGTGGCTTGATGCCAAATAACATTTTCCCTCCCACCCCTGATTGGGAAGGGCCACTTTTGTCAAGTGTCCAAGAGACCATGATGGCTATGACTCCTAAAATGTATTACGACTGGGTCTTTTTTCTTTGATCCCTGTACAAACATGTTTCTGAAATGCAGAGCTGTTTTTTTAAGGAAAACATGTCGCATTAAAATGTTTTACTTTATTGCAATGCGGTCACAGACGGTGTGGTTTGCTGAATCACACAGCCAATCATCCCTTTGAGCTATCATTTTCTCGACTCTTTCTGGTAATCTTATTCTTGCCTCTATCTATTCTAGGTTTCTTTACACCTTACCCTCTCTCTCTCATTTGATCCCCCTCTCTTTCCATTTTTAATCACGCCTCTCAAACTCTCGCGCTCTCTATCTCTGTACATCTCACTCACCTATATGACTCCCAGCTTCCCCCACCACCTCCTCTCTCTTTTCTATTCACCAATCCCTTTTCTCTCATAGCCTGAATTTTCTCAGCGCAATTTAATCAAATCACAATTCCATCTTCGCCCATCTCTGACCACTAATGATCACTTTCTTTTCACTTTTCCTATCAGTTCCTGCTTATGCTTTTCATTCTCTAAGCATCACCACACAGCGTCAATTTGACACACATCTATTGTTAATATTCTCACCTCCATATCTCCCTGGTTTCTCACAAACATTATCTCTATCTCGCGACACCTCCTAAATACTCTGATATGCCGCTATTTGAATAACCCTCCGCTTAACTCCATGTTTTCCAATTTCATCTCAGCTACTTGTTTTCACCCACTCTACGTTTACTTATGTTGATAGTACACCTGTTCCCATCAATCTGTCACTTCCTTTCTCATTTCATCTCTCGACTCGGTCTGCCACACCGCTCTTTAAACACTTTTACCTCCCTTAGCCACCTTGGATTAGATAGCTACATTATTCTCCCTCTGTCTCTTTTTGACACCTAGGCCCATATTTATAGGAAAATGATGGAAAGAAACGCTGTGCCAAAATTGGCAGCGCCACGCTCCATCATTTTCACAATGCAGCGATGTGCCATATTTAATTGAATACAGCGCATCCCAGTGTTGTCCCCTGCGCTGGCGCTAAATTTAGCTGCTAACGCAGGCATCCTTGCACCATCGTGCAAGGATGTCTGTGTTGAGGGGTGTGACTGTTTATGAATGAGAAGGTGTCTCTACCTGCACACAAACAATTACTAATGGTGATTTGGCACTTCTGTGTGTGCAGAATGCAGCACACACAGAAGTACCAAAGTGTTATTTTCAAATGATTGTTTACATGCAGGAAGGTACACCTTCCCGCATATAAAAAATCATGTTTGGCACTTTGCTCTTTCTATGTGTGCTGCAGAATGCAGCACCCAAAGAAAAAGCCAAAAAACGAGGAGGAATAAAAGTATTCCTCCTCATCGCGCCCTGCTACTCCATCCCTGGGGTGGCGCTAGATTTTGGCGCTGCCTCAGGTTTACGAAAACTCGTAAATCTGAGGCAGCATCAAAATGCAATGGGTGTTGCTGTGGCACGCCCACAGCAACACCTATAGCACGCCCCTTCCACGCAAAGGACTGTGTGTGAAGGGGTTGTATTTACAAGGTGACGTTAAGCCGCAAAAAGTGGTTTAATACCACCTTGTAAGTACGGCGCAGGTCATAGCGCCACTGGAGCACCACGAAAAGTGACGCTACGGTGACGCTAGGGGCTCAGAAATATGCTCCCTACTCTCCAGGAATCCTTTTCTTGGCCTCACTCTTTTTGTGTTACTTTCTCCCTTGCTATTATTTGCTTTTTAGTCTGTCCTACCTCTGTTTCCTCTATTTCCTTTGAACTTTCTCTTTTTTACTTTCTTTTGGACCTTTGTTTTCCCTTTTATGTTTTTCTCTGTAAGTCTATCATTATTTGTTCTTCTTTTCACTTCTTTTATTTTTTCATTTCGATTTTTGACTTTTACCCCTTTTCTATTTCTATTCCATTGCTTCTAACTTTTTTGTTACACCACTCCAATTTTATTTTATCTCACTTTTCTCTTAATTTATTCCCATTTCCCTTCACCTTTGTCAATGATCTTTTTCCACTATCTTTTCCTCTCCCTTTCAGTCTTCCTCTTCCATCTACTAGTCTTTGTTCGAAATCAACCTCTTTTCCGTTCTCCCTTCCTTTTTTCTCTCTTTTTAATAAATTGTTTTTCTCTGTAACCATATAAAGTTGGTTGCTCCTCTTCAAGCCTAGGACTTTTGCCCCAGTCAGACATCAAATTGGGGTCCGGCAACAAAGATTACTTTGAACACTTGTAACAGGATTATTGGCAGCAATATGGATTAGGTAGGATACAGAAATCAGCAATGCATTCACGCCCACAACAGGTACCATCTGCAATATTGTAAGCTTCATGTCTACACAAAACAGGTGCAGCACAGATATGATTGCCTTTTAGAAGGGCATGCTTCTCCACTGACAGCAGCAGCATTAGCTTTTCACATAAACAGTAGGGATTCAACCACAGCAGCAACAGCGAAGGATTTTTACCCACAGAAAGGGCACAGAACACAGAGGAGTCTAGATTTCCCTGACATAAAACCGGCAGAGCACTATCAGCTGCTGTGCAGCTTCCACCACACGCAGAACATGAGCAGCTGTAGTCCTCAGCATTCCACCCACAAATGAGGAACTGGATGGGCAGCAGCCACTGAACAACCACTCTCAAACCAAAACAGCACAGCACAGGATGCTGCAGAGACAACCTGCTTCTTCAAAAAAGGTACTTAACAGGAATTATTAATACATCACTCATAAACCAAGTAACAAGTATAGCATGAGAAACAGCTTCCCAAAAGGCATTTTCTAAGAACAAAGTATGCAAAACTCTGTCTACGAAAATATAACAAGCATTTGTAATGCAATAGGTCTTGCAATAGCGAGAGTTAGAGCTGTTGGCATTGTAAATGATCATGACAATCTCACATTTGTGATCTTATAAATATTTAGCCATGCAGTACATTAAACCTTTATCAGAAATAAACTGTTTGTGCATTCCTTCAAAGCCCTTGGCATTAGACTGTATTGGTCTGAACAGGTCCTACAGAGCACTACAGTAGAAATAACATTTGGAAGAAACATGGTCATGTAACCGTATATTCAGCCCGTAGAGGGCATAATCAGGTAAAACAGAATGACAAAGAACATTACAGTGTCACCACATAATCAGCCCCTTGAGGGCATAGTGCATTACACATTTTCAGGCCTAGCAGGCCTTTCAAATATCTTTTAACTGTGGAGTCAGTGGCACAAGGGTGCAGTGCCGCAGGACGTTACTAGATGTCCCTGTAGAGTCGTCAGCAGAAGGTGCAGTACAACTGGTTATGGCTAGATGTCACTGTAGAATCAACAGCAGAAGCTGAAGTACCACTGGCAGTGGTACCTCAGTGAAATGGCTGAAATATTTAGCCATGCTATACATTAAGCCTTTATAAGAAATAAACTGTTTTTGTGCAAATATTAAACCTTTATCAGCAATAAAGTGTGTTTGTGCATTAGCAGAAGGTGCAATACCACTGGCCATGGCTAGATGCCCCTCTGGAATCTATTTAGTTAGTAGTGCCTTGGGGCAATCATCATTTTTCAGCCCTTGGAGAGTATAGTGCATTACACATTGCAGGCTGAGCAAAGCTATCACAAATCTTTTACAAATAAGACCCTAATAACACAAACTCCTCTCAGCTGTAAAAACAAACATTTCCACTATAAGAGAGAAATTTAAATATGCATTGAATTGGGAAGAGGTTATGATTTTTGGGCTCCCTCTTACTTAGAGTGACACACAAAATGGCCTGGACAGAAAGAGCACATCGTTTTGAATGTTTTGGAGGTGGTCCCATTGCCCTATGACCACCACAGGCTGAGTTATGACCAAAAATGTGCAGTAAAAGGAATGTCTGCAAAGCATTATGGGGTGAGTTTCCCAGAGTGCAGTGAACATTGTAGTATCGGCTCTCCTGCTGTGTGGGGAGAGCGCTGTTGAGGATTAATTCCTGGATCGATTTAATGCTATATAAAGCCACAAAAAAATTTACAAAACGCATGCACTACACAACTACTTGTATTTACTCATTATGCAAAGTAAGGACCAAGTGAAAGGCAAACGCGTAAAACGAACCCAACCCTTGAACACGAGTGCTTACTGACAAACACAAGAGGTGGGAAACAAAAAAAAATAGTCCATCCAAACAACAGAAAAATATTCCAGGCGTAATTAAACTGTACTTGGCCGATGCTCCTCAGCCAAGCACAGGAAGTGATGTATTGCCTACCAAACCAGTTAGGAGGCAGCAAAACAAGAGCAACACGGCCTTCAACCTATGGTGAGTGGCAGGCAGCGGCAGGCAGGAGCAAAGTCCTATACTCATCCCAACAGGTTGTGCTGAAAGTGCATGCGCGCTGTCTAGTCTTGACCTAAAAAGCATGAGCAGCAGCCGTAGTACAGAGAGAACAGCATTGGTGCAATTCTCTTAACAAAATATTTTAAGCATTGGCCACAGCAGCTGGTTAAGTTGTCCTGCTTTTGATAAGCACATGTGGTAAGGACATTAGCAAGAAGCCTCTCGCCTCACAAAACCGGTACAGCACAGGATACATGCAGTAATGCAAGCTTCCTTCAAAAATCAAGTACAGCATTGCAAGCCCCAGGTTCACAAATCATGGGAGCAACTACCACACATACCTAGTGATCCCTGGAACAAGGGAAATATCTGGTCATGTAGGGTTATCCACGATTTCTAGCCCCAAATCCTGGATTGGTGCATTCATTTTGCAAACAAGAAATACCAAATCTGGTGATATTAGTGAACCATTACTTACAGGAACTAAGTTCCAGCTAGAATGAGACCCTTACAGTGATGGCAGAAGCAGAGTGGAACAATCCGATGAGTACAGCACAGGAATCGAGCTACTGTCCACATCCCCATCAAGAAATAGGTGCAGCATGGGCTGTAGCTAAGAAGACTCGTTCAAAAACCTGTTTCATTATGGGCAACAATGTACAGCTTGGTATGCACAACTGACAATATGTCATGTGTGACATCTTCAACCAGTTCAGGCTTCTTATCCTATAACAAATAATTCCAGATGTGATTTTAAAGTGCAAAATAAAATTATAATTTGGGCTACCGGAAGCTGTTACATATAATGTTAACCCATTTAGCAGCAACATGTGCATGCTCAGCTAGGAATTTCAGTCAGTGTCCATCTATAAATGGAACAGATTAAAGGGACCCTCCAGTTGCAGAGAGTGGTGTCAAATGCAGTTTAATTATGAAATTGTGATCTTCCAAGTGCAGGATTGAGCCCAATACACCATCAGTTCTCTTAGACTGTGTATGGGCCTGGTTCACAAAGGTAAACTTACACTTTTGTGTAAGTTCACTAGGTTTTGCTATTCACAAACTCCAAGTTAATAGTAAGTTTATCAATGCTATGACTCCGCAGTCAGGGCAGAGAAGTCCGCGCATAAAAAGGTAAGACAGGCCTATCTTTTTATGGGTGGAGTTCTCCACTCCAACTGTGGATCCTTTGCAGTCCTGAAGTTACTATTAATCCAAAGTTTTGAATAGAATAAAAAATAATAAACTTACACAAGTCCTGTTTTATCTTTTTATTTGAAGAATTCTCTATCCTGACTGCAGTCTTCACAGTCGTAAGTTTACCTTTGTGTATCAACCAGTGAATGGATTACAAAGATCATTTATTTGTATATACTATTGCAATCTAATCTGTCAGAGCCAGAGAAATCACAAATGTTGAATTCTAAGTATAGGAAATTATGAACTTACAGTTAAAAGCCATTGTGGGTGCTTGTGAGAGGTCAGCTAGTGACCTCCAGTACATGGGACACGGCAGCACAACCTGGATTCACAGAGACTCAAAACTAGTCCTACCTTCCCCCACATATTGTTCCTCTTTGCTATCAGAGAGAAAGCCCCCGCAAGGTCATACACAAATTTAAGCAGAAGCGAACCAAACTACTCCAGTCATAGCTCATCGATTCATCAAAACGACAGGGGTAGTGGCAATGACATCCCATGTCATGTGAGCCCTTCCTGATGTCATATGAAGTGACATCAAACAAACTTTGACCTGGTGGCATCACAGGAAGTGACATCACCTGCCCTTTGATCCCACCCTGAGGATGTCACAGAAAGTGACATCACACAGCATTTGACCAGATGACAACACAGGAAGTGACATCAAGTGACCTTTGGACCCCATGAAATCAAGAAGTAACATTACATGACCTTTGTCTTGGTGCTATCACAGGAAGTGATGCATCTAACATTTGGATACCTATATTGCACACAGAGGCTAGAAAATCTCTACAGATACAAAGTACCTTATAAACAGACGTACTTCAAATCCTATTAAAAAGGCAGATACATACATTGTTTCCGGTAGTATCTTCAGATATGCATTTAAGATAATGTAGCATTGATTAAGAACCAATCAAATAGTTTACAACAATAAAAAATAAGCTAGTCAAGTTGAAATCAATCTTTATTATTATCTAATTATTTATAACATGGGAATGTTGATGGGCCTATAATATTCAAAACAACATTTTGCGATGAATGCTTTCTTTACAAAAGCAGATGTTACACTCTGTATTTAAAAATGACTACATTAATCACTCCAACTAAAACAAAACGTTCTACATTTTCCAAATCTATCACCACCCATACTGAGACACTAAATCATATGTGTGTAAATCAGTGTATAGAAAATGTTACATAAGGCAAAGGCAATTACAAGGTGTAGGATTCACATGTCATCCTTACTGGTAGGCACTTTTTTAAGAGTTTTAGATCTGGAGAAGCACAAACTCAGGATTCAGAACATATCACAGTGATTAGGGTTGACTTTAATAAGAGGAATTTATTTGTATGCAAACAAACCTTCCTAAGCAACACTTTCTATTCTGTACCATGCAGCTTCCATGCAGCTGTTAGGTGGCAGTTCATAGCTCACTGTAATTGTGAATCTAACTTATGAACTGCACAGTAACAACAGAATATCTATGACAAAAGCAGTGACCAATTGAGTTATACACATAAAATATTGGGGGTGATTCTAACTTCGGCGGGCGGCGGAGGCCGCCCGCCAAAGTTCCCCCACCAAAATACCGCTCCGCGGTCGAAAGACCGCTGAGGGTATTTTGGGATTTGCCCTGGGCTGGCAGGCGGCCGCCAAAAGGCCGCCCGCCAGCCCAGGGCAAATCAACCTTCCCACGAGGACGCCGGCTCAGAATTGAGCCGGCGTAGTGGGAAGGTGCGACGGGTGCAGTGGCACCCGTCGCGTATTTCAGTGTCTGCATAGCAGACACTGAAATACTTTGTGGGGCCCTCTTACGGGGGCCCCTGCAGTGCCCATGCCATGGGCATGGGCACTGCAGGGGCCCCCAGGGGCCCCGCGGCACCCCCTACCGCCATCCTGTTCCTGGCGGGAGACCCGCCAGGAACAGGATGGCGGTAGGGGGTGTCAGAATCCCCATGGCGGCGGAGTGCGCTCCGCCGCCATGGAGGATTCTGCAGGGCAGCGGGAAACCGGCGGGAGACCGCCGGTTTCCCGCATCTGACCGCGGCCGAACCGCCGCGGTCAGAATGCCCTGCGGGGCACCGCCGGTCTGTCGGCGGTGCTCCCGCCGACCCGGGGTCAGAATGACCCCCATTGTTCTTTAATATGCATGGTACACATTCTTTGCGGCAGGCCTATCAACCTGCTGCACTACCTTAGATAAGGGAAAACAGCCACTAGACAGACCTCCCATCTCTCTCCTGCAGGTGCATTAATAAATCACCGGAGTTAACTTGACTCTTTTATTTTTTCCAGAAAACTGCTGAATATACAAGGAACTTTGCAGGGCTTTTAAAACTGCTGCACTGCTACAAAACCGGCCCTCACTTACAAAACCTGCCCCTCACCCTTCAGACCTCCTGGGGAAATGGCCGCCCGTCGCCTGGTGCCCAGTACTGTCGTAGGACTCTCATTATTGGAACAAGACTGCTGATTCGGGGCGGCAGACCCACAACTTGTGGGTGACTGAGTCATTCTAACTCGGTCTTGGCAGCTGCCAGCCCAATCCTTTTGACTAGCCAGAAGCACCTCACCCAAACATAGACAGCAAAGGTGATTTATGGCAGCCTATTGCACAACACTCAGTGACCTCCCAGGGAAGTCGTGGTCGACAAATCATACCCCTTACTCTCATCAGCAAAGGTGTCATACCCACACGTAGGCCAAAGAAAAGATGGAGAATGGTTTTCAAAACATTTATTGAAATCTACGATAAAATATATGAGCTGCAATTATTAGGGCAGTGAGACACAGCAAGATTAGGATGCTACGATCATTGAAAAGAAAATAAACAAACCAAGCATATTGGAATAACATGTACATAGGAATACTACCTAACCCCTAAGTTCTAACGAGATCATAGCAATGATATCCCAATCTGTCTGTACTTAGTCCAGGAGAGGAGCACCCACCCCCAGAACAGGGGTCTGGCTGCCGTCTCGTTGGCTGGTTGTAGAGACAGAGCTGAGGTTAGCAGCAAAATGGCATACAGAGTGGATGGGTATCCTGGCCAGAATAACCTCTCTCCCTTTGACTGGCCTGTATGATGTTTTTAATAAGAAACGTTTATGTTCTGTGAAATAGGCCTGGCATGAGCATATGCCCAAGTGTCAGACTGTTTACATACTCTTGTGGCAATAGTACTAGATGGATTACCATGTACTGTTCTTCTCAGCCTTGGGGAGAATTACATGGTGAAATGTTCTGCAGGAAATAATAACAAGGACAAGCTTCAATCAATTCGGAAGCAGAGCGCAACTAGGAGGAGGCGGTCAGAGCTCCCGTCATGCTCCGCACCTGAGCGAGAAGCGAGGGAGAAGTGTATGGCGGCAGGATGCATTGTGGAATCCCTGCCCACCTTCGTTCGGGGATAGCGGCTTGGTGACGCGGCGGACTCCGACTGAAGTGTGGCACCGAGCGGCAAAGCTTCACAACGGCGCTCGGAGGACTCGCTTTGCGGTGCCCGGGAGTACAGCTGCTGGAGCCTGCAGGTGTGCTGGAATGCGCGACTCGCACCGCGTTTGCCTCCGGGGCCCCCTTGCTCCTACAGCTTTTTGAAGGAGAGTGGGCACGCCCCCCCCACCACGGTCACCGAGGAGGGAGCACATGGAGAAGTCAGTCTAAGAGGACGCGTGCTCCTCTCGGCTGACACAGCGATATTGCCAGCAGACACGGTTCTCCTTCAGCTACTGGGGGAACGGAGAACGTGGTGGGTCTCCTTTCTGTGCTGAAGGGCCACTGATGAAGGGAGAGAAACGAGGAGCGACCACAATACAGCGCAGCCTGCAGAAACATAGATAGGTATACAGTGACAGGTTGAAAGGCTGGGGAAGTGTGGCAGGATGGGGGACTGGAGTTGAATTTCTGTTCAATGTGGAGGGCATGCTGGAAATGTAAAACTAACTTTTGCCTGTATGATCTTAAGACTCTAAACTTAAGGCTAAAATCGTCAGCAGTGTGCGGGAGCTATAGGGTCTCACCAGTTTGACTGATTCCGTTTAAACTATATTTCGATCTTCTATATGAGTGCGTCGGTAGCGCATACTTCATTGGATGTGACTGGTGGCCCCTCTGTACCCCTTAGCCCGCTCCCCCCCTCCTGATCTGTTTCCACTCCCCCGCTTTCAGGTTCTGCGGTTAATAAAGAATTGGACCTCTTCCTTTACAATTGTCTTCTTATAATTCTGTTGTCCCTCACAATGAAATGTGCGACGCTGGATCTAAGTCACGGCCAATTGGCAAGTTTCCGAAAGGATCTAAATCCAAGACCCTGTCCTTAGCCTCTGGGAGGTTCAGGCTAAGCTCCAGCCAACAAGACTCTGCTGACCCCTCAGATGCAGGATCTCTCCTTATTTTCTTCAGGTCCTACTGCTACCTCGGAGCTCAATATTGGGGAGCCGGCACACCTGCCGGCTGAGTGTCCTTCTTCCTTAATGGAGTCATCTTCTAAAGTACTTTCTCAATCTTCCTCTACCCACCCGGGAGGTGTTGTTATTGACTCTTCATCTGAATCAACTTATCCAGCACCACCAGGCAACCTTACCTCTGACCATCTCGCAAGTCTCCCCCAACCCAACACGGATCAATCAAAGAAGCCTGCTTATCCTTTGTTCTCAAATTCCACCAGCAGCTTTAAAGCTATGCCTATGTTAGGCATGAAGGGGGCAAAAGAAGGAGGGGGAGAGCGGAACGTTTTTTAGCGAAGAAATTCTGCCAAGTTTTGGTAAACCTTCCAGTTTGGCTCCAAGTCCTTCGCTGGAAGGGCCATGTGCCAAAGTTCCCGATGCATTCGGAACCAACGTCAATACAATCACTGTGTCACACCCTCCCGGTTTTTTCTCCCAATCTTTTAATTTCAGCCCATATGGCAAGCGGGACAAAAGGTTCGTCAACAGTGGAGGAGTTGATGGGACAGATATTGACAGAGCTCCGAGCTATAAAACTCTCGCAGGAGGAGACCCGCAGGGAGACGAAAGATCAGCTTTCGCAACTGAATACACACTTAATCCACCTCTCCTTTCGAGTCTCGCAGATGGAGCAGCGGGTCTCCGACCTGGAAGATGTTGAGAATCGTACTGAATCAACAACATCTCAGATCCAATCTGAACTTGAGGATCTCCAGATAAAGCTGGACAAAGTAGAGAACAGGTCTAGACGTTCAAATCTCAGATTTGTGGGGGTCCCAGAGGGGATTGAAGCAGCCTCATCAGTGAGCAACGTCATCTCGGACCTTATCAATAAAGTTGTTCTCCCGGATAGAGATAGAGCTGGGCTGGGGGGACCTTTCCATCATGAGGGCCCATAGAGTGCCCTTTACCCGCTCTATTGTCTGTCTGGTCTGTACGAATATCTGTCAGGGATATCAGCCAGTGGAGTTTCTGTTGACTTCTGTTTTGGGAAGCGCCGCCTCACTGCTCACTTAGCTCCTAGTCTCTGGGGTGCCATGACATTGCACTCCCAAATTGGGTTAAGGGGGGAGGGTCAAGGGTCGGCACTGGATGGCGGGTTCCTGGCACTGGGTGGGGAGCAAGGGGAGAAAAAACAAATATTGGGTACATGTATGTCCTCAGGCATGTGGTAGGCAATTTAGGTAAGGGTCTGACAGCCAATCTATATTCTTTCCCAGGTCAACGTTCTTTTATATAACGGTTAGTGACAAGAGGGCCTTGACAAAATTTATTTCATGGAATATCAATGGATTACGGATGAAAGGGAGGAGGCGGAAAATATTTGAGTTTCTAAAAAGGACAGACGAGGAGGTGATCATTTTACAGGAGACCCATTTAGTGCAGTCTGAGTGGAATGGTTGTCTTAGAGGTCAGAGCTGGGTGGGCTTCAACGCATATTCTAATCAGCCTTGTGCCGTGAAAGTTGTGGCGATTCTCATAAAGAAATCTGTAAGGGTTAACGTGGCAAATATTACAAGAGACCCCAAGTGGAGGTGGTTGATCATTGAGTTGGAGCTGCTTGGCACCTGCCTTACGATAGTAGGGTATTATGGGCCTAATGTGGACGACCCTGCACCTTTTCAGGAATTGTATAGTCATTTATTAGTAGCAAAACACCCGATTATAGTAGGTGGGGATTTTATTGTTTGAGTCCACCTCAAGACCGTCGGTAAATTATTCTAAAACTCGTTCCTGTATAAAACAGGCAATGGCAGACCTGGACTTGAGCGATATCTGTCATCAGAAGGGTGGAGGTGGCTTAAGATTCACGTTTAATAATAAAAAGTATGGCCATCGCTCCAGGATAGATTTCTTTCTAATACAGAATAACTTAAGGGATGCGGTGAGATATGTTGGCCATGCCCGGCCCATTTATCAGATCATTCTGCGGTAAAATTGCATGTCTCCCTCAACGGTCAACCATTCACCCCTAGGTGGACATTCAATTGAGCCCTTTTTTTGGATGAGTTGTTGGTTGAGGGCTTGAGAAGGGACACTAAAGAATTCTTCGAGATTAATTATGGCTTAACCACCTTGCAGACTTTTTGGGATGCTTATAAAGCATTTATTAGAGGGAGGCTTCTCAGTTTGGCTACCTTTAAACATAGAGAGGAAAAGAACCGCCTAAAGCAACTTGAATCTCAGGTAGCCTCTCTGAAGGAGGCAGCTTTTAAAACCCTCCCAGGTGAGGAAAGTCAGCTAGTCAATCTGGAGGCCCAATTAGACATAGCTAAAATAGATCTGCATCTATTATTTGAGAGGAAAGATAGAAGGAGTTGGGACAGTAGCCGGTACGCACATTCCAAGTATGGGGAAGGCTGTGGTAGGCTTTTGGCCTGGAAAACTAAATCAGACCGCTCTAAAAACTATATTGCATCCATTAAATCAGAGTCCACCGGAGTCTTAAGTACAGCAACATCCAAGATAGAGGAGGCCTTCATAGCGTTCTTTCAGGACCTCTACCCCGATGATCTTCTTTTGTCGGAAATAGCTGGCAGAGGATATCTGGAGGGGGTTCATCTCCCCCAGTTAACGGAAGTGGATCAGTTACAATTGGTGAGGAAGATAGATCCCGGAGAGGTAAAGGCAGCAATACATCATTTAAGAAAGGGGAAGGCCTCTGGTCCGGATGGTCTGCCAAATGAGCTATACTCCGCACTGTGTGAGGAGTTGGTGCCAATACTAGCGGAGGTGTTTAATTTTCTCTTACAAGAAGGTGCAGATTTGCCAAAGTTGTGGGATGAGGCTATGATTTGCCTTCTCTTAAAGCTCGGGAAAGATCCGGCAATATGTAGTTCATATAGGCCGATATCTTTGTTGAATTCAGACTATAAACTCTATACTCATGTCTTAGCTACAGGGATCCAGGAGTCAATTAGTAGGTTGACCCATGTGGACCAGAAAGGGTTGATCAGGGGCAGACATCTGCATGAGTTAACTCATGATTTACTATCTGCAGTGGACCTGGCGACTCTAAGTAGAGTTCCTCTGTCGGTCGTCACTTTCGATGCTGCTAAAGCTTTTGATCGGGTGAACTGGCGTTTTTTACAACTGGTTTTGGAGAAATATAATTTTGATCCAAAATTCATTAGAGTGATTCAGGCCATTTATAAAGGCCCGGTTGCTAGCATTCTGGTTAACGACAGAATTTCCTTGAGTTTTAAAATTGAGAGAGGTAAGCGTCAGGGATGTCCGCTGTCGCCCCTTCTTTTTGACCTATATATTGAGCCCTTGGCAGCTATAATTAGAGCCGACAATCAGATTCCTTCCTTCCAATGCCAAGGTTGGGCAAGGAAGGTTGCTCTATATGCCGACGATCTTATGATCTACACTGGTGATTTGACCCAGGTTTTTCCCTGAATTATACAACGTTTAGAGGCTTTTGGGAGGGTATCGGGTTACTCTATAAATACGTGGAAAACAGAGATTATGTGTTGGAACACCACCTACAATAGTCCTCTTGTTAAACAACAAATTAGGTATTTGGGGATTCTAGTTACCCCCGGTCTCGAAGAACTAGCTAAGATCAATTTTGATAAGGCCTGTATGGAAACCCGCACTCTGCTTAAAACATGGGCGGGCCTGCCTCTGTCGTTGTTCGGGAGAGTCAACATACTTAAAATGATTATCCTCCCAAAGTTTACGTTTCTGTTTGATACAATTCCTTTGGAATTTAAGAAGTCTTGGTGTAAGAAGATACAGGCGGACTTAACCTCGTTTGTGTGGTCATCTCGTGGGGGTCAGAATTGCTTGGCAGAAGCTATGTAGGAACAGAGAAAAAGGGGGTATTGCAGCTCCAGATTTTTTAAAGTATTATTTCGCTTTTCATCTGAAACATGTGCGGATATTGCTACGCGACAGTTTGGAGTATACAGGTTTCTGGGGTGCAATGATCCAGGAACTGTTAGATGCCGGTAGGCATTTCTTGTTCAAGTTTGGTCATCCTAAATATTTCAAAAAGATCCTCCTGAAGATCCTTAAAGCGGCAGCCAGAGTGTGGTGGCTGGTCCGACGTGCATTAGAAATTAAGTACTATAGTTTGGGACTCACCTGGCACCCCCGAATCTTTCACTGACACATTGGCATTCCCATTGAAGGGAGTGGAACGGTGGGGACAAATCTTGGAAGACTTGAGGCTGGTGTCTTGGGGCAGGCTCCAAGAACTCACTGAGCATAATATCTCGAAGTTCAAGTATTATCAGCTAGCTAGTTGGGCTGCTGCCCTTCAAGATGAGGGGGAGATGAGGAACGTATGGGAGGGAAAACTAGTCCAGGTTTCAGTCCATAAAGAAATTTCTGTTTGGTATCAGGCGTTACTAGACACCTCAGAGGCAAGTTCGTCTTTAGCTGAGAAGAAATGGGGAGCGGCTCTAGCAGCTATCGATGTGGCTAAGTTTTGGGAAGTTTCTTGCGCTACACTTTGGTCGGCCACCAGTTCGGCCGCATTGAAGAAAAACCATTTGTTTACATGGCATAGGGCCTATTGGTCTCCCCAGAAGTTGTCAGCGTTGGGGAAGTCAGAGAGAAACTGTCCACGTTGTGGGTAAGCTAATGCAGATGATATCCACATGTTTTGGAGTTGTGCGAGCCTAAGTGGGTTCTGGGCTAGCATAGAAAAGTTACTTAAACAAATTGTAGGTGTAGAGTTAGAGGTAACTCTCTCGCTAGTGATTTTTGGGGTGGCACCTGGTATAACCTGGGACCTAAAGCTCCCCAGAGCCTACTGGCATGTGATCTTTATACTGACACTATTGGCTAGAAGGCAAATATGTTTTAGGTGGATTTCGTCTTTACCCCCATTAGCATCTGATTGGTTGGCATCGGTGAACTACTTATGCCGGTTGGAGGGCAGTGCCCCACTTAGTAAAAGAGATAATTGCTGGGCCATATGGAAAAATTTTCAGCAAAGTGGTTGCTTTCCCCCGTTACAGTCCGATGATTATTGGCTCTCTGGTTCCAGGAGGTCAACCCCATAAGCACGGTTGCTACATAGGCACGTACCGACAGGCTGATTTGGAGATCCGCCCGTGACCGTGAGAGGAGAAGACGAAATGTGTCCCTCTGTATTGAAGGGCGCAGGTTGATGACCCTCGTTTTGAAAGGTGGGCTTTATGAGGACCCACACACAAAAAAAAAAAAATAATAATAACAAGACTTTCACAGAATCACATCTGATTAGAAAAATAAAACCATCCCGGCTCAAAAGCAGGCTGAACTCAAATGAATAAATCAAATTAGAGCATATATTTCGGTAAAAGGGTACAGGCTGCAGGCCTAAGCTAAGCTAAAATATGTGTGGCCAAGCAAGATGTGAAAATGAACCCACAACAGTACGGTCATTCCGGCATTGGTGTGTTGGATAGTCCACAATCACTGACTGGCATGCAGAAGCTATGGCAACACAGATGGAGTGATTGATATAAAACAATGGACCACTAGAAGGGTTGGACCTGAAATGTGTGCTCTATAACAATAATTTCTGAAGTTTTGCAGGGAATTTGAAAATATTGAGTCAACTCCAAAAACAGATAATCCTATCTTACTTTACTCATTGTTTCTGCTAGAAGTTTGCCCGGGGCATTCAGCTCACAGGAATCACAACGACCAGCACCACCACAAGGGGAGTAGGAGACTCCATTTTCTAGTTGAGTTGATGTAATGACTCAGTCAGTCTCACTCTCACACTACCTGCCCCGTGGCCAACCCAAGGTCCGACCGTCCGTCAGTCAGAGAGTGACAATTAAGTGATGCAAGTCACTCACAGCCTGGTCGGGACTGGGAGTCTGTTCCTGAACTTGTGTTGAAGTCAGTTACTTACACCAGAGGCTAGTGCCACCCAGCACCCACACCAGGCAGCTAGCAGCTAGCAGGAGTCTGACTCGGCGTTGCTTGTCACACGTTCTCTGCAGCAGGCAAATGAACCCTCTGTGCTACATTAGATAAGTGAAAACTATCACCAGACTAAACTCCCCTCCCTCTCCAGCAAGTACATTCATAAACCACCAGAGTTACCTTGACACTTTTACTGTTGCCCCAAAATTGCTGGATATAGAAGGAACTTTGCAGTGCTTTTAAAACTGCTGCACTGCTACAAAACCGGCCCCTCCAACAAAACCTGTCCCAGTCCTTCCAGCCTTCCGGGAAAATGCCTGACCATCGCCCAATGCCCAGTACGGCCACTCCGGCCTTGATGGTGTTCAAAACACACAATGTCTTATTGGACAGTCCACCAGCACTCACTGACCTGCGGGCTCATGCTATGGCTACACCAATGCAGTGTTCAACATAAACACAATGGCAATTAATGTGTCATTCACAGTACTTAAATGATGGCTAGACTGCTGTAAGGGTTGAACCTCATCATAGCAACACGTGAGACAAGTTCTTTCCCCCACATAGGCCCATCTTGCAGTCCATCATGATGTCACTGCAGGCTGAGCTTCAGCACAGCAGTGCAATCAAGCGCTGCTCACACTGCGGCTGATTTAATGTCACCACAGCGCTTGCCAAGGCTGACAAGCAGCCAGAGGTTGCAAGCAAGGTGGCAGGGGTCGCAAAGGGTGGCTTAGGGGGTCACAGTTGCGACCCTTAATTGACATCCATGGCTTCAGTTTAGCCTTGATATGCTCCAGGCGGGGTTGGAGCGTGTATCATTTTAATTAATTCATCAGCGTGTGTGCAATGCTCACACTCAGAATGTATTGTTTTAATAAACAAAAACAGTCTGAAGTACTCTGCGTACACAAATGAATTAAAATGGCCTAGTATTTGTGAGTAACAGAAAGCAAATATTGGTCACCAAACCTTCATTTTGCTTCTGCTCCTGGCCTGGTATTTGTGATCGAGGGGGTCATAAAAAACAAGCCAGTGGTCACAGCTGCAACACCGAGTGACATCCAGGGTATGTGGCCGCCAGTGTTTTAGCTGTGCCAGTGCTGATTTTGATTTGTCATAGTTTTTTCAAAATCATTATTGCTTGTGAAACTGCCTCATAAATCTAAACACAAAAAATGCTAAAAGCAGCAATATGTTTTTGGGACACAAGAAGCACAGTTGCACAGTCGTCTCTGGCACTACATTGTGTGTTGATGTGCTCCTTGTGAAATGGCAGAACACTGTCACTCACTCTGAATTTAGATAATGGCTGAAATGGACTGACCCACTCCCTAAGTTGTATTCTGTAGAAGGTAGAAGAAAAGTGTGAATGACACAATAACAGATCAATGGATGAAAAGTAGGCCCAGGTGAAATTTAAATTGCGCTGCCATCATTGGAATCTTTTCAAGAATTTCACATGCAAACAACTACCAAATGAGGGGCTGTTGTTCACAATAGTTGTGTTTTCTGTGCTATTGTTTGGCACAAAATGCATCTTCCCATTAGAAACTGGTCAAAGATGCATTTCTCACTAAAGTACTGTTAGAAAATAGATTTGCATTTCGTGTCATTTTCCAGAACTTTCACGCAGTGATGTGAATTTCACACACCTGAATAGAAGGCTTTGTTGAACACCCCCTAGAATTGTTATCATTTTAGTAAAATCAAAAGGTCTTGGCAAACCCCGGAACTGGAAGACTGGTATTAAGGGAGATGAAATAGGGGAAAGATGGAACTTCATTCGCGACTGCGAAATTGAGGCTCAGATAGTTCAGGGGCAGCAGCAAAGGACTACGAGCAGCATCTTTCTATGCGGTAAGTGCCACCTTACCATGCCTGCCACCCACACCTGATGCATGTTGTGGCTCTTACCATTCAGCGCCTTGCCTCGCAATGCCGGGGAGCAGTAAATGAGGACTATGGGCATCATCTTCCTTTGCAGCTGGAGCTGCCTTGCCACACCCACTTCCAAAGCACATTGTAGCACTTAAAATCCAGCGCCTTGTCCCACAGAGCTGGGGAGCAGCAAAGGAGGACGACAAGCACCATTGTTCTTTGTGGCTAGAGCCTCCTTGCCACTCCCACCATGCCTGCACCTGAAGTGCGTTGTAGCACTTAAAATCCAGTGCCTTATCCCGCAGTGCGCGGAGCAGCAAAAGAGGACTATGGGCACCATTCTTCTTTGCAGCTAGAGCTGCCTTGATACGTCTGACATGCCCCCCACCTGAAGAGTGTTGTAGCGCTTAAAATCCAGCATCTTATCCCACAGCATGAAACGTGTACTGGGCGTGTACCCGGGTGCAGACCGGGCCAAAAGCAGGCCTGTCTGCGCCCGTCATTGTCCGGAAGAGGCTGGGCTGGGCCACGTCCCTTTCGTCTAAAGTAATGGTATTGTGACTCTTGTGGATACCACATTTTTGGGTGCTGATTCACTGGTGCTTAACTGATAGCAAAATGAAAGGCCCTGGGGGTGGGGCAGCTCTGCTACTTCTCCAGTGGTTACAATTGAGGGATTCCTACAGAGAGCGGTTAGTGTAATTGGGAAATAAATAGAATTGGTGGAGCATCGCTTGTCTTTCCATTCTCATACCCCATTTGTGCCAACTACTTCTTGTCCCCCGTCATCCGAGCTAACTTCATCGCTCCCAACTGAACTTGGTCTCACTGAGGCAGGTCAGAGCCCGGAATTGGTTGAGTGTGGTGCTATCTCAGCAGTGCCTTTTGCCAGTAGAGAGCCACCAGATGAGGTGCAGGTGGCGGACAGCCCCAAGACATCAGTACAAGTTACTAGCAAGCTTTGTAGTACTAACCCGAGGGTCCCGAAAGTAAAAAGGAAGATAGTCAAGCGTTCTGATATGTCAAGAAGCCGCGCAACACAGGCCCTACTGGTGGGGGGGGGGGTATGGATGCAGGACTCAAGGACTTACTTCTAGAGTCTGTTAGGGATCTATGTAACAACCTCATTAAAGCTGTGGGGAGCAGATTAGAGCCCATATACAAATGCCTCACTCTATCAGGGCTGAGCTGGGCACGTTCAGCATTCCAGTCCTCAATGAGAGTTATGAGTTGCTGGCAGTGGCTCTTGTCCAAGAACGCCTCCCCCAAAAGCTAACAGCAATGGCAGCAATACCCTTACAACCTGAGCCTGAGTTGGCATCTTTAACACCTACTACCAGAAAGCGCATAACCAATCTGGAAACTGTTGATAGCCAGCTTGCACCTACAAATACTGATCTTGAGCGCAGCCCTCGGATACAAAACTCTTCTACATAAGGGAGCCATCCCAAGCAATTACATCTCTCCCGGGAGTGTGCTCCTTACGTCATCATCTTGGAAGTTGTTCTCCCATTGGATGATGGCATTCCCAAGGACTGAGATAGCCTGAGGTTCAAGGAAGCCCATCGGTGTAAGAAGGACTATAATTGGACAACTGATTTCATGGATAACATCATAATGGCCTGCAGAGGAACTGGCTTGGTCCCTCCCCCAAACATTCTAAATGAGATTGCATTGTGATTAATTTCAGGGATCCTTACCTGGTATGATTTTTCTTCAGCAGTTGACTACCACATCATGTAGCAGAAGTGTGATCCACTCATTGCCATTGGGGTTTTTCTACTGCCCATGCTATTTTAATCAAGGCTGCTCATTTAGAAATGTAGCTGGCTCTCCCACTGCATTGAATTTTTTGCTCACAATGCCCACTCGCAATAGCTTTTCTTCTCTGTCTGGACAAACGGACAATGATTGACTGTCCCTTGATGTTACCATCAAGCTGAGAAGTCCGGAGACATTAGCAGCTAAAAACGATCTTAATTGTAATTGCATCAAAATATCACTGCTTGAGCAATGGGGAGAGGTCTCAGAGCCAGAGGAGATATTTGTGCAACAGGAGGGCCTTTTAATGATTTCTTGAAAATTGGCATGGATTGCCTTCAAACTCACTGATCATGATTGGCTTTCCTTTATAAGGAAGTATAATATTTGACTGTTCCAGAAGACAAAGGCTGTGTAGAAGGTGTTTGTGAATGGTTATGTCTCATATAATGTGGAGGCAAAACATCCAGCGACTAACGGACGGGTGGTTGGGGTGTTGCTGGTATTGGCGAAAAATAAAGTTGCATGCACACATAGGGCATTGGTAATAGACTCCCCTAATCTAATGGACCTTTTGCTTAGTTTCCACTTGGGATTGAGTATGGCTTTGTCTAATGTTAACAATAGATCTGCCACAGGAAGCAATGAGTCACCTGTTATGGCCATACTGAACGAATATATTGGAACCAGCCACAATTGAAAGTAGCAGCAGCGGGTGACTTTAACGTATCTTTTGAGCCATCCTCTTCAATAGGTGAGTAAATTGAGCATGAGGATAAGTAATAGGAATCTAAAGTTTTATGAGTAAATCACATCATCACTATTTTAGTACAGCCCTCCAACTTGCATCCTTAGTGTTGAGTAGGGGACTTACAGCACATAATGGGCAAACCCTTTCCGATCAGGGAAGATTCCCCACTTTCAAAAGGGGTTCCTGTCTCAGTGTTATAGATTATGTTCTCCTTGATGTATGGCTTTGGCCCTGATAGCGATTACAGTTCGATGGTTCATATTGAACCAGTGAAATGGGTAGACCATTTCTTTGTCTTATAAGGTCCAGAAACTTAACTAGTCGACTCCCGTATACAGAATTAGGAAGCCCAGTTTGGGAGGTATCACATCCATTTGATTGGGAGGATACTGAGCCTCTGGCCTTAAGCTTAGAGGATACCCTCTCTCCAATTAACAAACTGAAATGAGCCAGTGCTCCTGGGCTGGATCAAATATCAAGTGACTTGTTAAAATCAGAACTTGAGATATGGGTTATTCACATCAATCTTTTGTCCAATGCAATGAGGCAGGGGGAGAAATACCTGGCATGTGGAGGGCAGACATTATCCTAGCTTTTAAGAAGAGAGCTGCCTTTAGACCATCCTACTATAGGCCCATAAGCCTAATAGACAACCAGCAGAAAGTCCTGGACAAACTGCAAAGCTGGATGGATAACGAACGGGTTCTGCCTCACTCCAAGCTGGTTTCTGAGCTAAAACAAGTACTTCTGATCAACTGTTTAGGTTTGCCCTTATTTATTGGAAGTATGTGCTTCTCAGCAATCAGACACTATTTGGGGCCTTCATTGATTTGCAGTCTTTGTTCAATCTTGCTCCCCATGAGAATCTTTGGAGGGTGCTGCTGAAAATGTGGGCTTCCTGTAACTTGGTCAGCCTTATCGCCAGACTCCACAACAAAAACTATGCCCAGGAGTGCTGAGGCAGTAGGGGTTTACTGATTCCTCATATTCCCACTCTCCGTGGAGTTCGGCAAGGGTGTGTTCTTGCCTCTACTCTGCTTACCTGTTCATTGACGATGTGGTCAAGATTGACTCCCCAATTTCAAATGGAGAAAAAAATCTTATACTTCTTTTCACTGATGACTCACTACTCATCTCAAAGTCTGCATGTGGGCCTATAAAACCTGCTTGACAAGTTCCTAGAACTCTGTACAGCTAGGGGTCTGGAATTTAATGCACAAAACTAAGTATATGGTTTTTGGAAGGAATACCTCTAGAAGTAACACTGTAAAAGTGGCCTGTGAACCCCTTCAAAGGGTTTTTTGATTTATTTGTTAGTAAAACTCTCTGACAAGTTTAAATGTGATCCCCAAATTATCAAGAGTACTCTTCTAACAGCCCAAAGAGCTAATGCTATACTTTGTTTACATAAGGGAACTTATTCTTGTTTAATCTCGTCTGCCCTCATAGCATTCCAGACTAAAAAGCACAGTGCAGCGCTCTATGGATCGGAAGTCTGGGCTTACGCTGACACCAGGAAGCTGGCTGTACCCCAGAATAACTTTGTAAGATCACTGATCTTGGTTCCGACCAGCACATCTCTTTTCCCTCTCTCCTTTTATCTCGGTGCCAAACGTTTGTCAGATGAGGTACAATTGAAGCCTTTAGTGTTTTGGATCCGTATCTGGTTGACCCCCGAGCTATCTGAATACATAGATTCTTTGGGGGACTTGATGAAAATGAGCAATGCCCTGAAAGTTCCCTGCCTGTATTTTGTCTTTGACTGGTTCAAGAAGCTGGGGTTATTGAGGATGTGGGAGGATCCAAGAAAAATGTGTAAGTCCGAGATCTCCCTCTTAAAATCAGCATACTGGACCTATGTGGATAATCACCAACTAGTAAGCAGCAATCATGGTCAATTAACTGTTTGTTTCTTAGACTTTAAGGTAACCCCGAATATGAAACATTTATGGATACCATCACCCCATCCCTTTCTAAAAGTTTAAATGTGAGGGTTAGGTTGGGCAGTTTGCCTCTGAAGGGATTTAGGAGTAAGTGGGGGAAAGAACGGTCCACTGATATATGCCCTGCTTGAAATTTGACCTCTGAGACTGACTGGATATGCCTAATATGTTTTATTCTGGGGATCAGTTGAGATTTGGAAGCCCTTCTGATTTTAAAAACTGATACTTCTGGCCCAGTAGTAAATTCGGTGAGCTGCTAAACGTCTGGTTCAAGTGTGAAAAACTATAAAATGAAATCCCTTTTTAAGGTATGTTCTTTTTAGGAAAACCTTTCTATTTAAATTGAGATGTTATGTTGGATTGTTTTGCTTTGAAGGGATTATTTAACAAATTAGTTGTTGGATTGATACACCACAACAACGTTGAAATGCATTGTGTATATTTCATCTGTAATGCCTTCACACTGTGAATCTTGCACTTTAACAGGTTTTTCTGACATATTTCAAAAGGGAACTTGACTGATTTTATTCAAAGGATTTTACTCATTTATATACAGTGGTAGCAGCTTTATTTGTTTTTAGCTACCACCCTTTTATTGATTATTGCTGTGTAATTGCTGTGTAATCTAACATAAAGCCTAGTTAACAAGAATTTGATTTAAGATGGCTGTACTTATATTGTTTTGTTTTTATGGTTTAAAGAAAAACCCAATACTGATGATATTTCAGCATTCCCTAGAAGTTCCAAGAGAAAATGACAAATACATTACCTGCTATAATTGGATTTAACAATTTAGTTTGCAGTTGGTGTAGCTGAGATTTGGCTGTTAACTTTGAGGTCACAATGATGATCTATACGTGACCATATTTTAATTATATTGTGTGCATTGCTAACAAGTTAACTGCAGAGTGGTGCACTGGAAGCCTTTATTAAACCGCATTCACTGTAGACTCGTATGCATGTGGTACTGACTAGTATGCTTGTGGTATTGACTTGTCAACTAAGAAATAATAATTTATTTTGATTTCTTATGTTTTCTTATGGTGGTAAGAAATAGATTTAATTGAAGTGATAATGATTTTGTCATTAATGTGCATTTAAAATTTAAATGTTGTATGCTAATGTTAAAAATTGTATTTCCGCATTATAATTATTGACATGCATTCACAAGTTATTTTACTTTTGCACTGTACTGTAACATGAATGTTGACAAGATTTATTAATGATGAATTTACAATTACAACGTGTATATGTGTTTGCTTAACATGAATAAAAGTGTACCATTATAATTCTGTTCTGCTTTAGGTAGCCTTATTGATTTGCCATGCCTAAGTCATGAACATGAGAAAGCTGTTTTTGTTTTTGCTAATGTGTCATTCCTTTTCAGATGTTGTTCTCACAAATTGGTAGTTTTTAAATAAATTTGCTATAGAGACCCTGAGAAAGTAACCTTGAGGTTGGAACACCAAGAAACAGAGAATGTGAAGACATGCCCAATTTGGTATTTGTTGCAAAGATGAACAGGAGAGTAAAGATGGAAGCCTTACCATGACGTTCATGGAAACTTTTCCTGATGTTGCAGATGCCTGTCACATGATGTGCTATGATTGGACAATGAAATCTTTTGATCCATATGGCGTTACCCAAGGACAAATCATCAATCCCTTTGGACATTAATTTACCGTTTCCAGAAGGATTCAGGGGACTTGCCATTTGGACTTTGCGAGGTACAAACCTTTTTGCCCTAGCCCCTCACCTTCCCAATGCTTACTGAGAAAAGTTAGACTTTTCCTGACCCATGAGAAGACTCTCGACCAAGCTTCTGAAATACTGACACCTTCTGTTTTTACTTACTTAATGCCAACTTTGGTTAACTTCATTTTGCCCCAGATTCCATTTTTCCAAATTGTTTCTGTTCTTTATTTCCTTTTTCAGTTTTTGTCCCCATATCTAGTAGCCCAGCACATTAGTGACTTTTTTTTTTTAGATTTCCCTTTATTTGACCAGCTAACATAGGTGATTCTTTGTTTTCATGTTTAGGAGAGTTGGTCAGCATTTGTTCTCTGAACATCTGGTTCTTCTCCTGTTATTTTGTATGTATCGCCTTAATTGAATGTTAAGTTTGCTTAATGTTAGTGTGTCTAAACTTCTTTCTTTATTTGGGCCATCCTATGATAATACTGTATCTTTATAGTTTGGTTTGAGAATTATCTACATTAACCTTAGTATGAGCTAGTAATGAAACCCTTTACCTTTATTCCTGACTTGGGTTTTCCAAATTAGCCATACTGTAAATCTAAATGTAGATTGATTTGTGATGTTAATTTCTCTTACACCTTTGGCGAGGGTGAAAAGATCTGTCAACCTCGTTAGGCCATACCTGAAATGCTTCACCACTGTCTTTGGGTGCATGTTAAATAGAAGGGTGTCAACTAGTTTTATATGTCACTTACTACCCCAGATTTGAATACTTCATAGTACTGTAAATAAAACGTGCCTGGCACTTTCCAACACAACAGTACTGCTATTATCACGCCCTTTGAGATGAGAGGCACAACCTGCCTGCAAGGTATTCGACCAAATGCCTTAAAAATACATGTAGATACATGTAGATCTATGTAGAAAGCATATTAACCCACTGAACTATCTTTTAGACTAGGGACTGGAGTGAGTTCCATATTTTGAGAATCACTGCATTTATTATAGACTACCCCTCCCAGTCTTTCTTCTCAGTCTCTGCTCTCTTGCTGCAATCTGGGCAAAATCTCTGAACTGAATGTAACGCAATGTCAACAGAGGTGCATTAATTAAAAGAAACAGCTGGCCTCTTAGCTGTGCAATTTAAAGAACACTCAGAAGCTCTGATTAATGTGTCTTGCCGTTGTGTTTATTTTTTCAATACTGGTTATATACAGTAGGTTAGTAAGAAAGTAAGTATGTTTATCTTTGGGTAGATGATGTATCTGAGGCTTTCCAAAGGTCTTTCTGTGGAAATGAAAAAAACAAATGCTCTCCTGATGTGCTCATTGCTCTGGATCTTCATATGGCTTTCCTCTGTTACATGGTACATCAGGTGTTCACTATATTTTCTGAAGGACTGTGAATCCCTCTTCAGCCATACATTATTAAGGAGATGATTCACAGTGAACTCAAGTGTAATTCAGATGGGTGAAAATGCCATTTAATTTCCACTGATTTACAGTGCAAGTTTCAAAGTAGAAAATCCACCAGTATAGTAGTTTTCCAACCATGGGTCATGTATGACAAAGTAAAATACATGACTCATGCAACAGCCTTGTGGGTTTGTGGGTATTGACAAACATGTCTCATTTCCATCAATTTTCCACTAGCCTAGCAGGAAAAAGGCAAACCTGAAAAAGTTTACTATAAATCCAATAGTTTACAGAACAGATGAGTGAGCATAGGAAAGGTGTATGACCCTCTGTAGAATGATTTGGAGAGAACGTCTCCCAAGAATAGCCAAATTATATTTAAGGTCACTGTGAGCATGCACTGTTGGCACTAGAGTGTATGGAGAGTGGTGTCACTTTTCCATCCACACCTTACTACCATCTTTTCAGCCACTTTGCAGTTGCTCCTCATGGTCATGGAGGATTCCCTTGAAGGACAATTTGGGCTGAAGTCTGGAGCCTGGAGGCCATGTCACATAAAATAGTGTGCCTAATAGCAGCACAGTGTCTTGGGATGCTCATGAATGGGAGGAAAACTGTGCTGCAAGGGTTGCATGGTTTTCGGTTGATACAGAGCTGGAGATGTGCAAGGAAGCAGGATCTCTTATGAACAAGTTCTCTGGATTACAATTTCCCACTCATCTGCCATGCATGAATAAAACTGCGTACTTCAATGTGCAGCCACCCATGAGTTAATAAGATAGAGCGCTCCAGTAACAAAAGCCATTTGCTAAATCCCATATGTATTAAATGGTGGCAGTAACTATAGGAATCATGCTGCTGGCAACTGAAGTGTTAATCCACGTTACTAAACCAGGTCATCTCTGGGACACCAATTGTCCCTTTCTTGATTTTTCCACACTGGCATTTTTTCACCTACCTATGGACTACAGATCATCAAGATACCAAGCTCTGGAAATCAAAAGAGAACAAGTCCACTACCGCTTTACATACTCATAAATGCTTTTGTGAATTGACTTTGAAATATTCAACACACTAGTGGTTAAAGCCCCAATAGGGCACAGTCCTTTCTATTTAGTCTTATTTAGTATGACTATTGCCTACATGTTTCCATTTTAGATGTCTTGGTACAAATTCACAAAGACATTTATGAGTATGTGAAGTAGTACTTGAAGAGTAGTACCTCACGTTTTCGTAAACGTCTTTGTGAATTGTACCCATTGATTTTAGCACAGAATTTTTAGTGAAAATACTCCCCAAACTAAAGACTAAAATATCCCTATCCCTGAGGTGTTTTTATAGTGTCTTCCTGCTGGCAGTACTTTAAAAACTAGTGATTTACTAAGAAAGTATCAATAATTAACAAAGACAACACAGCAACTAGTAGCCTAACTACAAATAGCGACTAATTAGGCATCCATGAAAGCCACCACCTACAACAAGCTGGGCAAAACAAGTGCCACAGAGATAACAAAATTAATTGGTGTGGTGTTCTCTCCAAGTCTAGGGACCTCATAAGTTGCTTCCAAGTGTGAAGAAGTTATTCCCTCTGTAGTAAAAAATTTCAAGCAGATGATCCACTTGAGCCTGGAGCGAAACAGATGGGAAGTGAATGAAATAAATTCCTCTAGAGGCTGCATTTTAATTCTGTCAATACCTGTTGGTCAAGCTATATATTATCATATATATCAGAACAATAGGGGTCCAAAGAGAAGCCAATTAACTCAAGGAGGACTGTTGCACAAAAGATAGCAGTAGTACATTTCATCCAGGTCTCCTGGAAGGAACAGGCTGTTAAAATAGATGTGCCCAAAATACTCTTTCGCAATCAATATCACAAAAGAGTATAGGTTTGATCTAGGGGTAAAAAAATACTCTCTTGCTAAACAGAACAAATAGGAAGGCCACCCAGAAACTCAACCAAAAAACATCCTTAGGTCTACCCTCACCTGATTAGATACATTTTTAAGAAGATAAAGATACCCTCAGAAATTACCTCAGAAACCTGGACATTAAGGAATCTCTGAATGCTGAGATGCTGAATAATGACAACCTAGAACATAGATTCAGCACAAATAAAAGATATAAGGACAGTGGAAGACAAAAATATATTTATTTTAATTTATTACCATGCATAACACAAAGTCAATCCAACTTCCCAGTGCACAACATGGGGTCAACTAGCCCCTAGCAGCAGCAACATACAGAGCATGATCAATGTACGTAATAGCATGGTCACTATAGCCCCATCTCCCAAATGCTACTCCCCATCAGCGTTCATTATAAGTTCTGTTGGTATGTTTATGTAGCAGTGCCCTCCGTGTCCTCCTGTGTGTCCCATCCTAAGCCTGTGTGGACTCACCTGTGAACTCGGTCATCATGCTTGCTCAGTTTCTCAGGTCCTCCTCTGCTCTCCCATCAGTTTGCAATGTTTTCAATCGCACCTCCTCCACCAGGGACCATTCCAACATGTCCCTGAGCCATTTATTGGTTGGAAACCCCTGTGTTGTGTATCCAGTGTATGGCTATATGGTGTTTAGCCAGTAGAAGCCCAAGTTTTGCAGATCTATACTACATTGTTCCCTTCTTTGGGTTCGGTATTAAGCCTAGTAGGCAGTGTTGGACCGTCCCCTGGAGGCATATCCCTGTCAATTCTAACAGTCTCTCTACTAGCCCCTCCCAGAAGCCCTGCGAGGCCTTACAGTTCCATGTCATATTAAAAAAAGTGGGACCTAGCTCTTGACATATTGGACACGCTGAGGGCCTACTGAGGTAGATTTTGTCTAGCCTGTCAGGAGTCAAGTAGGTCCAGTGGAGGTAGTGAAAGTGGGTGAGCCTAAATCTGGTATTGCTGGCCACCTCCTGCACCTGTGCACATGCCTGCATCCACTCAATGCCCATTAGTAGGGTCTGCATGTTCCTGTCCCAAGCTGGTCGTGCTTTGAATTGTACAAGTGGTTGACCTGACATTAGTACATGGTAAATATGGGACAGTAATCTTCGCCCCTAGCCCCCCTCCTCCAGTAGTAACTTAAATGTGTGTGATATTAGGGGTGTGCTCGGGAATCCCAACCATATGTCCCTAGTTGTAGGGGCCAGCTTAGCAAACTGCAGGAATTGGCTCGCAGTAACCCTCAAATGTAAGGAACTGCCCTATTGTTTATAGGTCTCCCACAAGTCAGCACTCTCCATCTCTCCATGCACCCAGTGTCAGAACCTCTCGAATTTGGCAAAACAATTATAGCCAGTCTACGGATATAGGCATACTGAAGGGTAGGTGCCTAAGCACCCATCACATCAGGCTCTCCTATACCGTCATCACTTGCGTGACCACCTCCAAGATGCCTCTGGGTTGTTTCTGACCCTGCATCCAGTAGATTGGTAGAATACCCTCCTCCACAGTACAACCCAATATTTGGTGTTCCCAGTTTGGTTTGTTATCGCACCACTGGGCAGCATGTTGAAGCTGGGATGCTAGGTAGTAGAGTTCCAGGTCTGGCACTCCAAGCATGCCCTCTTCTCTCATTCTCTTCAGTGCCCCCAAATGGACTCTCTTCTGGCCCTTAGCTCAGATTAGGGAAACCAACAGACTGTCCAATTCCCTAAAATTCAGCCTTGGTATCAGGTAGTGTGTTTTGCAGTGTGTATAGACATCGGGGCACCATTACCATTTTTGCAAGAGCCACCCTACCCATTATCGAATGGGGGAGAGTGTGGGCCACAGAAGTCAAGAGATTCTGCAACCCTCTCCCCATATTCAGATGACAGTTTTGCGTCACTGTCTCTACCACCCTAGTTTCAGAATATTTGCCATTTCCATGGTATCACAACATCCGGTAAGGCCGAGTGGGAGGGCTCATCCCACAGCCACACATGGACAATGCACAGTTTTTCCCTTGTTGATTCTCAGGCCATCACCCCTTCGAAAGGTTGAGTACCCGGAAGAGGATTACAACAGACTCCTATGGGCGGGTCAGGAATTCTAGGGTATCATCTGCATATAGGGTGACCATGTCTGTCATGTCCCCCACTCTCATGCCTGAGGGTTGTATTGTCGAGCGTATGTGGATAGCTAAGGGTTTCATGGCCAGGGCAAAAAACAGGAGGCACTCTTGTCTGGTGTCTCTTCCAATGGTCTATGGTGGGGAGAGCACGCCTTCTGAGCTGGCCCTAGTTGTCAGGTTTGTGTAAAGGAGTGTTATCAATTGCTGGATATTTTGGGCTAAATCCCATTGTGGCCAGCACTTCAAACATATTTTCCCAGCTGAGGGAATGAAAGGCGTTCTCAATTTCGAGGTCTACTAAAGCTCCCCTGACAAGCATTTCTCTTTTAACACCAGGCGGAGACGCCAGATTTTCATCATGGTGTTGCGACCTGGTATGAGCCCTCTTTGATCCTTGCGAACAGGGGTTCCCATTTTTGGTAACAGTCTTGTAGCCATCACCCAGGAAAGTATCCTTGTGTCTATATTCGACATCAAGACTGGTCATCTCCTCTGAATCCCTCTTGGGATTAGGGACCATGACTATTATGGTTTCTCTCATTGAGGTAGGCAAAGTGGCGACCCAACCATTAATGGCTGCTAGCACTTCCTCTTTTGTAATGTCAATTTACAGTCCTGCACTGTCCTCCTGCGAAGTCCGCTTTAATGCACAGCCTGCCAATAATTCCCCGTGAGGCTTTGATTATTGCTGATGGGCATCTCATAAAGCTGGGTCAGGTATTTCACAAAAGTAGCATTGATACCATTGTGTGCCACTGCTTTCGTCCTATCAGGTGTATTTAGGGCTAGAATCAAGGCTGGGGGCTCTCTCTTTTTAAGAGCCAAGCCAGTAGTCATCCCAACTTGTCCTCCTTGGTGTGGACACGTTGTCGAAACTCACAGAGTGTGTGTTTGTCAAGCATATCCCAAAGGGTTGCTATCTCCCGCTGTAATATTAGGGTAGTCTCCAGTGGTGTCCTAATCGCCCCTTCATGGGCCTGTAACCACACCTGCTGTGTCTCTTTGTGCGCCAGTTCATTTGTAAGCTGGTTGGGCCATAAGTCTTGAAGAGGCATTATCCCCTCACAACTGCTTTCAATGCCTCCCATTCTGCCGCTCTGGTGCTCGAGGTCCTCCAGGTGTGTTCCAAGTATGTTTCCAAGGCTGTTCAATTATTGGGGAAGAGACTACATCTATCAGGTCCTCAGAGATCAGCCTCCAAAGGGGAGGCCGGTCTCCAAAGCCACTGCATCTGCATGTCACAAGCAATGGGGAGTGGTCCAAAATGATTCTGTTCAGGTATTGGATTGTTTGTATGTTGGCCCAAGCTCTTTATTTACTAGTATATGATCTAACCAACTGTGTGTGTACGTGTCCCAGAGTAACATGAGGTACCTGGGTAGGGTAAAGAGAGCACCATATGTCTATGCATTGGAGCCTGTCCATGACTTCTGTGAGTGCGGCTGTTGATATCCATAAAAAGAATGTCAATGTATGCCATGATTTGTGCCAGCATAACAAGAGCTCCCTTTGCTATTGTTTATTCCACCTGCCATGATCTCCCTGTCAACCCCAAGCCAGAAGTACATGGTCAGACATGCCCAGCAACCCAGGCCTGAAGCAACTGATTGTCAGATCACAGGTGGAGTGACTTGTAGCCCATAGGCAAGCATTCAAAACAGGAAAGTCCCAGATTGATTCCCCAGACAGGCAGCAACTCCACAAAGGTCCTAGGAAGTTGGCTCCCAATAAAACACATTTGGCTGGAATGGTATGTGTTCCCAAACCACCATAAAGTTAGATGCCACATGAGGTTAAGAACACACAGCCAATCCGAATACAGCACACACACCACATGCAGTGATCATGCGCTCCCCATGCCGGCTATCTGGACATGTTACCTACTGGCCTACACTCTGTCCACACAAGGTCAAGAACCACCTGCACACTTTATCAGATGGTTGAATTTATGACCTCGTGACTAGGCCCGGATTCCTTTTTCCAAAGAATGTATTCAATCATTTTATTTGCACCTCAAGACAATGTATAAAACGAGTTTCAAAACTTTGTAACTTTGAGAGACAGTCATCAGACTCTGTATTGCACACTCCCGGCCTTTGCGTTTAATTAAACAAACTGTTCCTGCTTTGACAGACGCCTCTCGTTTTTCATTTACTTAATGTAAAACTGCATTCAAGCAACATTTTGGCGAGCCAGCCAGCCAGAAGAGATTGGTCCCCAGAGCCTAGAATGGAGCTGAAGGAAGGGAACCCCACCTCTATGGATTAACATATGCGCAACATAGTGAGGTGAGCAGAAGCTGAAATCGATTAAATGTTCTTCTGAATCCAAAGAGTGGAGGTCCATCCTGATGCCTCTGTCAGTGGATAAGAGACTACATCTGATCCTTACCCCCAGCATTTGGCTTTTGACAAACTAGGACACCACTTGGACCGCTAGGTGAGATACAGATGGTAAAAAGGGGTTTCTCAGCACTACCAATCTCTTAAACACTGGTGGTGTCTGAAAGAAGTGAGAGGTGTTATTCGGGTGGACTGCTGGGCATGACACAGGTTGTACACTAAGCCCCTGGGATTGAAACAGGGTGCAGTTCAGGCATTAGAGAAAATTTTGACTTTGGAACTTGGAGATTAGGTGCAGTGTATGCTTGGCCAATGAGGACTGTAGTTGTCAAGATATTCCTGGTTCTCCATGTAAATTGTTGCTATTTTTGTCTGTGAGCTGATATTGTCAGACTATCAGGCTCACTTGGTCCTGTGTACCATGCAGAGCCTACCCATGATATCAGGCATCATGCAGTAGGAGCGGGGTAATGTTTTTTTTGGGTCAAAATCATAATTTTATATCTATCATTTTTCTTCTCTTTTCTCTTTGTTTCTATTGTGGTTTTCAATTTATGCATTTTTTGGTGCTGATAAACTGTAGCAACTATATTTCATGTTGAAATGCTATGTCTTGTTAAGTGTTTTTATGTACATATAAGGAAGTCACTATCTTTATCTCACAAAGTTTTATTCCATACCTGCCAGTCCGCTAATAAAACAGTTTACAATGTTTAAGCTAACCATTGCACTTTCTTACAGTTTTTAATTCTTCAAATGCGTTGTTTCATGCATTGTAAAAAGTCTGTTTGATGCATCTCTGTCTGAAGTTGAGCTAGTACTTATTGCCGGCATAATCCCGTGTACATATTTCCCCATGATCAGAATAGTATTCAGGACTATTTGAAACTCAAAGTTAGGAGGGTACCAGTCCCCTAAAAAGGTTCTCAAATCATCATGTAGTTAAGCCACATGTAAACTAGAGTCCTCACACAGGCTAAAAAGCTAGATAAATACTGCCGTGAATGACACACACATACTAAGGCACATGTATTTACCCTGACCAGAGGGGGGAGCCTTCGACACCAACACAATAGAACACACAAGGACACACATTCAGACAACATTTGTAGGGTGGGAAAAGGCTAAAATAGAAGCACTGTTAGAAGTGTGGGCCATCTTTGAGGTGGCCCTGACCTGCAACCACCCAGAACTTACAACCAAGGTTTCTGCACCTCCCCACCACACATAGGTACGGAGGTGCTCTCTCTGATGCCTGCCATCCCAGCAGTTCCTGCCCTAGGTTACATTAATCCACCGGTTATGGGGCCTAGAGGGCCCCCCGCTGGGCAGCGATCCAGGGGTGGAGGGATGCCAACCTCAGCACAGGTGGGGGCTAGGGTCCCCCCATGCGCGACCCCCCCCCCATCTGCCACGCTCCGTCATTCAGACCCCAGCAGCGAAGGGACCATACATTACAACCCATCCAGTCGAGCGCTCTCAGGTGACTGGGAGGTTAATAGCGGTCCTGGATAGTGGCACTACCAGTGGATGGGAGGGAAAGGTTCTTAGCCTTCCAGGGTCCGACAATGAGGAGGGAGTCACAGCGCACATGCCCCCAAAGTATGCTCAGGCAGCAGAAGATATGACAGAAGGTGAGCTTGAGGGTATGTTCCCACCAAGGAGAAGCACGTGCAGCATCAAGCAAAGAAGGCAGCCCAGGTGGGAGTTAGAAGAAAGGAGCAGGTTGAGGAGAGTGAGAGAGCTCTTGCCTGGGAAGCCCAAAGGAGGAACAGAGCAGCGCTCTCTTCTCCGGTGGAGAACGGAGCTAGGACCCGGGATCCACGCAAAGAGGGGGCCGAAGTAGAACCAGAATGGAGGGGTGGACCAAGAAATATGAGATCAGAGCAACCTAGTGCAAACCCAACTAAGGCACAGGAGAAGCAAAATGGCACCGCTATTCATGCACGAGGAGAGCAGCGATTAAGACGTCCGCTGCTCCCTTTGAACGCGCTGGTCAGACAGACCGAGCCCTAGAGATATACTTTCAAGAGAAGAAGGCAAGGTCTTGCATGACCATTATGCCACCTGCTGGCTTGCTGGACCAAAAGGGAGAGCCATTATGATAAACCCTGGCCGGAGAAGGCATCCTTCGAATGGGAGGACACGGCCAACTCGGAAGACTGCATCCGGCATCAAGGGGGATCTCCCAAATGGAACTTCACCTATATGCAGTAATGCCTGAGAAGATGGGAGCGTTATGTTGAGGAAGAACATGCAGAGCCACTCTGCGCCAAAATATGCCTGTTGTTACAGAAGGGTGCATCAGGGACCATCTATGTGCCATTGGCGTAGATGGACAAAGAAGGACTCAGGACCAAACTACCCCATTAGTGGATGGCGTAGGAAAATGGATCTCATATTTTGAGACAAACACTGCAGGTATAAACCTTGCAATAAGTGATGTCAGCAGCATCTTCGGAGAGCAGACCAATACAGTGTTTTCCCGAGCCTGCATCCCTACCGTCACACTGATTAACACTGAGCATGACAGGGACACATTCAATTCATTCAGACACCAGATATGAACAGCCCCAAGGGAAATACACCCTGACTGCCTGGATGTAGGAGGATTGATGGCAGAGAGCATGAAGCGTGGGGAAACCATGACTGACTTTCTAGACAGAATGAGGGAACGATGGGGAAAGGACACCCATAGATCGACATGGGACCCCAGGTTGCATTCTTTTACAACATCCTCAAAAAGGAGCTGCCCATGGAAATACAAAGTGGACTGGACAGCATAGTAGGATTAGACACCAAACCTTGGTGGGAAATCCAGGCCCACATATTACACTACTATAGAAAGAAGTAGCAAAGGACAAGGAAAAGCAGGAGCAAACCCAGAGACACACCACAAAGCTGGTCCAACATATATAGAAAAAGACCACCCTCGATGGGGGCAAGTTGGCCACAAGCTTGCAAATGGCACCAGTCTTGAAGGGAGCTCTGCCTCAGAATTCGAAATGGTTTCCACCCTGTCCTGATGGCAGAGGTCAGGGAGTCTGGCAACGGCCAGACCTCATAGAGTGCTATTATTGCCACAGAATGGGCCACTCGACCAACCAATGCTGCTTAAAGGCGTGTCATTAACAGAGAAGCATAAGCATAGGCCAGCCCACGCAAAATCCCATACAAAATCCCCATCTGCGCAACCAAACCCAGGTCAACCCAAATGCATCCCACATTCAGCAGACAGGGAACTCATCCAAACAATGGCCGGGGCCACAGTCACGGCAAGGAGGGGGGACTGTCTAGAAAGGCAATACCTTTGCTCAATCACAAAACACAAAACACAAATACACAGGAACTCAAACTCCCAATCAGGTTACGTTTGTTTCATACCCACTCCAAAACTCATTTTGACAATAAAAGTCAGTGACACAACATTAGGAGACAACTCACGCCTTTACTTGCATTCAGGAACAAGATGCGGCTGCTGTGCACTTTGTCGATCGCGAATCCGCACTAGAATCTGCCATTCGGGTGCTTGCAGGGTCTAGCAGGGCGGCCCCCAACCTGGGCATTAAAGCCAGCACCCAGGTCCCCACATCCAAGTCCACTTGGATGGGCTCCAAGTCAAAAGGACCCCATTCTTCAGCAACTGACCTTCAGCTAATGAAGGCCCCCTTTCATTTCCAAATCGATGAAACGTTCCAGTGTCAGGAGCCAGGTTTACCGCACACTTGGGATGATAATGTCCACAAAATTCCAAAGTCCATGCACAAGTCCGACAAATTCTGTAGTACACACATGAAGTCAGCAGGGAAATTCAATCAGCATCCCAGCTCATCACCCTTATAGGGCAAATCTCGAAGAGTTCCGGTCAAGCACCTGACTCCCATAGTAGGAAACGCTTGGCCTCATCCTCTCCCCAAAGGCCTTCGAACATTCAAAAGTCTGTTGGTCGGATCATGTCCCTCCAAAACAGCAAGAGTAGCGTGTCCCTGGTCACAGCCTCGGGGAAGCAGGCTTAAAACATCTTGGATCCAAGGAGAGGGGGCTGCTGGGAGGAGTAGGGACTCTGTGAGTAACCATCATAGCCCCATGCAAGGTGCACGGATACGCTCACCACCAAGTCCGGCCTATCGGTCAGATCACCCAAGGCCTCCCACACACACCGTCTGGGGAAGCAATAGGCTTGATTCCAGTTGTTGCTGCAGCAAAATCATATGTGGGTCGCTGAGCACCTCTCTGACCCCCTCCAGCATACCAACAAAACACCATTACAAGAAGATCTAGGGAAGCAGCCAGCAACTCGCAAAAAGGAGCCCAAAATGAATTTTCCCGAAAATGGGTGTAGACAAAAACACCCAACTCCATTAGGGAGAACTTCATTGCACACCACATGCAGGGACTAGAGGGTTGTACGTGTGTCCTCATGGCACATGGCAAACATCTACAACCCCCAAATTGCAACACACACCCTTCTTTTCACATTGTTCCATGCATGTGTAGGTCAACAGGTTCCACCTGCATCAGTAAAACACACACACTCACATGTTAGGGAAGATAGCTAAGGAAAAACCCCACAAAGATATCCCCATAGAAGCACTCTCCCCTGCCATGGTGAGCGGAGAGGACCAGATGACCCACAAAATAAGACACAGGTGACCCATGACTAAAACACTCACTACTCCCTAAAATAGTTGCCCAAACTGGAGCCACCTCTAAAATAAATGCACACAACATAAGTAAACAAGGAAGTACAGGAATCTTCTGCGATTAAAAGACAATGTATGTTTTTTAAGCTAACCTACAACCCACAGCTCTTATCCAACAGGTCCACGACAAAGTGCACCACCTTTTTAGTGGCCCACCACCTCTTCAGTAATAACTTCCATAACTCTGAAAAGACCCAAGTGCACAAAGACAGAGACTATGGTGGTCATTATGTCATGGCGTGTGGCCCGCTACATAATGAACACCATGAGGGCTGCCATTGGCAGCCCTCACTCACCGCCAGGCTGCCTCCATCAGGAGGTCGGAATCATCATCTGACAGGGCCACGGTGCTGCCCCTCGGATAATGATCCCTAATCCTGTGCAGACAGTGAAAGCAGTGTGGGGCTGTGCCTGGTGGCCCCTGCACTGCCCATGCCAAGTGCATGGGCGCCCAGGGGCCCTGCAACTCCCCTTCCCATCAGCCTTTCCATGGCGGTTCCTACCACCATGGAATGGCTGGCAGGAAGGGGACTCGTAATCCCCTAGGCAGCGCTGCAAGCAGCACTGCCCTGGCAGATTAAAACCGCCAGGACAACCATACCGGTAAACCGCCGGTCCCGGCGGTGCGACTGCAGCGGTTCCGCCGCTGTCATAATTCGCGAGTTTGTACCGCCAGCCTGTTGGCGGTACAACCCCCAAAACATGTGGGCCTTAATGTCCTTCACAACCCTGATGAACGGAGTATCATGCGTCATACTTTAAATCAGGTCCTACGTGATTTATTCACTTAGAATATGGTTTAGGCTACTAAAAATGATTATGAAAATTAAATGGGTAGCAAAATGCTATTTCTATTTCCATGCTCAACTGGCATCTTAATCTTTAGTAAACTCCTCCTGACTTTGATTTTGACTGTTTTCAAGTTGAAAAGATACTTTATCAAATGGTGACTTATAAACCTTCCCTCTTTTCTACTGCTAACACAACAGGGGACCACATACTTCGATCCATTGCCCTCCATTCTAGGGCATGGTTCAAAGTGGGTGGCAGTGATGTAAGGATACCCTAGGGCCCCCTCCCTTGCAGGAACGGTGATGGGGTCCCTCGCAATACTCATACCCTTGAGTGGACAAGCTGAGGGGGCCCTTATTTATGTATGGACGGTCGGGGGTCCTCCGCACTGAGGGGGCTGTCCGTTATGGGTGAAGGGCGGGGGCATTGTATTTTTCTGGCTACTCCCTTGATCTCTCACAGCAGTTCACGATTAGCACAGGATAAAATAGGTTTTGTTAAGATCTTTAACAGCTGGCTGTATGTTTATAAGACTAAATAAGGGTTTGTGAGGCTAAAAAGCAGGATCACAATGGAAGAACGCATACAGAGACGATCCATCAGATCAATTTACAACACGACATTGCGAAGTGTGTGTGTTATCAGGCTAATGTTCACTTCCACCATGGATGTCATTTACGGGTCGCCAGAGGTTGCAGCTGCTCCCCTGGCTTGCTCTGTGCTCTCTCTGGCAATATCTTTGCGACCCCTGGCCTCAGAGATGGCAAATTCAGTGCCAGGAAGACACTGGCAGCTCCTCAGCTGGGGCTCAGCTCTCTTTGTTTTCTGTCAATTTTTTTATTGACAAAAGCGGCACAAACTTACAAAAAACAATTGGGGCATATTTATACTCTGTTTGCGCTGAGTTTGCGTCAAAATTTTTGATGTAAATTCGGCGCAAACCTAACACAATATTTATACTTTGGCGCCCGACCCCGCGAATGTCAAAATTCTTCAGTGTGCGTCATTTTCTGGATGCGGGAAATCGCCTTGCGTTAAAGACATGCAAGGTAGGCATTCCTGTCCAAAAAAATGACTTTGAGGCCTGTGCACCTTATTTATATTCCTGTGTCATTTTGACGCACAGGATGAGGCGGTGAGGGCAGGCGTTAAGGGACCTGTGGGCTCATGTCCATGGTCTCTGACCATGGAAGCAGTCCACAGGTGCCATTCCCCGCCCCCAGGGACACCCCCTGCCACCCATGCCCCTCTGGAGGACACCCATGGATGGGGGGACCCATCCCAGGTAAGTACAGGTAAGTTGAGGTAAGTAATTTTGTATTTTTTTTAAGTGGCATAGGGGGGCCTAACTTGAGCCCTCATACATGCCACTGTGCCCAATAGCCATGCCCGGGGGACAGATGTCCCCTGGGCACGGCCATTGGGCAGGGGGGCATGATTCCTGTCTTTGCTAAGACAGGAGTCATTTCAATGGGGGTTGTGATTCAAAAAATGTCGCAAATCCGGTTAGAGCCACGATTTTTTACTTTAACCTGACTTGCACCATTTTATGATGCACAACCCACATTCTTCCCTAAGCCTGCGCTGCCCGGTTAGAGTCATTTTTTTTTGGCTCTAACCAACCCGCAGCGCCAGATACCGTCAATCCATAAATAAGGCGCCTGCCTGCGGCTTTGGAATGGCGTTAGCGGGCAGTAATTTTTTTTCCGCAAAGCAGCGCCGGCGCTGGGTTGCGTCAAAAAGTATAAATATGGGCCAACTGTACTTTGTAAGTTTGCGCCACATTTGCGTCAGAAAGTGACGCAAATGTGGCACAAAAATGTATAAACATGGGCCTTAGTGTGATAAAAATGGAGTACAATTCGATGGAATATGCCCTTCCTTGGCAGCTGAGGTCATTAAAAAATGCTTTTAAATGTATGATGCGTGGTGAGAATATTCTTATGTGAGAAAAAGTGTATGTAAGTGCGAATTTGTGTGTATGTGTAAGTGCGTGTCTGTGTGTGAGTGAAAGTGGATGTCAAAGAACATGTTATGTCATTTCAGCTACCCCTGGCATTTCGGTGAACTGACGTCCATGTTCCACACATCAAATATGAATAACTTGAACAATATGGAATTGTTTGGCAAACATTGCTGCCTTTAAATTAGCTTGTGAGAGACTGTTACGTTGTCTATGTAGAGTATTTTGTATTGTATTAAAACTTTCTAAACGCTAATTTAAACAAAAAACATCAAGTGACCAAAAGGCCAGCGGTAGCGGAATTACGTTGTGGAATCTTTATCGTGATGACATCACAGATCTGCCGCCAAGCCTTCAGCCTCTTACCAGCCCCCTGACTGTTGCTGGAAGGTTATGGAAATAGGTAAGGAATGGAAAATGCAGAAAGTAAACACGCCTGTTAGAGGCATGTTTACGTTCCTGACACAGGCTTCTTTATCCCCGATGCCATGCAAGGGTAGAAATTTCTAGCCCAGTGGTATCCCCGGGCAAGTCAAATCTAGCTGCCACTCCTATTGATGTCATGGTTAAACGAAACCACATGAAATGTACCAGTACATGGGGTCTGTGTGGTTTATGCTGCACTTATTCTGACACAGCTATTGCAAAACAAAAAAACACTAACCTAAACACTAAAGTGCAGTTACATTAACCTACTCTCGAAGGGCGTTCAGTTGTCCGAGGAGCGTTTGCAGCTCACACGACTTATATACAAAACACAAGCATCTCTGCTTCAGTGCATTTTTTTTTAGATAATATCGAGGTGTATATTAAACGTAAGAGCTTTTTGGACTTGGGTTGCCATTCTCCATCTGTAGAATGGAATGAAAGCATGCTGGCACACGAGAGGCTCTGTGAATGTGTATAATGTAGCCATCACGCTGAAATTTAGCAGGACTGAGCCGCAAGAGAGCGAACACCTGATAAGGATCTGAATTATTGAAGCTCTGCTTGATAGATGTGACCAAGGTAAGATTAACTTTAATCGCTCTGTGTTCGATCGTATGTCTGCCCTGAGCCTTAAAGGTTGAATCTACAAAACAAGCCATTTGGTCGATTATGTGGACACAGCCACTGACAACGTCACGGACATTCTGCCCACAATTAGGCCAAGTGCAAATTGTAAAAATGCAATTGAAACAACTACAGAAAGACCAGTAATGTGTGTAACAGTACATTGCATTCCTATTGAAATCAACACACATTTCAAGAATCTAACACGCAACTGGATAGTGTAGCATTTATACGGCAATATTTATAAGGAAGGGAACCTTAAAATTCACTTTAACAAAATGAAACGAGCATTGATTAGCACTCGATGCCTTCCTTGACGTAGGAATACTACATTCGGTAGCATTAGCACTGTTGAGTGAGTTTATACTGCTCAGATTGGTCATAAAAACAGTCCAGCAACACTAAAACAGTTTTAACACATAACACTATGGGGGTCATTATGACCCTGGCGTTTGATGGAGAAGTGGCGGTTTTACTGCCAACAGGCTGGCGGTAAAAAATTTGGAATTATGACCATGGTGGTTACCGCCATGGTCATCCGCCACTTCTCCGATCAGACCGCCATGGCGGAGACGACCGCTGGGCTGGAGACTTGGGTCTCCAGCCCGGCGGCCGTCACAAAACCGCCGGCGGTATCAGGACCCGGCTCACCGCCATGGATTTCATGGGGTTTGGAACCGCCATGAAATCCATGGCGGTAAGCACTATCAGTGCCAGGGAATTCCTTCCCTGGCACTGATAGGGGTCTCCCCCACCCCCACCCCCGAGTCTGTCCCCGACACCCCCCACCCCCCTGCCACCTCCCAAAGGTGGCAGGACCTCCCTCCCCACCCCCACCCCCGACATCACAACACAGACACACACCCGACACGCATGCAGACACCACCAACGCACATTCCCGCACACACACGAACAAACATGCCAACAGACACACACAGTCATACAAGCACACCCACATTCAGACATACACGCCCACATCCATACAGACATACATACAGACAGACACGCACACATTTCCATTCACACTACACCCCCCCGCATGCATACACGCACTCACACACCCCCTCTACATACTCACATGCACACCCCCATGCACCACACATCACACAGCACTCACCCACCCCCCTCCCCTAACGGACGATCAACTTACCTTGTCCGTTGCTCTTCCGGGAGGGGACGGGATCCATGGGGGCTGCTCCGCCGCCAGCACCCCATCAACAGAACACCGCCACACCGAATCATGTAACGTGATTCGGTGGGCGGTATTTTGTTGACGGGGCGCTGGAGGTGGAGCAACCTCCACTTCCCCGCCGTCTGCCAGTATGGCTACTGGTGGCTCTCCGTCCGGAAAAGGACGGAGGGCTTCCAGAAGTCATAATACGCTGAGCGGAAAACCGCCACCACTAGCGGTCTTCAGCACCACGGTCCCTCAGAGGTCTTGTGAAAAGACCGCCGAGGTCGAAATGACCCCCTATGTGTTTGTACCAGAGGCTGGGAGTGCTCAGCGCCTTGTGTGCTTACATTCAAAACCTTTTCAAAGCGCTTGGTACCCGTGTCTCTGACTTGTTCATAGTTACTTAAGGAGGTGGCTTGGCTGCTCCAAAAACACTGGAGGAGGAGACTACACTGTTCCAGATACCACAGACAAAAAGCTTTGCAGCCACTCCTCATACTTTGGAAAGCCAAAGAATAACCATGAAGCCCAGTAGTTTCTAAATTACCGCAAACCTTGGAATTACTCTTTTTTTCACAAATAGTTGCCAATATTCCATGCAAAGATCGTCATTGTTATTAATATAAATCTGCAATCCAGCATTGGATTTGCTCTGCAACATGGCCTCAGGCGACATTGCCTACTTGTGGAACACAACTTTATTTACACCACTGCAGCTTTAAAAATTGATCATTCAGCCCTTGCATTGGTGAGAGGGAGGGAAAAATACGGACATCCTTGCATGTGTATGTGCAATAGGGAGCGTGAAGGAAAAGGTGAAAGTGCTTGTGAGAAACGAGGGATGAGAAGAGAAGGTGCGGTGCAAATGAGGTTAATTGTGTGAGAAAGGCAAGTAAGCCAGGTTTGTAAGGGAAATTCGGATTTCAAAGAGGAGAGGTTAGAGTGACCATACGTCCCGGATTTCCCCGGACAGTCCCGGTTTTCAGAGGACTGTCCCAGTGTCCCGACGCTTTTGTTGATTTTAAGTAAATGTCCCGGTTTTTGGGGCAAAGCTCAGGTCAACCTGTGAACGCTATGTTCATTTTAAATAAAAGTCCCGTTTTTTAGGACAAAGGTCAGGTCAACTGGCCAGGCAGAAGTGAAATGTATGCTCTCCCCTCACATGCAGCTCTGGAGTCCTAAATAATTGACGAAGTAATTTATTGCTTTATATACACACACACATTTACAGGACAGGTCAGATATAAAAGTGAGACTAAGGGCTTTAGTCCTACTTTTATGTCTGACCTGTCCCGGTTTTTTCTTTTCAAAAACTGGTCACCCTAGGAGAGGAAGCCTATGTGTGCACATGTATGTGCGAGGGGAGCTCTTGAGTAACAGAGGCGGCTGTGAGAGTGTGTGAGCGAGAATGGGACGGTAAATGAAGTCCGTGGGGCAGAGAGGAGGGTGTTAGAGAGAATGGTGTGAGAGGAAGGTGAGAGGAGAAGGTATGTATTAGCAAGATGTGAAATGCATGTGATTAAAGCGAGATAATGGTCAGGAAGAGAGCAGCGTGAGGAAAGTGAGAGGGAAGCAGAGAGCAGTGAGTCAAAGGACTGAGAGAAATGGGGCCTGCAAATGAAAAGTCTGAGATGATAGGGTGAGGGAGGAAGGTACGTGAGCGAGACAAAGGACGGTGACTTTTAGAAGACCGGTAGGATGAATGAAAAGAGAGTTCAAAAAGGGAGGTGGGAGAAAGAGAGCCTGGTGAGTGAGGTAGGGACGAGGTGGGAAAAAGAGAAAGAGAGAGAGTAAAAATTGCAAGAACAGCTACAAGAGAAAGGGGAGAAGAGAGAAAAGAAGGCGAAACAGGACTGGCAAAATAGAGACATATGACACAAAGAGCTGAAGATTAGGGCCAGAGAGTGGGAGAATGAGACAGAGAAACAGCGAAAAGGGGAGAAAGGAGTGTGAGAAAACAGGGCTGATTGCAGAGGCCCCATAACTTTTTGCCCCCATTTTCCTCTTTTTGCTGGTGTTTTCCTGACTTTGATGGTGCCCTGGGTACTGCTAACCAGTCCCAGGGCCTGTGCTCTGTGTAAAATGGATATGCAAATTAGGCTAATTATAATTGGCTAAGTTAACCTACCTATAAGTCCCTAGTATATGGTAGGGCATGTAGGTTTAGGGACCACAGCATAGGTGGTGCACACCTAGGTGCACTGCTGAGGTGCCCAGTGTCATTTTAAAAGCAAGCCTGCCTTGCTGGCTGCTTTTAAATTAAAGTTATATGCAAATTCGACTTTGGAATTAAAGGTACTTCCAAAGTCTTAAACTACCTTATTTTTACATATAAGTCACCCCTAAGGTGTGCCCTATGTGCCCCTAGGGCTGGGTGCCATGTATCTATAAGCAGGGACTTTATAAAAATAGATTTATAAGCCCTGGTGAGGTAAAAACAGCCAAATTCGTTTTCCCTCATTGAAGTAAATGGCCTTCATAGGCTAGAATGGGCAGACTTTATTTTAAATTTTAAAGTCTCCTTAAATGTTGCATACCAAGAATTTGGTATCAAATTAATTGTTGTAATAAATCCTACAACTTCCAGTTGTTGGATTTAATATAACTAGTTCAGGTAAAAAGTTTAGACTTTACCTAAAAAGTTGCCAATTTCAGCTCTGCATTGTTTTTGCTGCTGTGCTCTGATTGGCCAGCCTGCAGCAGCTTCTGCCAGGCTGCCTTGATGAGGTGTGAAGTGGCCAGGCTTCACACAAAGGAATGTGCTTGGGGGAGAGAATCTCCCCTCAGCAGATGGTGAGGCAGGAAGGGGGAGGGCTGCCAAACTGGTCTTCAAAGGCAGAGAAGGACATTTGCAGCACCCAGCAACACCCCCACATCCTGCAACCCCAGACAATTAGGTGCCCCCTTGATTAGATTAGGAGAGGGCAGGAGAGGGGTGTGTTTATGATTTTTAGCCACACCAGTGGGTGGGCTCAGCCAGATGTAACCTCCAAAAATCAGATTCATCCATGTTGGATTTTTAGAGACTGTTGCCTTCTGGGATGGATTTTTGCCACACTTCCCAGGAAGTGGTCATCACAGGGGGACGACCCTGTCCCTGATTGGAGAACCAGGGCCCCCCTGCTTTTCACCCAGGAGCAAGGATAAAACTGGCAGACCTGAACCCACGCCTCAGATCCCCTCCAGAATTCAACAAGAAAGGAACTAAAGAAGAAGAAGGACTGCCCTGCTGGACCCCTGGCCTGCACCTGGACCCTGCACTCAGAAGGACTGCACCAGCTGCACACTTGGGCTTCACCACAAGAAGGACTTTGCCTGGCTTCAACTGGTTCAAGGAGGGACTCCCTGTTTGCTACAGGTGAAAAATTGCTAAACCAGAGTCCCCTGCACCAACTCCTGAAGAAAGCGACCAGCTGACCACTGTCCAGTGGCCAAAAAGGAGTTTGCGCCAGGTGCATTCTGGGAGTTGAAGTCCGCACCCCCCAAGGACCATCACAGAACTTCTGGACCCTTGGGGTGAGCTGTGGACCCCAAAAGAACCTTAAAAGAACATCTGGGTGAAGCCCCAGAAGTTTGGAAAAGATTTGAGAATTTTTGGAAAAAAGCTCCAGAGAGGGACCGACCCGCCGCGGAAATTCTAGCCGGCTTGCCTCAACCGCGACCCGGCCTGACTTCGTGGTTCGTCCCGGTAAAGAAAAACATCCAAAAAAGAGACTAAGTCCGAACGTAAAAAGTTGACCAGGACCTCCCAGCCATCGTATCCGAGAAGGGCTCCATGGACGTCGGATCAAGATCCAGGTTTACCCCGGTCGAAGGATTTTCATCTCGAAAAAACGACTAAGTCCGAAGGTAAAAGTCTCCACCGAGGAAACCCACATCGCGTATCCGGACAAGGGCTCCAGGAGGTCGGATTCAACTGGCAGGTTCGTCCCGGTGAAGAAAAACTTCAAAATAAAGACTAAGTCAGAAGGTAACTTTTTAACCGAGGCCTCCCGCGACCTGTAGCCGAGCAGGGCTCCATCGCGGTCGGCCTGAAAGTTTGACTGTGCCCCGGTCGAGGTGCAACCAGATGACCCGATTGGCGCTTTTTGTTTCTAAGCGCTAGAAAAGTAATAATTCTTTAAAAATTCATATCTCCGGTTCCCCTGAACCGATTTTAATCGTTTTTGTGTCATTTTAAAGATAAAAATATAAACTATTTTTATAAATTGGTTTTGGATTTTTAAACTGTTTCCTGTGTTTTATTTAATTACTGTTTTGTGATATTTGAATGCTTTACACTTTGTCTCCTAAGTTAAGCCTTGACGCTCGTTGCCAAGCTACCAAGGGTTGAGCTGGGATTAATTTACTGAGACCTAACTGTACCTATGTGGAGGTTAGTGGCTTGTTGCTAGGTGTAGGTACCTACCTGCCCTACCAATAACCCATTTTCCAACAAGGAGCTAGAGAAAGAAACGTGAGCGAGAGGGAATATCTACAGACAGCGAATATCGAGATAAAAAGAGGCACTAAAGAGTGGATAGTATCACAACAGCACAGAGATACATTTTTTGTTTTTGCCATTTTGTATTTGAATGATCCTTTTAAGCAGCCACCTATCACTCCTGCCCAGGCCTATTCACACCTGCCCATGCCACATCTAAAATTGCAATATAGGTATATCAAGGCCCACACTTTGAGATATATGGTTCACTTGACAAATGTATATGTGAATGGCTGCAGCAGGATTTACAGGATGTGATAGCAACAAGACTGGAGAATATGACAGCAGGATTTACAAGAATGACAGCAAGTCTCAGAGTGGAAGCAGGAGGACTTTGATGATCTGACAGAAACATCATTGACAGCAATCAATGAAAATGAAAGCACGAGAATTGAAAGAGTGATAGTATGTATTTTGACATCGAATAGCACCTGAAAGTGTTACAACCACTCAAATATTCACTCATTTATCCACTTAGTATTCATTCAGCATAGTGGATTAAGCACCCACTCTGGAGAACTGTCTGTAATGTATATGCCACTCACAGTTTAACTGTAAATGCTCTGTAAGGGATGAATGATTGATCTATACTGCCTTGAGGAAACTGTTCTGCAGGGAAGACACCCTTGCACTGCAGCTACCTTTTGTGAGAGAGGGAAGCTCGCTTTAGTACTACCAAGCTGTTCCTGTTCTGTGAGCACGCACAGCTCGCACTTCTGCTACCACTTTGCACCTGCACTTTAAAGACACAAGCTTGCACTGTTCCTGCCTTGGTTCCACCTGTTCTGTGAGGAAGGGAAGCTTACGGTGCACATTTTCAAGACATTCTGGTTGTATGAAGGAGGGGCATTTCCACCACTGTTGCCTCATCTTGTGAAAAACAAATGACGTATGGAATGCCATTGCATAACATGCCCTGTGAAAAGGGACTATTTTACAATTCTTTACGTGAGATACGGATACTTATAGTCCCGAGAAAGGCACCCGACCATGCAAAGGCAATATTTGAACACCAAAACATGTTGACAGAGAAGAAAAGTAGGGTTGTTTGCTTCATGCTCTTGTTGATAATCTTGTGGTTAGGAGACATCAGTAAAATTAATTTTAATCCACACACATACAATTTTAATAACGTCATGATGATTTAACAAAGGCAAAACATACATGTTGACTTAAGTGGCATAACTAAACTATTGAACCCATACAACCAGAGGACAGAAGTACTCTCGGATGCGCCACAGTGGCAGAATGTGACCCCAATGACAAAGCATACTGAACTAGGTAGATGAGGGTTCTTCTTTCTACCGGAATACATGAATATATGATAACTCCATATGACATTCTTGCGTGTTTAAGTGGACAATATTCCTTTAATTCCTCTCATATCCTCTGAAGAGTGTTTGTACCCATTCTGTGTGTGTGACAGAACCTTGTGTTGCTTCTCGTGCTCTACTCATTGGTCTTGTACATATTCTTTGTTTTAGGGAAGTCTGCACTGCTGCTGCCCATGTTGCATCAGTGCTGTGTTGTGTTTGTGAAGCTTGTTAAAAGGATTGGCATTGCCAATGCATGCTTTACATTATAATGTGAATGATGCATAGGAACACTTTTTAAAATGGATTTTGACCACTGTGCAATTTTAATACATTGCTTCCAAGTAGTACCATGCCATGTATAACACATTTGCCCAGTTTAGGCTTTTTGGGCCATCTTCACTTTGCCCACTGGGGGTTTTTGTGCCCATTACGCGTGTTAAAACTAAATCTAAATTGGAAATTCCAAAATACAAGGAGAGGGCTAAAATGAGCACTCCTCTAAAGACAAACAAAAAGGGCATGTTACAAGGTCTAATTTCTCAGAACAATGAAAGCACCAGCAGCTAAACGTGTCTGAAGAGACACGAGAAAAGATCAGTGGGCTGACAACCCTATCCAACCCCTGCTATTAGATGAGCATTCTTGGGTTAGGTAAAGCACCCTTCTTTCTCCGAGCACAATATGTTTGCAGGCGCTGCCTCTTAAGGGCCTCCAGTGGTTTCTATGGTTGTTGGCTGCCTGTTAATGAGGATGTGCCCAATTTTGAGTAATTTCACAAGTCAAGTAAAGTAATGATTGCCAAACTTTGCCCCAAATTACTCTATTTTTTCTTATATTTCTAATTTCTTATCTTTGCCTAATTTGATCTGTTATTATGACATCCCCCTGAACATCATTTTTAAAAAGTCACAAACAGCAGTCTCAGTGTGCTATCATCTGATCACACCATTGTTGTTAATTAATATGAACCTAGACTCAATACCACTGAAACATTTCGCATACAAAAATATAGACATCCTATCATTAATACTACACTCTTTACACGCTGGCTCATTTTCACATGCCTACCTATTAACACTACTGTAGTGACTCTTGGCTTGGCTGATACATACACAGTAATCTTATCAGCCATGCCAATTAAATACACAAAACACACATTTTGTCCAATGCACATCTGATAAAAACACAAAGGTGTACTGGCTGCATACACATTCTGCGTAAGGTTCCACCTAATTACCTAGATAACCTCTACATTTTTTGGACTTTTAAGCTATGGAAGTTTACTAAGTAATCACAAGGAATATAGGACATGCTTGCTCAGTGCAAGTTTAATTGTTTTGGAGATGTAGAGAGTTCAGTAAATGAAAAGGCAGAACATGACGTTTCTACCAACCATATAGCCGTATTGCAAAGCACTGTACTTCACAGAAGGCCTAGAAGGCATAATTATTGGACTAAAATGCAGTACGTCAGTAAGCAGAAAGTAAACCACAGATTTACGCTGTTGCGTAATTTGCACAAAAAGGGGATTTTCTCAGATGAGCCTGTCATCTAAGATATGTTTGTTAAGGGTAGGGATCTAGATGTAAGCTTTTACACACACATGGAATGTAAAAACAACAGTTCATAGGAGATCAGTCAAACCTTTCTGCTGAACATACACAATCGATCCAAAATATGCTTTCAACACCTTATGCACTGCTTGTTTATAAGTTATGTGCCTACCTCCATTACTATTTCAGAATAGCCAGTCAGGTCAGTGCTATATATGCCAGCATATCGTGACAGAAATAAGATGGATCCATCTCCAGCCTGTAGCTGTCTCTTGTTTAGTTGTAGTTGGTTTCAAGGGCGAAGCTTCAAGGAGTATGTGTGGGGTGCTACACCCCCTAATACATGTATTTTGTGATAAACAGTTGGGTGTGGGCAGTGGCGTAGCGCGGGGGTGCAGGGGGGGCCGGCCGCACCGGGGCAACATCTTGGAAGAGACTAAATCCACAGGTTAGGGGGCGCAAATTACTTGCCTTGCCCCGGGTTAGGGGGCGCAAATTACTTGCCTTGCCCCGGGTGCTGACAACCCACGCTACGCCACTGGGTGTGGGTGCTTTCAGTTGGGGAATGGTGAGACGTCTGTCGGATTTCACCAGGAGTTTGCACACGCACAAACACTCTCTCTCTCCCTTCTCTGTTTAGAATGACTTCAAAAATGTTGGTTATTTCACAAAATAATACACTTTCTCTCACTTAGTGCACCTACCAATCCGCATTCCTCCTCATTTCCACTGCTTCTTAAGACCCTCTCGTGCACCTTGCTTGTCATATAATTTATTTTAACATCATGTGCCAGAGTGATTGTCGGGAAATCTGAAACTAACAGCCCCTCAATCATACTGACCAAGCTACACCCCTGGTTGGTTTGATACTGCAACACCCCAAATCACATTTGATTGAATTGTGGTGCTTGTTAAACCTTAAAAAACAAATTACATTTCTCAGTCATCAATTACTTTGTGTTATTCATGTTAAAGTGTTTCGGGTTAAAAATATCGAGGTCAAAATATTGACCTGCAAGAATAATGCATCCACTGAATCGGGTGCCACTACATCATCAGGGTAAGTAGACATGGAGTTAGGAACAATGGATCTATAATTCCCTATAAATAAAGACTTATAACAGAATAGTATTCAATTTTGTGGATGCAATATTAAGGATGGTCTATATTTATGACCTCTATAGATTGCCATATAACCTTTATAACTTCAGCCAACTCCCCATACAAGGTCTTGGGGGATGGAGAGCATTTTTAGAACTCAGGATTTCTGGAAAAAGAAATACAATGCAGCTTTGCCAAAACCAGACATACAGAGGTTGGTGAATGGTCACCTATTCACAGGGTACTGCTATCTTTAAAGACTGCGAAAGAAACAGTGAAAAATAGCTCTAAAGGATTAATCGAGGAGAGAAAAAGAAGTTGCCTGTAAGAAAGAGAGCACCCAACCCTCGTGAGCAGAGCTTATTCATTGCTTGATTTCATGTCTAAAATGCAGCTGCCCTTCTAGGATCTGCAAACCTGCTTTGAACCAAGGAAACACATGTTCCCTCATTTAATCAAATTAATTCATTATTTGGCGGACCCCAAGTAGCAGACTAGCTGTAAAAATATCTAGACATTTTTTACCCTATTTCACCCCTATATTGTTTTTCCTTGTTTAAAAAAACCGATGAACAGATCTTCACCAAAACCACAAAAGAACTGTGTGGGACAAGACTTATTCATCCCATTCAGGTTTGGTAAAAATCAATGGAATTCTTTTTTACTTTGGGTGCAGCAGCTTTTTCCAACGGGAAGTGACATTGGGTTGGCACCTTTAGAACCCATCCTTTAACTTTTGCCCAATGGATAGATCGTCACAAAACTCAAATTTACAGCATCCAGTGATTGTGGCTGAATCAGAATTTAAGAACGTTTTATGATGCATCATCAACATTATTAAAAAGTCAAAAATACCTTTCCTATGGCACATGTAATGTAACTGTTGGACCTGGCCCTTTTTGCAGGGTTATCCCCAAGCTTTTGCCTTCCTCCTCCTCTTTTTCTGTCCCTCTTTTTGTTGGTGTAAGGACTATGGACACTTTACCACTGCTTATCAGCGCTAAAATGCATGTGTTCTCTCCTTTAAAATTGGTATGATTGGCTTACACCTGTTTGGTCTTTCATTTGTGCCCGGCTTACAAACACGCCGAAGACCGCGACTTGTTAGTGAAGATCGTGGCTTAGCGCGTTTTCCCTGGATGCTGGACCGTTTTATATCGTTTTGGCATCTGCGGCCCCGTTTTTCCTTATTTGCAGGCAAGACACTAGGATTATGCCAATTAGAACCGAAGAGACGACGCAATGCACCACTATGGATTTAATGCCCTGATGAATGTGGCTGTGAGCAAGATGTATTTTCCTTGACGTGTAAGCTCACCGAAACGCGTGTCGGCAAATATGACGACATACTAACAATTAGAACTGTATCTCCTATAAAGATCCCTACTCTGAAGATTCACTGGATTCAACATTTCAGCGAATATTTGAACTGATATTATGAGCATTGATCTGTGTGCTATCAATTCGATCCTTGCGGCAATAGACTTTGATTGAACTATCCATTGAAAACTCTTTGGAGACTATTCATGCTCGATTGCGATATCGATTGTGATTCATATTCGTAGTTGTTATTGTTTGCAAAAATAGATTTGTGGTCTATTGATGATGTTCTAAAGAATATAGCGAGATATGTAATCGTCTTTATGTTGTGTGTCTGTACGTTGTTTTGTATGTGAGTGTCGTCTCTGGTCTTGTCTGTCTATTTTCTTTTGTCTTTAATGAAAAAACGAAAAAAAAGGGGGGCATGTTTCTAAGCTTGTTCAAAGAGATTTTGTATGATTTTGAATATCTATGTATATGTAAGGTTGGGTTTGATTATAAAAAGAAGAAATAATTTATAAGGCTTTGTTGTGTTTGACTGCGTTACCTCTCTTAAATACAGTGGAGAATGATGCATTGTTTACTTAGGTTACACCTGTATGGCACATTTAATTTACCCATAAGTCCCTTGTACAGTGGTATCTCCCATACCCAGGGCCAGTAAATTAAATGCTACTAGTGGGCCTGCAGCGCTGCTTGCACCTCTCTCAGAAGTTGCCTTTCAAACCTGTCTCAGGCCTGCCACTGCACAGTTTGTTGCCACATTGACTTAGCATTTAAAATTGATTGCCAAGCCTGAAACCTCCCTTTTACTACATGTAGGTCACCCCTAAGGTAGGCTTTAGGTAGCCTTATGAGCAGGATGACGTGTAGGTAAAAGGTAGGACATTTGCCTTCATTGTGTGGCATGTCCTAATAGTGACAAACAACCTATTTGATTTATCACTGCTGTGAAGCCTACTACACTCATGGGCTAGCACTGGGAATTCCCTTAGAGGTTCTTAGGCGGTAATTTCTGATCTGTGAAGAGTAGCAGGGACACTTTTGGTACGATTGGAATCATAGTGAGAAATCCTGCTCATTGATGAAGGTGGATTGTTCATTACTACTGTAGAAATGGCACTTTTAGCAAGTGGGCATTTCACTGTGCTTATGACTCTTGTGCTTTGCAGCCTTACTCCAATCCACGTCTAGCGTAGAGTGACAGCTGGTCATTGTGTATACTTTCCAGACAACCATCACACAGCGAGGGTGGAGGTGTAACAGGAATACATCTGTAAACTGAATGGTCTTTCTGGGCTGCGAGAAAGGGGGTCGGGCACACTTACCTATGTATAGGCTGTGTCCTGCCCTCACACAAAGGGCTTGTTTACCACCTACTGATGTCTGGAGCCAAGGCTGGGGTTGAAAGGAGGAGTTGTGCACTTCTAAGGTTCATTTCAAGTGCCCCCTAGATCAAAGACTTTTTCAGTATAATTACAGAGGGTCCAACCCCATGATTTTAGATACTGTGTGGACTTGTAGCCAAGCGCTGTTGGCTTTACAGACTGCCCACTACCAGAAGGAGCAGTTATGCTGCAAGGAGGAACCACCATTGGACTGACTTGTTTGTTATGATGGGTTGTGGCCTTCTGTGCTACAAGAAGGACTGCCACTTTGCTTCAAGGACCCTAATGTGCTGGCCTGCTGCTGGTTCCATGTTTTTGTGCTCCCCATTTGTTCTCCATGGACTGGGTGGTGGGTCCCCATCCCTGCTTTGCCATAAGTTCTACTTCCAGCATGTGGAGAGCTGGGCTGGAGTGCTCATTCGCCCCCTGATCAGCGCATGAAGAACTCTTTGTTTTCCCTGCAGACAGCGAATGTTGAGCGCTTTGGGAGAGAGAGGACATGTGGAGCCGTGATCAGTGTGTGCTGGGCACGGTTGCCCAGAGAAGTCAGGCAGCCTTTCTGCATTCCCTTGTGGTTGTGCTCCCTTCTGGGATGAGACTGGGAGTGCTGCGTTGTTCCCCCCTCAAGGAGTGGCCAGGGAGAATAAGAAGTATAGCGGTGACTTCTGCAGTATCCGGCAAGTGCAGATGAAGCGCACACTATCTAGTGCCCCCGGGGTACAAGCAGGCATCCACTTCGGAAGCTCAAGCTACGACTGATGCGCGCTCCTCTCAGCTGTTTCTCTCTGTGGCAACCTGGGTAGACCCACCCAGGGGCTACGCTGAGCTGACGTCACCACACTAAGGGCAAAAAGGTTGTATTGACACTGTTGCTGTCCCATGGGTTCTCAGAAAGGCAGCTTTGGTGAGTGGGAGGACTTTCATGGGCTCATAGACAAGGCCCCATTCCCCCCACTGGTTTCTGTGTGTCCCCTACACACTTACTTGTGCTGGGCTTGGTGGCACCTGTTCTGAGTTCTTGGGAGCGAAGCCTGTGGAGAGGACCCCAGGAGCAACGCAGGGCTGTATGTACAACCAAAGTGCATCATAAATGACCATACTAACTGTCATAATTGCGCAGGAGTTCCTTTGCCCCACATTTCGGGTTACTGTACAGTAAAACATGTAAAAGTACCGCAGAGGTGCTGTGGCGTTTGTGTTTAGGGTGAAATCGGGCGATATCTGTGCTTTACCCATTATATACTGCATTTCATTCCCTGATATGGATGTATGTTGTTTTTCTGCCGTATACTGGTCAAGATAATACGTATTGTTTCAGGGGCTGTACAATATGCACAGTAATGTTTTCTTTAATGATATTTTGCAGTGTATCAGTCGTTCTTTTATTGCACTCATTGTGATGTTTGACAATTGCCTAGTGGGCAAGGTAATTTATGATTTATGATGCTGTGGTCTATGTATTATATACTCTATATTTTTATATAACTTTGTGTGGAGTGTCTTTGGTGGTTTACATATTCTGTCACTGGAGTGTGTGTGTAAGTGGAGTGTGTGTTTGTGCAAAAGATTTACACATCGCCTCTGGCATAAGCCTGGTTGCTTTGGCTAACCTACCAAGGGAGTGAGCAGGGGCTATCTTGGGTGTGTAGCTCCCTTACCCTGACTAGAGTGGTGGGTTTGGCCTGGCTTAGGTGCATAACCTACAGTCAGCCAATAACTCAATTTCTAACAGTAACCATAACCAAATAACCAAAAGTCACTGTTTCTGAAACTGTATGTAATAAATACACAGATACATACATTCATGCATAAATACATACATACAAGCACACTTACATATGTACCTAAATCTATGCATACCGACATACATTGGAACAAACGCAGTGATAAACAAACATTAATCCACTTATCCCCTTGCTTCATGCTTCTGTTTCAGTGTGTCTGATAATAACAGTAGGCAAGGACCACAAACTGCAAAATAAGGAATGCAATTCTCATATCTGTGCAAGCCATTGGCAAGAGGAATATGGCATACTGGATAAATAAATCTGCATTGATTTGGGAAAAGCATTTAGGCGTGTTCTTTGAGGTGGTCGTGTAAGAACTTTATGAAATTCGGGAATTAGATATATTATTGATTTCCAATGCCCTGGTATGATCGGTTCGACTGTAGATGAAAAACGTGAAATGTTTATCTTTATTAAAACAACAGAGGATGAGCCACAGAAGCATACATAATTTTATATATGGGAATAATGATGTGCCAGTGTTTGTAATTGGATATTGTTATGGTAGTGATACTGTCATAAAGGCAAAAAGGCTTCAGAAATTGATAAAATGGGGACTAGTACTGTCTATTATAGTTATATTTCTCCCTCTTTTCCCATTTGATTATACATTTTACTGTTATGAAGTTTTCCACCCATATAATATTCAAGGAGTAGTGAAATGATGCATAATATGTTGCAATGATAATTTCATTTATGTACTGGAGCTACTAATATGTGCTTTCAATGTGTTAGAACTGGGAGCAACAGAACAGGTGACAGACGTTTTTCATTTTCTGCTCCCAAGTTTGCTTGTATATTTCTATAAATAATGGTCAGATGCCTTTTATGTTTTGGTTCATGTCACAACCCCTTTCAGATGGCCATTGGGAGCGCAGGAGCTACTATGCCCAACTGTGGTGGTGGAGCCGTTTACCCCTGATGCCTCAGACCACTGACCTACTATGGATCCTGCTCAAATGAGCCAAGTATCCCTTCTGCACTTATGGTAGCTGTGATTGAGCAATCAAGGTTCTCTCAGGAGGCTGTAGATACAGGTGAATGAGCATGACATAACTCAAAATGCAAATGGTATGAACAATAAATGAATGTCCAGCCAAATACTTGTTTTTAGAAGGAAAAGTAGTATATAATTTCTAACTCTACACATGCAACAGAATATGACATTCAAAAGCAACAACACAAACCCCTTTGAGGTCGGGGCTCTGGGAGTTGTCATGCAAATCCCTGTTCCAACCTCCTTTGTGTAACGTGTTTGGAGTTATCCCCCATTTCCTGGTGGTCACATCCAGGGAGTGCACATTTTTCGGTTGTATTCAAGAGTTCCATTTTGACACTTCAGGAATTCCATCAAAAGTGTCAATGGTGCGTCAGCCCCTTCAGCAGTGAATCCCCCGAGACCCCAAAGGCCATAGTACAAGGCTTACCTGCTCTGGCAGCACAGACGCATTAGACGTTAAAGCGAGTGCCCCCAGCATGGGCACATGTGAAATCTGATCCTGCTCAGAGAATTCAGGGTGCTCAATGGTACAAGCTGCAGAAGTGGGTGGAAGTAGGCTCATCCTCTGGTGTGGTGTAGCTGCTTTCCCCAGAGATTGGAGCAGCTCACAGAAATGCAGTAATACAAGTTCTCCCACGTGGGGAAAATTCAGTAATTTGGCTCCTGACTAAATTTACCATGATGGCGCATCATCCTTCTTGGTGTCCTGCTGATCCATGGGTGTCAGTCAGGGCAGATCCTTCGATGCAACTAGTTCCGCTGGTTACAACCTTACTTCAGTCCCGGACGATGGCCCGAAGCCTTCGATGATTTAATCCTGGCTGCCCCACCTCGTCACATGTGGTTGCTGAGGTACCTTCTAGACGCAACTTATACTTCTCAGGTGCAATCACTTGTACCAGAGTGGCCCCTCCTGGCATATGGGGTTACCGCTCAGGTTTTGATGAGTCCTGATAACACTAGTCATACAATTTCTTCACCAGTGGCCACCCTGACATTTGGGGTCACCGCAACAAGGCGATGTGGGTTTGGTGCCCCACACACTGCACTTAATATTTCACACAGTCTACAGAGTCCCTCTCCTGGCATACAGGGTCATGGAAAACAGTCTTTCACACGTGGTACAGTCTAATCAGTGCACAGCCGAATCCTCGCATCTCAGGTATGGAGTCCACATAATATGGCTCCCCACTGGACCTCGCTCCCTTCAATACTCTCCTCTTCCTCGCAGGGCAACCTGTGCCTAGCATGCAGGCAAGAACTCGTGCTCCAGGGCAGGCAGTCTTGGTTTCCATGGGTGATGTCCCCTCACCCAGCAGGGAGACTAGATGGCCTTGGTCCCCAGTCCTTGTCACAGGCTGAGGTCTTGCAGAGCTTTCCCTTCTTACACAGCCCATCTGGCTGCTTTGTTGATGACATATTTTTGGGGACTCAACCTCCTCCCTCTTCTTACGTCTTTTTCCAGACACCATGTGGTTTAGGGTCTAGGTCTTTGAAGATTTATGTCTTTGCTATGCTTGTTTTGATGTGGGCACTTCTTATCATCTTCCTTAATGAAAGAGGTCTACAACAGCAGGCACAACTCCAAAGCTTATTGTCCACAACACAATTAATGCGACCAGAGTTCACACCTGTATATCAGCCACAGTAATCTTTGTATCGAAAGGTTAATCCCAGACCCCCAGACCTACTTTTTACAGTTCTCTTATCAGCCCCATCACCCTTCCTGAGATGCATCCAGTGCCCTTCCTTGTGATCTGTCATTTAATCAAAGAGCAGTCTTTGCAATGTAAGGAACTACTTCCTTTTCCCTCTATTGTGTCCCTAGCCAGCTCACAGTAATGCAACAATTCACAAATCTGTCTTGGGAGATTCCTCCTTTCCTAATGTCTTAACCAGGCAGACCAGGGCTTCCCAAAATGGAACCCAAGGTCCTCCATACAATGTACTTTTGCAGGCACATTTACTCAGTGTCCATTCATAGTACGCTTTCTGTTCAGGACTAATACCTCTATGCGTTGTACCCTCACATAGGCACATGCATTTGGCACACATGCTTAGTCTGTGTGCACTGTTCAGTAAAGAAGCTTTCCTATATTCAAACAGGGTGATCTTTTTTCAAAACAAATACACTGCAACACACTTACTAACTATGTGCATGCTGCACAACTCTTCATCCTTCACGCATTGTACTTCACGCAAGCATGCATACTCAGTACATGCTGTCCCTGAGCACGCATTGCACAGCACTACATCTCTCATGTAATGTATTGATCTCAGGCATACATACACCCTGTGCATGTACTTACCACACATATACTGTAAAGTATTGCTCCATTACTGTGCTGTAACCTTTCAGGGCCGCAAAAAAACCTTCACAGAGTTACTACTATTGCTCTGTGCAGCACTCCACTTCTACCTTTTGTAGGCTAAGTGTGAGTAAAACACAGAGTAGAGTAATGTTTAAATAGGCCTCACTCCAGTGACACAGGGTAAAGAGGTTATTTTCTCTACTACTGATCACTAGACTGTATGCTTTCAACACCACGCTGCTTAAATCCTGGTGAAAGCAGTAGCCTTCAATCACTATTAAGCTAGCACTTTGGGTGCGTTTCTCAGTCCAACAACACCGCAATCCGTGAGACAGGCCTATTTCATTATACATCAGCATTATCCGTATATGCCTTTGACAAAAAAACAGTATTAGGGATCCAAACAACAGTACAGTTGAGTACTCAGTGCAGGGGTACACATCACTTGTTTCTCCAAGGTTGGTTGAAGTCAGAATACACGGGTGGTACTTATCTTCTGCATGTGTTTGCAACAACATAAGTCTTAATTCTATGCTTGCAGATTTACTAATACTTGTGATCCCAAACATTTGAGAGAATCCACATTGAAAGTTGTTCCCAGCTGCAAGTTTCCATGTGGATCTCTGAGAATATCATGTGACATTCTCATTGGGATCCAACATTTTTTTCCGATGGGAAAATATTTCCCCACATGTAGAAACCCCTTCTCCTCCATACCTCTGGCAAATTTGAGGGTGATACATTCCACCTTGCACCCTGGAAATTGATTTACACCAACCCTTGGCTGGAGAAAATATTCAACCGTTTTTAGGACAGAAAGAGAAATGAAATACATTTGTGAATGCTCACACACATATACATTTGTGAAGGCCCACAAATATATGTATTTGTGGACCTTCACAAACGTCTAAGGCAAACAGCACCTTGGAAAGCCCATGTTCCAACCCTTTCAGTGGGCTTGCAGTTGTGGAGAACTCCACACTGGTGGCAGAGATCTCGGAACACATAAATGGGATTCTGCCTGCCATGGATCCCTTTGTGAATTTCAGGCATGCATAAAACAGGTAAATTTACTCACAAGCCTTTGTTTATGATCAATCAAATTTACTGATGTATATTGTTGATTAAGTTTACCTTTGTGACTAGGGCCTATTAATCTTAGAAAAGTTACTGAAAACCTTAGTGCTACTTTTACTTTTACTTGGTGGACTCATAGTGTTTTTAATGACACATGACTGCAAGCACTGGAAGAAAAGGTAGATTTGTGATATGCAAAGGAAAGCTATCCTTTGATATTGTATGCATTTTGTGCTGTGGTAGAGCTTTCTCTTCCCATAGTGTGGCGGTATTAAATTTTATTTTGCCTCTGCCTCAGAGTTAAATGCAATTAACTGAAAAGGTATTCCTCTGTATTTGGCTAGATTACATTTTGCATTTGAAGGTCTGCTGTCTACCTTTGCAGTGTGGAGAGAATTTCATAAGTAAATAGCACTCTTTTCTTGGGTAGGGTGCCAGCTCTGTGGGGAATCTGTTACAATAAACAGTTTGGGAGAAAGACTTGAGTAAAATCACATTTATTTTAACTAATACCTGTCCCATATGTAAGCATCTTATCTCATCTTCTTGAGAACCTGCTGGTCTCGCAATTATGGGGCTTGATTCACAAAGGTAACATACACTTATGAATAATTTACACTTTTGAGTAAGTTTTTAAAATGTTTTGGCTATTCACAAAATGTGAGTGTACATTTACTCCAAAAGCCCAAAAGTGTCATTTACTTGTCTCCACCACATTGACAACATTGAAAGGCCTGGAAATGCGTTTTGGTTGTTAATAAATTCCGAGTGTAAGTTACACTTACATTTCGGAGTAAGTTTACACTCAGATTTTGTTTAACAGCCACAGTAATAAACCTCCTCAAAAGTATATATCACTCACAAGTGTATAGCCCCAGGCCCTTTCCTTTGGTGGAGACATGTGAGTTACACCTTTGGAGGAAATTTACACTCAGTTTTTGGCAATAACCAAAAATTAGTAAACTTACTCTAAATTATAAATGTTGTTTGTGAATCAGGCCCAAAGCTTCCATATCCATTTGGCTCACTGAAAAACGAGTTTAGCCTTCCAAGCTAGGTAATTCAGTGCTACTCAAATATGTGGTGACCTAGACAGGTCAATGAAAACTGTGCAATGAAAATTGTGCATCTTTTATCACAGCGAACCCTGTTACATTGGCAAATTCTTTTTGTTTCAAACATTTAACCTAAATATCCTATTTAGTGCACCTTATACTGCTATTATGGAAAAACAAGAATTTCGGTAACAATTGATTGTATTTATATGCCTATCTTCTTGTATCTTAATAAACTAAAGTTAACCAACAACATGTGGGTTTCATTAATTTTGGTCAAAAGATGCACTGCTATAGAAAATGTCAAAGCAAAGTGACTTCTAGTAAGATAAATGAAGCATATGTTCTTTCCAAATGACATGGATCTCTTCCTGCTAATCCACTACAGGAATCTTGCTTTCGGTTCCCAAACTGGGAAATCTCTATTTGTGCTCACCACTCACGTACCCGAGAAGATCCTCTCCCAATGCTGCACAGGGGTGATTCCTCCTTAACCCTCCCTTGTTTGAAACCTGTCTTGTTTGAAATTTATGCTACCTATGCTGGGGGAAACCCTCAACTTTCCTGCTTCTCTTGAGGGAGTTCCTTCCTTTCCTGTCCCACTGCATACTGTAATATTTGCCTGCTCTCTCACCTGAGTGAATGCCCTTCCTTGAGAATTCAAATATAACAACTGTGGAATCCTCCTTATTCCATTGTCATCTCTACAAATCCTCCTCCCCAGCCAGGCAAAATCCATGTCACATCTCTGACCCCTAATAGACCCCTACCCACTGCACTGACTCACCACCTAGGTAATTCTATTGCTACAATCTCAGCAAGGAGAATTTCAATTGCCCTACCATGCCTTTATCATCACCTCTTACTTTCCTGCCTAGGAAATTCCAGTCTCTTACTAGCCACTTTGGAATTCCTCTACCTGGTGTCCCACTCCCCTGCTCTCTACTTTATTTTCCTGCTTGGGTAATGCTCTACCAACCAAGAAATCCATCTTAACTTACATCTTCTCTAGGAGAGATGGACTCTCTCTGGTTGAATATGAAATTCACCACTCACTGTCCACCTACAGCATTTCCATTCCAGTTCCGCTAACTGGGGGGCATGTTCTGAACCTCTACTGGCTTCCTGACTCCACAGATGGGCAGCTTGAATGTTCTCAATACAAAGTTCCCCCTACATTTATTGAACATGGATCTGCAAAGTGAGATTAGTGCATAAGCATGAAATAACATTATTTATATCAATTAAAAGTCTTTGAATTTACAAAGAAAATCGACACACCAAATGAAACATCTATTAAAACTATAATTCTTAGAAATGTTATGCTCTCACAAGTGTGTAATTTGTGCAGTCAGGAAGATTTTAATAGAGTAAATACATTCTAGATGGATATCTATGATAGAATTAAATGGTTGAATGTAATCATGGTCCATAAAATAGCTAGTACATTTATTGGTGTGTTCAGTCTAGGAAATGAGGGGAATCCAGCCAGATCCAAAGGTAATATTGAGCCAGATCTGGGATATCAGTCAGTACCAATAAAACATGCTGATTTTGTACTGGTGTACTTGCAGACACGCGAACACAGTCAGCTGGCACTGCACTCTGGCTAAAGAGCAGTAATCTACAAGGGGTGAAAGAGGTTTCTTATTTCATTTTCAGCTGGGTCCAACACAAATGACTCACTTAAATGACCATGACCATTCCTTTTGTTCTTTCAGGCTGCAGTTCTTTCAGGCTGCATTGCCATGACAATGCCATGGGGGAAACACCCAGCCTGTTGTCACTTTTGCTTAGGGCCCAAACTATGACTGGGAGTCAGGTTTTTGACTTTACAACTCCTGTATGTAAGAAATATGCATGAAATGTAAGACTCCCTGGTGCAAATGTATAAGTAATAGCACTAATAACAATTTATAAACACTTATTAATTTATTTTCCTTTAATTTCTTTCATATTGCTACTTACCCTAAAGTAGGGTGTTAAAGGACTTTACATCACACACATACTATAATGAGGTAATAATTCATACATGTCAATATGCCACGGTATCATCTGACAGTAATGGCTATAAAGTGTAGGAGCTTCCTATTATCCACATTGGTAGGCATTACATGTTAAGAGTGCTTGTGCTGTAGAAACATAAAGTCAGGATTTACAACAGGTGGGAGGGGGCTAAAAAACACATTGGTTGGGGTTGTGTCTTCTAATAGGTTTTCAGTATTATTCCTGTACGTTGGATACTTATCCTCGATGCTTGTTCAAAACTCAATGTGCTGTATTGCAAGTATTGTAACTTATCACCTGTAGTTCATACAAGGATCGCTGTGTCAAAAAGGAGTAACTCCAGAGCGAACTACATAAAATACAAATCAGTGACCTGCATGTTACACATTGTGCTTTGCAGCAGACACATTAACCCTGTATACTATTTTATGGTAGGTCAGACTTGTGACATGGCCAAGCACAGATCTCCCAGTCCAGTGCATAAATCAACAGAGTTACCTTACCATTATTATACCCTGGAAATTGATGGCTACACAAAGGTTTCTGCAGAAAGTGCTTTAACCCTATAAGCTATTTTAAATGCAGTCTGTTGGGGCCCAATTATGTATAACAGAAGATTTTCGCTGTCACATTTGTCCTTGTTGCTAATGTCTTTAGGGCAGTTTTATAAAAAGCATAAATTATCTGTCAGACTCTGCTACCCATGACCCTCTGCTCGTGACTCCATCCCCTTTGCACTGCCACAACTTAACCCTTAAAGTATGAGAGCCAGGAGACATTTTGTTCCATTTCCAGTACTGGATGTTTTTAGTTATGTGCTTTGTGCCACCACGAAGGGACTTCAGGCATGGTTGTACTGTCGATATGCGAAACAGGACAACAAACAACAAGCAGGCAGTGGGCCTCTGTTTTGATCGGAAGTCAACAAGAGAGGCTACACTTTTGAGAATAGCAGGTTTTTATACGTAAAATCTACAATTAATGCCTTTTTAAACACATATTCCTCTTTCTCCATGGTTAGAGTATGTCACTAACGTGTTTAATGGGTAGTTTGTTATGTAGGTGGTTGCATTTAAGTGAGAATTGGTATTGACGTCATCATTTATTAGCCGTGAAATTACTATTTTGTGGTCTTCTTTCAGCCGATGGAATATCGGAAGCCAGATTTGGACAATTAAGGATTCACAATAATGTAATAATTGTTCATTGTAACCTATTTCCTGGTTTGTCCATTGTATTATTTATCACTTTCTAACATCTCTTTTTACCGGAAAAAGTGTATTCAAAATTACATTTATAAAAATATTAATATTTTAGTATTTCTATGCATTTACACTCCCTGCTTACAAAGTAGTAGTACAACCCAAAACAATGTTACATATTCTATCCTCCTCAAAACGTTGAAAGGCTTAATGGCTATACTGTCATGTGAATATATGCATTACATGATATACAAATATATTGATATTAAACATGTATATTTCTTGGTTACACCATTATCTAATAAAAGGGGAATGTTATGCTGACATTTCTCCGCCAACAAGTCCAGGGCAGCATATTCACATGCTAAATCAACTCCTACCAAAGCTGCTGCAATGTGGCTGATCAACAAAGGGGCACATAAAAAAATTGAAATATGCATAAACATTGTTGACACACTTTATCACCTTCAAAAATATGCTTTCATAATACAGTGGTAAAAGGTGTTTACACCAAACACTAGACGGTCTAAGGCATGGAAAAAAGTGGGCAATTGCTCAGGATCCCACCTTTCAAGGGGCTCCTTGGGAACGTTCTCTGTGTCTCACCTCTGACTGTTTCTGTGGGTCAACCCCTCCGTCTACCTCACCTCTAACTCTGTCTCTGTGTGCCAAGGGTTAGCTTAAGTATTTTTGGGGCCCTGTACAAGGCATATTTTTTATAAACACTTTTTCTTGGTGTTATCAGCAAGATGAACCGTAAACACTTTCATCCTTATACTGCAAAGCTATAATCCAACTGTTTCTGAGTGACCCCATTTCTGACAATATATTTGGCATCTTGTGGGCTTGAGTTAACAGACAATCAGTAATACAAATCAAATATGGTCCGAAAAGGGGCCCCTGTAATATGTCTTGCCTGGGCCCAAAAAATCCTTAAGGTGGCACTGTCAAACACCGCCTTAATTACCCTTCATAATATTAAACAGCATTAGTCAGAAATGTTGTATCTCCCTGCTGTTATCCTAAAATGTCACCTCCGCTGCTGACTTTAATTATACAACCTCTGATGTGCAGTCACCCAGCCAAATGGGTTTTATTGTATCATAAACTTTGAACTTGACGAAACTCCACCTATTATAAATTTTGGAGTCTATCTATATGTCGTTGCAGACCTGAGCTACCCATCATTTTACTAGCAACCAAGTCTAATTATCAGGGGGGGGGGCACTGACTTAAAGGGCTAAAGATCTATATCATATGTAATTCCAAGCAAATACTTGTTCCGGTAAAAAATAAAATATTATATTTCAAAGAACACACACAGGATATAATTTCAATCAGTTAAATTGGACAATGGGTTTTGCAAAATCATAATATGTTCATTTAAAGAGTTGTCTTTGTCTTTGTGAGGAAGATGAAAATTGTAGGTACTGGCCAACTCTGGTTGTGCAGTGCACTTTTAAAAAGGGGCTTCTGCTTCTCATTAGCAGCAGGGATTACATACTTCTGACAGGAGTTCAGTTCTTGTTATTATAAGAGGAACATGAAGCTCTGCCAATACACTTCCACCATGTCCTGTAGCACCCCTTACTAGGTAGGAAGCACAGGTAGACTGATTTCCCATCACACTGGTAAGAATGCTCAGTGATTTAAGCAACCACTATTAAGAAATGTGCACAATCTTAGCACAGGCTCCAACCTCAGCAAATGTATAAACCACCCCAGGCATTTCTATTGTTTCTCTTCTCTTTCACATTCTCTCTTCTTCTCCTCTCCTCTCACTCCCTCTCACCCCCGTTATGCCTGCTCCTATAAACCCAGTGTAACAATGACTCTCTACACAGATGAGCTATGGAGAACAGGTGTTTTGTTACCACCATCTCAGGCAGCACCAGGATTCAACTGTTTGGAATATCCTTAGATAACCAAACAACAACATTCCATGGACATCAGATTTACAATGCTCAGATGTACAAATGTTCTGAAAGGTACATCATCATACTAACTTTTCTCTTCAGAAACACTTAAAAATAAAGGTAAACAATAAATTGGTACAAACTATGAAAATATATATTTCAATAAAACTATTAAAACCAACAACCTACTATAGATGCAATTACAAGGATAAACATACATCATAAGATGTTTAGATGTCAAATACTATAAAAATAAAAAAAAAAATTCTGATTACAATCATATGAACATGGAATAAAAGACGTGGGTGTAAAATCCTAAACCTCACAGGTTTTCTGATAACACTATTGGTTTTGACTCCTAGAAATGTATCTTGGGAGCCATCCTGTCCCACTGGACTACCAATACCATTTTCCCCCATTTGATGTATCTGAAAAGTAATCTGCAATAATTAAGAGCCTAAGTTTGCAATCCTAGGGGTGCAGTCTTTAATGACACACAAATTCAAGGATATTCACCAGAGTTTTGTAGTCAGTCCGAAAGGTTGAATTTCCACCACACACAAAACTCCTAACTCACTCTACAGCCCAACAACATGCCAATAACTCCTTTTCTATAACTCAGAACATTTTCTCATTGTCGCACAATGCTCTTAAGGCAAAACGAACAGTTTTTTCACCTTTATGGCTCCTTTGGGATACTGTAGCACATAGACCACTGTTACTAGCATCTACAGTTATTATATATTCTTCAGTAGGATTAAAAGGTGCATGTACTTTGGCCAAAAGATTTCTTGTTTTCAAGAAGAAATAAAGCTTATCATTCCACAAAAGACCTTGTTTTTCTTGAGTAAACCTCTCAGATTTCTGACCTTAATGCAAAATCTTGAATAAACTTTGAATACAATTCACCTACACCTAAAAAAGGTGAAACCCGATCTTTATAATTGGGTGTGGTGACTTTTGTAATGGCTTCTACAGGACATGGTTCTTACCACTTGTTCGGAAATTACACCTCCTAAATCCGTTATAGTTTTCTTTGCAAACTCACATTTTTAAACATTGGCAGTTATATTTGCTTGCCCCAGCCTCTTTAGAACTATACACATTAGTTTGGCATGCCCCTTCATGTCTTTTATTTTATCTGATATTTAAATGTTATCCTAAGAATATTGACTGCTACAACACTTTCCATAATCCATTGAAAAAGAGACCCAGCAGATTCCAGACCAATCAGCATTCTCCTGAACTGAAAAGTACCCAGAGGAGAAACAAAGGTAGTGAAGTTTCTGCAGGAAGGATTAAGTTCAAGCAGATACCAGATCAGTCTTACATGAACAATTTGGCACCACCAAATCTAGTCAAAATGTCATCTATACTAAGAGTAGAATGGAAATCAACATAGATTTCCTTATTTAGACTCCTAAGGCCGATGCAGACCGTACGTTGTTCTTTCATGTTATAATTAAAGAAGAAAGCTTTATTAGAGATGTCCCTCCTGGAGTATAGTATCAAGTTTTTAATGTTGTTCTAAGAACTATTGGATTTTGCCTTTCAGGACAGTATTGTCCCACATCTCTCCCCATATTCAAAAAACCTTGAACAGTTAGCCTGCTTTTTCTTTCTGCATTTCCCCTGCAACCTTAATTTCATATCTTAACTGTACTTCTTCCAACCTCTTAAAGACTTGATCCCTGTCCACAAGTGAATTGTATATCTGTAGGACCGTCTCAAGTGCCCCCATTTCTCGCTCAAGGTAGCTAAGCTCTTCTCTGGTGTGCTTATTGTTAAACGATGCTTGATTTCACAGGACTCACCAGATAAAGGCCTTCTGGGTGTCCCAAACGGTGGCTAGAGAAGCTGACTCTATATGGTCTGCAGAAAAGTCACTCCTCACTTTATCCAAAATCTGACCAATTCCTACACCCAGCAGAAGAGCCCTATTTATTGTCAAACTAAGATTTTACAGTTCAACAGAGAACTCCACCAGCATAGTGATGGCTGGGTGGTCCGATAAATAGCCTGACAAATGCTTGACCTCTTTGACCTTCTCCAGGATACTGTTATCGACAAATAAGCGGTCCAGCCTGGAGAAGTGGCTGTATTTATCACTATGGTATGTGTATCCTCTCTGCTGACCCATCCCATGTCGCCATACATCTACAAGGCCCGTGTCTTGCAGCATATGTTTTAGAACTTGCCTCAAATTAGGTGTGTTAATGCAATCTCTCTTGGTAGATCTATCTAGATTAATGTCCATTAGGGTATTAAAAACGCCTCCAATAAATATTGGTTGTGAAATTCGCAATAATTTCCACTCCATGGTTGAAAGGTATGGTGGATCATCCCTATTGGGACCATCGAAACCTGCACACGCAAAATTATAATTAGAATATCTTTTCCGCCCCAGAAACCACCTTCCAGAAAAGTCAGTTTTAAAATCCAACAATTTGGTGGCCGGGAAAATGGCCCAGGAAAGGTGCAAGCAGTGTGCCCCGAGGGCCCAATTTACATCTGCTTTGAATCCTGTCTTGCCAGCAGAGCCTGCTTCTCCAAATTGGCATTTTTAATATCCTGAATACAACATACAGCATTGGGGAATCAACAGTGGCCCCCCAGGAGGCTTTGAACCAGGCGATGCTTCATTGAAAGCCAGCCGAGGCCCTCCAGCAGTATGTTTGCCACAGGTGTGTGAGCGATTCTGTCAACCCCACAGGCTAGAGAGGAGAATCAGCTGAAGCCTGTGTTGGGGCAAGTGAGGCGGCACAAAGGACTGAAGTGCCTCTGTTTGCCCTGCGCTCTCCCCTTCTGTTACCTGAGCTGGTGGTGGATAGCCTGTGATGCCAGAGGAGGCCCTGAGCTGAGCGCAGCCTACTAGCGAATACAGCACAGTTGAAAGCCATCGGATCTGAGATGGAGGACGGGTGGCCTATCGGCCTATACTGCCTCAAGAGGGTGAGGCAGAGGAGGCAGCGACAGACCAAAGTGGTGTGTGGCAAGGTAATGCCTTCCCATATTTTCTTTGTCGAATTTGGACAGTGTGCTAAACATCTGATGCGCTGCCTGTATTCACTGGACATATCCCTTCCTCTCAGACAGGAGGAGAGGACAGCCCAGAGGTTTCTGATGAGTTCTAGGGACAAGGGGATTTGACATTGCGGGGGTGGGCCACAAACCTGAGTGACCAGAGTGGAGTTGAGATGGCAGAGTGGGCCCAGGGCCGTAAAGAGGGTCTAAGAGGGTTGGAGACACCCTGCTGACGTGGCATGGGATGCATTGCAACCCCCATATTTGTCCCAGGACTGGGGAGCAAGAGAAGATGAAGTGGAGACTGTGCTCTTAGACCCTGATACTCCCCACTTTGTCTGTGGTCCTTCCCCTTTGGCATGGTTGTCAAACACTGTGGGTAACAGGTGAGGACAATGTGGTGGGGAACCCAAGGGGAGCCTCTTGGTGACCACCGCTCAAGAGTAAGCAGTGCGGCTGTGCTTGTGCTGGGCCCAGCGGTATTGAGCAGGGATGCTGCCCAGTTATTTTGGGAGAGAAATGGGACCCAGTTGGTGACCTTGGCAGAGACTGTGGGGCTGCTGGGTGGCTGCAGTGGAACAGTTACCTGGTGATCTCAGGGTTGACGTGAATCAGTGGAGGGTGGCGATGTCCTAGTGGTACAGTGAGGGGGGCTGCCCTTCTCGATTAACTGAACAGACATGGGTCGTCCTTAATTTACTCTTCTGCTATTCCTCCCCCTTGCTCTCCCACAGTACTGGGGGGGAGTACTAGGTCCTGGATGATGACAAGAGACAAGGATCCAAAAAACACCCCACCACAGCAAAATGGACCACTACACTAAGGTGGTTGCCCTGTGGGCAGATGAGGTGTCACAAGCCATGCCAGATGATGCCACCTTGCTCCTTGCACTTCAGTCATCCCGGGAAGCCCTGGAGGGAAGGGTTGGGGAGGTTTGCTCTGAGGACTCCTTCCTTCATCAAGTCCTCTGCAGTGTGTCTGAAAGACTGACAGCAACTGAAACCAGAGTCTCTGAACTGGAGGACATGTTCAATTGGCTCTGGAAGGAGGTTATTGAGGTCCGGGCACCAGCAAGGATGTGGTCTCGAGACTGGTGGATGCAGAAAAATGTTCTAGATGAACCAACTTGAGATTTGTGGGGTTCTCTGAAGGGATCGAGGGAGCTAACATGGTACTATTTTTGGACAGTTGGCTAAAACAGACCCTCCCCAAGAAAAGTTTTCTTTCTGCTTTGTCACAAATCAGGCACATCGAGCATTGTGGGGGAGCTCATCAGGGACCCCCTCAAGGACCTGTGATAGCAGAGTTTCTGAACTTTCAAGATCATGACACAATTCTCAATGAGGTCCAGCATCTGAGGGAAATACTTCATGAGAACTCTAAAACTCTTGTCTTCCCAACTACACATGCAAGGTCCAAACACAACGCAGCACCTTCGACTCAATGAAAGCCAAACTACAGGCATTCTAATTACAAAAATGCACTATTCCAAGCAAAGCTTAAAGTTATGTTCCAGGGGAAGCCGCTTTTCATCCAGATTCCAGAGGAGGCTTGGGCATGGACTGAGGAGCATCCGAGGCTGTCCGGGCAGGGGGATCGAAGGACTGGCTTGAGAGCCCACAGCGGTGAGTGTGCACAGCTGAAGGAGAAGCAATGGATGTGGAAGATTCCCAGCCAGGTTACACAAAGGGAAGAGGGGGTGCTTTGTGGCACAATGAGATGGCTAGGAGGCACAGATAGCCTCCTCGGACTTGGAGGGTAACCAGTCAGTAGCATCTAGGAAGACCAGGTGGTGTGGACTTGGAGATGGGACCCCCTCCCCCCCATGGTCCCTCAAGGGAGAACCAGATGACTGGGTCGGACACTCCGCACCCCACTGTATTGCTAACCTGGACACTGAACCTGACAGTAATCCATCAGATGCACCTGCTTAATGCCTGACTGTGGGGGATCCACCAATGGGATGGCTGATTGAGTTTGGGCCAGAGAGGAGTGGGGTATGTCACTCCAAAGCCCCTCCAACATTTGCTAGGGGGAGCTGAGTGTGAACTTCTCCTACACAGAACTACTGACCACAATGCATAGGGGAGGTAGAGTTGGGTAGAGTTTGAACATTCTTGAGGACTACATTTCTTTTTTGGGATAGGGTGGTGGGATACAGACCTCCTATTCTTCCCTGATGAGTATATTTAGTACAGTTATGTGGGTGTCTACTTGCAGGGGACCTTGTGGGGTGGGGAGGAGGGAGGGTTGGGGACAGAGTTTGAGGTTTGTAGCTTTGTTCCTTCATAACAGTGGGATACAGAAGTTTCAGTTGGTCTGCAGTCCTAGAAAGGACACATGTACACGTTACCCTTAGACACCACAGAACTTTCAGTCCTGTCATGGAATGTTAAAGGGTTGGGTTGCAAGGTGAAGAGGGGCTTGGTAGTTCAATATATCAAACAGCTGCAGTGAAATGTTATCCTTCTACAGGAAACTCACCTCCAGCAGGCACATTTCCAATTCCTAGGGAGAGGGGCGTACACCAAGTTGGCACCTGCTGGCTGTACTATCGACTCCAAGGGCATGGCCATATTGATTAAAAAGAAACTAGGATTTAGGGTGACTAAGCAATGGATAGACCTGTTTGGCAGATTTGTGGAAGTGCAAGGGTTTTGGAAGAGAGCTGATGTCACCGTGCTATGCGTGTTTGCACCCCAAGGTTGCAACCCTCCACAATGACCAAGATTACGGAGATTCTGTAGGAAGAGACTTCTTCACTCCACGTAGTGGAGGAAACTTCAATGACATCATGGCAATAGACCTGGGTAGATCAGAGATGAACAGGTCAGCCTCACAGGATACCCCTCTTTCATGCTTTGTAGCTATGATGGCCCTTTGGAACTGTGGTGTTGCAAACACTACACTGACATTAGGCACTCATATTTCTCCAGGGCCCACATAATCTTTTCTAGGTTGGACTACATATTTGTTCCGGCAGGGGAGGTGGGCACTATTCAACAGGCAGAATACCTAGCTCAGGGCTCTCATATCACTCTCCTCTATTGATTAAGCTGGGATATCAGAGTGTGAGTGGACGGACTGGTTGGAAACTCAAGGCGTGGGACTTGCACGACAGGGAGGTCGCTGTTGGGCTTCATGTTGACACTATACTTAATTTCAAAGAAACCGAAGGCTCACTTACCTCTATGGTGGTGTTGTGGGAAGCATACAAGACAGTCCTCCCAGATAGAGCAAAGAATTTGGTAGTTCAAAAGAAGGGGAGAATGGCGGCGGCCCTGGAAAGCCTCGAATGCCAGCTCCTTGAGTTAGCAAGTGACCCAGGGTCAGTAGTAGACTCCCACACTCTGCAAGTTAGAAATACTGTGAACTGAATATTGGGATTTAGCACCGGAGGGGGCAAATAAGCAAATGCTTGCCATACTGCATCGGTTGTAGAAACAGGTGACGAGGAAGGAAAACACCTGGCATGGTGCGGTAAGAAAGAAATGGAGGCCAGGTGGGTGCAGAAGATTATGGGTCCAGAGTGGGAGCCATATGCCTCGAAAGGGCACACTACAGAGGACTTTGCCTGAAGTCGCTTTATTGGGCCTGACCACTGCATGAAGCATTCCATATAGCACAATATTTGGCAACAGTGGCCACCCTGGTGTTAGAGGTTAGGTTTTAGATGTACAGACTGCAGCAGCACAGTTCACTCGGGCACAACTTCAGGGCAACTCTGCTTGCAGGGCAGGAGAGATTGCATACCAATCAAGGAGGATACCGTTTGCTCTCTTGAGTTTTTCTGGGTGGATGGATCCTCAGCTCTTGAGTCAGATGCTTCTGGCTCACCCTACATGAATACACCTTCAGCAGATTTGGAACACTACTTCTGTTTCTCAGCGAGTAAGTTAGCGTTGAGGTGCTTCTGGACAGAGAGACAGCTCTTCATTTCTTGTAGTGTCCTCTCACTCATGTAAACTTGGCAGTCAGCCCTACTACTAATGGTTGACAGCTTTTCTCAGAGTACTCTCCTGAGTCCTCTATTCCTTGGACAAAGAGAAGTTGGAAATGGAATAACAAGAGTCAGCATCTCCCACTTTTATACATTTGAGGCAGACGGGAGATGTGGATTCCGTATCCGTACTCTCAAAATCAGTTTGAAGTGGTTCTTCTCTCATGTCTTCTCAAGGCTATTCCCAAGACCCAGCTTTTATGTAATGTGATACCCCTGCAGCATAGCTTTCTCGAGTTTAGAGTACCCACAACAGAGACACAAAGATATTTAAGCTTTCTGCACCTGGATATAAAAACCCAATGCTGAACATTAATCAGAAAAGAGACAAAAGGGTGGCCTCACTTCAAGAACCCTTTACACTCTGAGGCGGCTGTCCCACCCTTCACCTCTACCATCTACTAAAAGGCAATGCTCAGAAAGACTTATTAGCAACCCCTCTCAGCAAAAGGACCTAATTGAGTTTCTAAAGGAAGGCCTTTCTCCTCAATTCCACTTCATTGTCTAGATCTCCTTCTTCCAGATTCGGGAATGTCGTCAATACACCTCCATTGTCTGGAAAAGCAAACTCACCTTCATCTTTTACATATAGACAGCTATGGGGCATCCACAAGGGAACCTACAGGCCTTCATTACTCTGGCTCACTTATAAAATGCCATGCATGGACCACGCATCCCATCTCGTGCCACCTCGTCATATCCCACCCCATGCTGTGCCAAGCCGTGCCCTGCCGTGATGTGCCATGCCATGCCGTGCCATACTAGGACCTGAATTAGCATTTTGATGCAAAACTTTACATAAGTAGGCGAGTAGGCCAGCACTTAACTGTCACAGATAAAAAGATGTGTTCATAAATATTGATTCACAAAGCATGGTACTGCCACTACTGCTATACATTCTAAATACATGACAGGTATGAAAATTCACTGTCAAACAAATTAGAATACTCCTAGTGCATCCCTTCAGGTCCAGGACAGGTCTAGAGTCACTCAGGACATGGGGAACAAGTCTGTACACCATATAGAGGACATTTCCGACTCAATAATATCTGTTCCTATCAGCAGTGGTTGGATCATTTGCTCGTTTTGTTGTAGACAATGAGAGTTATTCACTAAACGTTTGCACATGATGCAAAGTAACACAAAGCATTGTACCTTCTTACACTTTTGTTTTTTTAAAGAATCATAGAAATGCACTTGTGACACATTTTGTAGCTAAAACATTATTATGTAAGAATTCAATTGACACAACCTCAAACAAGCAAATCCAATGCCTATTGTTAGGAGAAAAACAACCATTCTATAATGTTAACAACAGTTATAAAAATATGTACTCATTTGTGAGTGAGATACACTAGGTTATGCATTACATTACTTACCATATGAAAGCCCACTGGTACAGCGGTAGATTGCACAGCAAACACACAAGACCACCCACAACTCCAAGATTAACCTAGGCCAATGTTGCATTCTGTTGTCACCAGTATCAGTGTGCAAGTTGTTAGCCTTTGAATATTGATAAGCTCTCAGTACCACAGGTAAAATTGCATGGCCTCCAGACATGGCTTACATTACATATGCACTTAAGAGGAGAATAGGAGAGTGAGATATCACTGAACCTTAACTGAGCATCTGGAGAACAGAATTTCACAGGGTTACTATCAGGGCAGCATTTTATCAGATAAAGGTTAAGCAAAAGTAATGCCACCTGAACCCAACCATTTCCACAGGAATATCAGGATGGCATGCAATGCCCTGCAAAATGTTGCCAAGAGGTAAAGTAAGAATTATGATATCACACTTTACCCCAACTGTGTATGAGGTTATGGGAAGTGCAGGATTTAGATTCATTGCAATGGAGTACCGTGTCGCTGTATAATGACAGATCAAATATGTCACTGGTCCCTACAGTGCTGCAGGATATGCAGCGTCCTTTCTTTCCACCAAAAATACATGTTATATACATGGCAACAGTTGTTAGGGCATAGTTTGTCCTAGTTTTATTGCAAAATAACAGTGTTTAGCCAGTGTTTAGCCAATGTTAGTGTGCACTCATCTTTACCAAAAATACTAGCTGGGTGTTGAGAAAATGTATGATGTTTTACAGAGTTTACCTTTTCAAAAATATATATTCCCTGATCTAACCTGGAAGTTAACAGTGGGAATTGTGCTTCTATTTCCTGAATGGTTAGATTTTACCTAAAAACAAAACTGGTCAACATTTAGCTATTATGAAAGTGATTTACAAACATTCAAGCAAAATGTGGAAATCTGGGAATGATATTCTTCCTGGACTGACTTGCATATATTTCACCATTTTAAGGGATATATAAAAACAGTGGGGATTGCAAATGGAAATCTACACAATTGTGAAATTTTCATGTGGATTCCAACTACAAAGAGGGAGTTGTATTGCATGAGTTAGTATTGTAAACTCCTGTATTTTCACATGTAACTTATTTTTCTTTTTTCTAACCCTGATAAATATTTTTCAGGTGGGGAAATAGCTTCAGTTTCATGCCCAGAAAATATAGCAATATTTGTATAATTTTCATATCAAACTGTAAAAGCACTTTAGTGCCTTCTCAAGTGAAGAAATTTTATATATATGCAATTACAAAAGAATACTGAATTTTGAACAATAATTAACGTATTTAATGGTAGTGAAAGTTAGTACACAAATTAGGTATGAAAAGTATTGGTATGTAACTACTCCTTAACGATTTCATATTTTGGGTGTTAAACATTTTTCTTGCTCCTCCCTTTGAACTGTTGTGATCCCACATTTAACCTTATGTTTACAGCTTCAGAAATGCTGACATTTTTGCACCTATTTCATATCCCTAAATTGTGTCTGTGAGAGTATATGTCCATATTTCCTGATTCTGTGAACGTCAGTGTGCAAAAGGATTTGTGAATCAGCTATATGTAAATATATGTTATTACATTTAGTTTGCAGATACCACTTGAAAATAATTTACTGTACTGAATAGATATGATGATCATAAAATGTGAGGTTATGGTAGTGAGTGACTACATGTAACCCTAGGCTATTTGGCACACCTTTATTGTGCCAATAGTTTAATGTATCTTCCTGTTGAGAGTTCTACAAGCACTTAACATCTTTGGCAGTTCATGTTGAAGGGTTAAATATATTCCCATACATTAAAGTATGAAGGTGTCCTAGTATGCAGTTTTAGCTGCAGTTTAAAGTATAACCCTCTACTTTAAGTACCAATCACTTTATGAACAATTGAGTAAAAACAAAATGTGTTTTTGACTTATGGCAAACTCGATAATGGATACAAATCAGCTCTGCAAACCTCAGGTCATATTTCGCAGAGTGGCGTTTGTGTGTGGTTTTTTTCAAAGGGAAAAAATTCAAAATGTTCTTTGGGGGTGAGGCCTGGATTTGTTAATAATGCACAAAGGAGTTAATCAGGTGCAAAATTAATTCATTATCAGATCTACCAGTAATCGACCAGCGAAAAAGTAGGACAAACGGTAACTGACTCCGGTCAGAGCCACATCGTACAAACTAATAATAAATGGCACTATTAGTGGTCAATGGAATTAGCAGGGGCATTCACTACTTGTGTAGGTCTAAAGAGTAATGACTCCTTGTATCGAAGGGGTTTTATTCAAGGCTATGTAGTATAACAGTTGTGTGTAAATGAATTCTCTTTAATGTAATAACCACAGACATCATGAACTGAAAAAAGCTGATGGATACTATAGTGTCTTGGTAGTTTTATGACAGCAGTTTTTTAGCTCCATAGTAGTGTGACATAGCTGTTAGAGCGCAATGCAATGAAAGCTTGGTTTGGAATGCTGAGTATGGAATTACCAACAGAATAACAAAGACATGTATAGCCAGCTCTGTGTGCGGCATAGTCATTGACTGGTACCCAGGCAGGTGAGGACACTACAACTAGTGACGAGCTAGGGGATAAGTAACCCAAAGAATGATCATGCTCTCTCATAGAGTTTGCTGTGGCCCAAGAAAACTTGTGCTCTCCATGTGTGTCACTGTTGAAGTATGAAATCGCAGCTTCATGCATGTGTAGTCAAGGCGCAGCTCCAGCTACTGTGAAGCAGTTGAAGACCATGGAAGCATTGTAAAGAATCTACATGTCTTTGGCCGATAACCTGCTCGTCAGGCCATACATAAAGGTACTGCGCTGCCCCACAGGATAACATTGTACATTATTTGGAGCGCTACCCAAAAAGGTGTTTACGTACAGATACAGATAAGAAGTGATAAAAACTGCTGTAGTCAAATACTAACAAAATATATAGAAGCACTGGCTGACAGAACAAGTAAGACCAAAGCATACTGTCATTCACTAACCAGAGTCTTGATAAGTGGAGCTGTAGGACCTCAGCACCATGCAAGGAGACCCAAGAATAAGCATGGGGGGTTGTACTTACTGAGCTGTCTAACACCTGAAGTGGCATACAACCAAAGCTGCCAGGCGGTGGCTCAGAATAACTCCTGAAGTCTCCAAAAGCAAAAGGACTCCAATGGAGACCAAGAAGGAGGTTTACAGTCCCAAACACTGTCCAGGATGATTTGGAGGTCAATCCATTGCAGGGCCTCAGCGATGGCGCAGTTTCTAGTGGACAGCATCTGAAAGAGCTCCACCCTGAATGTCAGCCACTCCCATTACTAGTTATCATGCTGCCACCTTCCTGAAACTACACCCATCATTCGATACTGCCAAGAAGCAAAATATTGGTGAAATATGGACTGCTTGAATAGAGACATTTGATTATTTTATTGATGTGCTTGAAGAGACTGATAACAGAAAGATCATCAAATACCTAAAAAATCTTGCTGGTGATTGTGTGAAGTCAGAAAGAAAATGCAGAGAACTGACAAAGAATTCACATACTGTCAGATTAAAGCAGCGTTGAATCTCAAGTTCAATCAGGTACCAAATGTTGATTATAAAAGATACACTTTCAGTCAAGAACACCAAAAGGTTGGTGAAACCATTGATAGAATTATGGAGAGATTTGATACACTCACCAAACACTGTAAGCGGAATGAATTTAATGATGAATGACCTATGTATCTTAGAGTTATTGATGGATGCCTGTCAGAGTGTTCAGTTGACGAAAGCTGAGAGAAACCCTTAGTTTGGAGCAAGTGCTATTTGCTGCCATAGCTGAAGAGCGTTCTGAAAGGCAAGACGCCGACATAGAGGCCGGAGGTGCCTAGAGTGAATCAGTCATGAGCATGAAAATTAAGCCAAAGCAAATGACTGAAGGACACAAAGTGACATAAACATAAGTTATGTTTTAGATATGGATTTTCATTTCTACATTAAGGCAAATGTCCCACCATTGGAAAAATATGTAAAGGCTGTGGGAAAGAGAGCCATTTTGTAACAGTTTGTAAAGTGAAGGAAAAAGTAAGTGGGTCACGGTGCAAAGACAAAATGGTTGTCAGAATGTTCCAGAAGCACCGCTCAATGCACGTCCACAAGGTCTAACTGTGACATTAGTTGTGGCGAATTGACACTGAACAAAGTCAAACATCATCTAAATCATTGTCAAACACTTTTTTTAACCTCAATATCAAGTGAAAGTGAGGAAGATGGTTGTGCCATGTCGATGTTTACCTTAGAGAAACATGCGCATGTTGGACTGGCCACATGTGAATAAAAGGTCAGTCAGAGAAAACTCAATATCCCAAAGTACCAATATCATACAAACACAGTTGAAAGATTACATTGAAAATAAATGGTTGTTTGATACCTTTCATTACCGACAGTGGTGCGTCGATAAACATAATGTCTGAAGAGAAATACAAAGAACTATCGCCACTACCACGACTTACGCCATTGAAAACCAAAGTGTGTACATGGACTGCATTGATGCCCATAAAAAGTCAAAGTTCATTTGTAGTGACCATGAAACACAAAGAAATGAAGGTGCAAGCACCCATCCATGTGCTTCAAGGGACAGCGTCAAGTACCCGTCTACTCAGTTTCAGCTCAGCTGCTGATATGAGGCTAATTTCTGTGAATTACAGCATGAATGCACATCAGGATATAGTCAATGCCCTTCATGGTTTCATGGTTTAGGAAAGCTTAAAACTATGAACGTAAAGCTGCATATTTATGGGGATGTCTGTCCTGTTGCTCAGAGACATAAACAAATTGCTTTTCATTTACAAGAAGCTGTTGAAAAAAAACTTGATTTGTTACTCAAGCATGACTTTATTCTAAGTTCTACTGGTTCAATGCCATGTGTCTCTCCCATAGTGGTGGTTCCCAAAAAACCAGTGAAGCAGCTGTATGCATATGAGTTGACATGCGTCAGACAAACAAAGCAAAAGAACAAGAACGACATTCATGTCAACGCACCGCTAACATGATAACTCAATTAACTGGTGCAAATGTCTTCTCTCGTCTTGATTTAAATAAAGTTATCATCAATTGAAACTTGTAGAAAATTGTAGGTACCTTACCACCTTTTCTGCACATGTTGGTCTATTACAATTCAAAAGACTTAGGGCCAGGTTGGGTTACACCATCACAACAGTGATGGATATCCTGTTCGTCGAAATCTAAATCCCATTAAATCCAATTGGGTTTAGATTTTGGCTGACGGGATATCCATTACCGTTGTGACGGAATAACCCCTCTGATAAAATTTACATCAGGCCCTAAGTTTTGGTGTGTCATCAGTTGCATAACTTTTCTAAGACTTCATTCGGTGTATCATATAGCCTGTTGTGAATACGTTCAATTATAGAGATGACATATTAGTTTTCAGAGCTACATAGAAGGAGTATGACAGAGCTTTCACACAAGTATGGTATTTACTTACTGATGCAGGTATGACTTTCAAGGCAGGCAAGTGTGAGTTCCACAAGGCAAAGCTAAAACTCTTTGGCAATCTCTTTTCTGAATGGGGTATGACACCTGATTCTGTGAAAGTATAAGTCTGTCAAATGATGATCCCTACAACATGTTAATTTCTTGGCATGGCAAGTTACCATTCAAGATACATACAAGATTTTGCCACTGTAGGTGCTCCATTACGAGAGTTGACGAAGCACCATGTTTCATTTCAATGGTCACAAGAATGTGAGAAAAGTTTCAAGGGAATCAAACAAGCCATTGAAAATGCTGCTGAATTGGCATACTTCAATCGGAAGCTTCAAACAGACATTATTGACACTAGCCCAGTCGGGTTAGGTGCTATCCTTGCACAGCACAGTAGATACCCAAATGCTGGAAGGCATAACGTGGCATATGCCAGTAGAAGTTTATGCTAAACAGATCATGTTAACTCACAACCTGAGTAAGAAAGTTTATCCGTGGTTTGGGCTTTTGAACATTTTCATGTATTCCTGTACTCAAAGCCTTTTACGCTGGTAACTGATCTTCCAGCTTTACTGCCTATCTTTGGCAGTACAAAAGCCAAGGGGCATCCTCGCATTGAACAATGGGACTACTATTTCAAGAGCACAATTATGTATTGTGTATCATCCAGGGAAGGATCAAAACCATGCTGTCGACTTTTCCAGAGTACTCGAACAAGGTCAAGGTTCTCCATCCAAGAAGGCTGAAGCCTACATTAATTTCATTGTAAAATAAAATAAGCCAGCTGCTAGCTTGTTGGCCCAGATTATCACTGCCATGAGCCATTATGGTGACATGCTGAAATTAAAAGACAGAATTACACATACCTCATGGAACAAACACACTCAACCTCTCACCAGTGATTGTGAATATCAAAATTACAGGAATGTCAAAGATGAATGGTCCATAACTCAGGAGGGAGTTATACTGCCAGGGCAGAGAATCGTGATTCTGGAGACTTTGTGACAGAACATAATTGGAGTGGCTCACGAAGGACCTTGTGTGTATCGTTGCCACAAAAAGAGGTCTCCATGACCAAGTTTGGTTTTCGTATTTAGATGGGAAGGTTGAGAAAGAACTTGAGGTCTGCCATCTATGCAACTGCCTTACTACAAATGTTACTCAACATACTCTGAACATGTGAGAACTCCCTAAGCATGCATGGGAAGCATAGCGATTGACTTTTTCAGTCCACTCAATAATGGACATCACCTGATAGTGATTGTGGATGAATATTCATGTTTTCCATCAGTTGGAGATCTTTGATAATGGCCCGCCTTTTAACAGTCGGGAATTCAAAGAATTCCTGGGGCATCTGAATATAAAGCATCAAAAGAGTACACCTATGTGGCCGCAGTCCAATGGACTTGTTGAGCGATTTATGAGTACACTAAAGGAAGCAGTACAGCTTGCAACTCTTGAGAAGCTCAGTTTGAACACTATTTTAAATGATACCCTACAAGCTTATCATTCAACACCTCACTTGACCACCGGCAAATGACTTGCTACTCTGATGTTCAGGAGAGCAATGACAACCAAGTTACTTCAATGGGCCACCAAGTGAGAAAGAAGTGAGAACATGATTCATACAAGGGACTTGGTTAACAATCAGAAAATGAAAGCCTATACAGACAAGAGGCGACATGCAAAGAATATACCTTTTATGAGAGGAGATTTAGTGATCGCTTGACAGATGAGAGAAGGAAATCTGATGCTCCATATGATGCTGAACCTTTCCTTGTGTCCTCGTGGTGTCTACCAATGTACACATGGTGACCGCCAGGCACTCAGGGAAGGCTGTCACAAGTGACTCTTCTCAATTTAGGCCTTTGGTTCATCAGTCTTCAAATCAGATGGTGAAGGAAAGACTGAACCTCAAAACTCAGTGACTGCTGTTAACTCTTCACCGTCTCAAAAATCTCTGACACTGAAGATGACAGCTTCCAGTAACCAGATCAGGTCGACTGATCAAAGCACCAAGAAGGTTGATTGAAGAGATGAAGTTGTGCATGCTAATATAGATATGTAAAAAAGTGTAGTTTTTCATTTAACATAGGGGTAGATGTAGTGTCTTGTGAATTTTATGACAGAACCATTTTGCCTCTGAATTGGCTCCACAGAAGTGTGACGTCGCTGTTAGAGTGGAATGCAACGAAAGCTTGGTTTAGAATGTTGAGCTGGCAGTTACACACAGAAGAATAAAGAGATGTAATATTCAGCTCCGTATGTGGTGAAGTGGGTGGGTACCCAGGCTGGGGAGGACCCTACAGATATTTCAGGTTCACATTGGATTAAACATTTCAACCAGCACATTTCGGATCTTTTAACAGTATCAAATTTTTTAAAATAATGTGATTCCAGGACATGTAATTGTTGTTCAATGTCCATCCCTCTTTTGTTCATATGAATTCACACAAAGAGCATGTATTTCAAGTCTGAGGCAAAATGGCCAGATTCCTTATAGTGGCTTAGTAAAGTTGCTGTTTATTATTGCAGTTTATGCATGAGATGTGCTGGCAGATGCATTTTCTATCCTGTTGTGAGGACATCACTTCTTCCCTGGAAATACTGTAATTTCCCTATCCTTATTTAGCTGTAAATGAGAACACGGACTACTTTATAACATAAGAACTCAAGGACAAACAAGTCATACTAAGACTAATGAGCCATTGTAACATTTAAAATATCTGTGGCTTTACTAATCCTTGTTTACACATAGGTTTTGAACTAATAAATGCATAATATTTTAGGTGCAACTTAGTGTGTGCAAGTTAGTATAACTAATAATGAACTAATTTGCTTTGGTTTAAGTCTTTGGTACACTGTTCCACAATTCACTCTGAAAAAACTTGAAGGAATTTTCCCCATCTTTTTCATTCCGATATATATGGAGACATAAGTCCAAACAGGAAGTTTAAAAAGAAGCATTTCATTACAAATCTCAAGATTAGAATTTAACAGTTATGCTAATCCCTGTATCAATATAAATGTTAAAACAAGAAAGATGGTAATAACAGATAAATATTTTGGGTTGGCATCAAAAGAATGTTACCTGCTTTACTGCTAATCGCATTTTAGTATAGGGTTATACAAGCATTTGATTGTCATGCTAAAATGTGTTGCCTTGTGTAGTGACAAAACTACAAGAAGATACCAGTGAGAATTGTTCATACTTTGTGCATGATGCATTCAATGCTGTTATATGAAAAAGTAATCTCTCCTGAGTGAAAGTTCGATGGAACAGCTCCCATTTTTTAAAAAAATGCCAAAGAATATCCAGCATATTATAAACTGATTACATGTGGGAATAACTAACAAATTTGTTTTGGTATGAATGTACTAAGACTGGGTTCCAATCAGGAAAAAAATAAAGGTTTTCCATGTGTTTGTTAATTTGTCTGTATCAAATCCCATCTGTCATAGACTTCGAAGTTGAATTTAATACCATTAAAAGATTTTTATGGTCTGTGTTTCATGAAATGTGCATAGATTCAATCATGATCCAAGTAATTATTTTACAGCACAATGATACTAGATGGGAACTACAACTACTAAAATCCCTACATAAAGTGCATTATTACCAAAGGCATTTTGGGTTCCATACTGATGTATCTGGGTGGATATGCCACAGAAACTAATGACAATATGAGGCTATACTCCAAGAATAAAGTCATAAAGTATTAACCTATCTCAGAATGTGGATCATACACTCATTTTTAATACATGAAATCAAAAATTTGATAGGTTTTGATAGGTTTACAAACTCACCTTAATACACTAAATCTCCATGTGGATGAAAATATACTAGTAATTAGTTATTATAAGACTAAGACCCTGTGTTTTCCATAGGAAAAGTTGCATTTTGGCAATCCAGAAATCTAGAATTAGAGGAAGTAAAATAGTGTGTTTCTCTGGTTATTGCATTCCCCAAGATTCCAGTCCACAAAACTCCAAAGGAAAGTAAAATTGTATGGTTCTCTGGGTACTGCATTCCTTGAGGCACCAATCTAGAAAACCTTTAACAGATAATCATAAATCTACATTACAGTTCTAATGCTGGAAAATCCATAGATGTTACTCTTTCTCGGTGATTTCAAGGAGACCTCCTGAGAAGCTTTATGGTTAACAGTTCTAAAATGTTCCACACATTGCCCACAATTCTGTATGCACATCAAAATGTACATCAAAATGTACATCAAAATGTTTTGTTCTTCAACACGATTTGTTTCCACTGGAGAAATGCTTACATGTCTCAGCATTCCCTGCCTGAACACAGATTTACTCCTTCAGTTGATGTTAGAATATTTTCAACTAAAATTAGGGTGGGAAAGTTTATGCTAAACTGCAGTTATGATTGTCTTTTACTACTGTACCGGGGCAGTGAAGTCCACTTACCCTGCTTGAATAAAGGTACATGGTCCCCTCACTACCATACAGAATCACTGCCATGAATTTGCTTTGATAACAAAATTAAAAGTAACAATGCAAATATTATGAATACCAACTTCTTCACAGATTGGCCATTAGACATCTAGGGTTACACAAACATTGTTTGACATGCTTGTGCAGGTAGAAATCATTTGGAAAGAAGAGTTTGCCTATCCTCTCAGGCACAACTCCTTTACTTTGTGTTCAGATCTGGATTTACCCCTTATAAATAAAAAAGAAGGCTACATATATTTGGGTTAGGTTATTCAGTCAAGTTTTAAAATGTCACAAATAATGATTAAGAAAATGGCAGAAAACAGAAAAACAATTGTTAGTTCATTCAAACTCCTAACAGTAAATTATGTGGATGAATATAAAGACAAATGTTTACTCCAACACTGATGTGTTCAACATGATACATAACAAGAAGGCAATTTTAAATAATAGAACTAATAAACATTCAACATAATAAATAATCTTTATTAATAAGACAAACAGCCTGATTACAACTTTGGCTGTCCCACCATGGGACAGCCAAAGCTGCAGAGAGGACGCCACCATCATGGCGGTGACATTCCCCTCGAGTGTATTACAATGTTCCCGCCGAACTGACTGGCGGGAACAGTGCTACAATATTGGCCTTGGCTCCCTTAAGGACCCTTAGAATATGCACTGTCTTCAAAGCAGACAGTGCACATTCCGAAGGTGTGGGGCAGGCGGGGCCCTGCACTGGCTTTCTGTCAGCATTTCCACGGTGGGGTCCCCGCCCTGAAAAGACTGGCAGAGAGTAGGGTTGTAATCAGCCAGGCAGTGCTGAGTTTAGTGCGGCTTTGGCTGGTTACAACGCTGGTTGCCGTCCCAATGTCGGGAACCATGTTTCTGGTGGAGACTGCGGTATCCTGGTGGGTCTGCCAGTCACGGTTGTAATGTGGCAGTCGGACCACCACAGTTGCAACTGCCGGACCATCCCGCGAGGCTGGCAGTCCTGGGATCACCAGCCTTGTGAAGAGGCCCAAAGACATCATAGGACTTTCACCATAAAATTAAAAGCTTGTCTGCATGAGGAGGTATTTTAGACAACTACAGTTTTCTTGCACTACAAGGTAATTTTGATGCTTTTCTGTGTTCTAGGTCGATTTTCCCCCAGGAAAAAGGGACTTGCCAATATTCCAATGCAAATTAAAAGACGTGTTATTGCTGTATTAGTAGTAAAATTAATATATAAGATTTTGTGCTGTTTACAGACTATTTAATCATAATGCTATTTTTACAACGGTCACTAAATTTGTAGGAAATATATATGTACTATGACGACTACCATTAGTTTATGCAATTGGATTTTAATATGATGTGTGTAGTAGTTGTAAAATGTGTTTAAAAGTGTTATAGTTGTGATTATTAATAATTCGATATTTTATCATTTATGGTTATTACATTCATGAGTTTGTACTGTACATGATTCTGAATAGGATAATTCCAGGAGCAGCTAGCGGGGTTTTGTAGGGGCAGCGAGGTTCGTGTGGGTGGTGAGAGGAAGAGGGAAATTAATTTAATTTAAAAAATACACTCGCCGCCTCCACCACAATGCTGCTCCTCTCATGCAGGCGCAAGCTCCTAGCCTGCCCTGCGGCCAATCCTGACGCTGCTCAGAGCAGCGTTAGGATTTGCTGAGAGCACCCAGCCAGGGCGCTCCCAGGCATACTAGGAGCCTGTGCCTGTTCTCTCCAGCCCAGCAACACAGTGCTGGGCTGGAGAGAGCACAGTGCGTATGTGTGTTTGGCCGGCCAAACATACATGCGCACTGAGGGAAGTGCTCTATGCACTCCCCTCCATGGCTGTCATCCCCAATGCCCCACCCCTTTTACTACAAAACGATAATAGTTTAATAATAAACATAGTTTGTTATCGTTTTGTAATAAAGGGTTTGCAGCTGCTGCTGCTGGCGGGGGGCCACGCTTCTCCGCCATAGCTGAGCATAATATGCTTTAAGAGAAGAAAACAAGAAAATTGCACAATTGTTTCGTGCTCTGCATTTATTTCCTAGGTTAATCCCAAAACATTCATATCTACCGACTTTACCACAACAGAACAGAAAATTATAAATTCAGTTTTGAATATAACCCTAAAAATGTTTCTCAATGCATTTATAACAGAAATATTGTACCTCCTGTCACACCAAAGATGTGATCCATGCAGCAGAACCTGAAAAACAGATTTACTATGGAGGTTGTGTCAGAGAAATACAGGCATAACCACTAGACAGACCAGAATCCGGAATTTCTTCTACTGGAGACAATCTTCGACATCTGAATTCACTGCATGGAAGGCATGTGCATGAAGCAGTCAGGATGCCAAACCTTGATACCAATGTTATCAAAACAAACTCTAGCAATTAGTGAGGTGCAAGATTTCACAGCCACCTTTGACCAGTCATACCTAGGAATTTTCATCTAATGCTCTAAATTTTTGCTCTTCGTGTGGGCTGGGTTGGTAGTTCTTGTTGCAACCTTGGAAACCGGGGAAAGTGGTTCCAGTCTTGGCTTTGGTGTAATAGGTAAAAATCATTTGATTCTGGGCAAATCCTTTTGCATGCATGTATGTAAGATATTTGTATAGCACAAATCTAGCCAAAATGGTCAAACGCGTGGATATAGCCAGAAGGAAACTAGAGGGGAGGCTGAGTAACCAGAGTAGGTGTGGACTGTTTCATTGTCAGGATGTATGTGGTGTTCTGTCTTCTTGTGCCACAGATTGTAAGGACAAAATTGTCCTTCAGGATTTAGCAACCTGCATATCAGCTTTCCGATCTTTTCTTATGTTAAGAAAAATCTATGCATGACCAATTGTAAGGCAATCTTTAATTGAAGACACTAGGCTGTTGAAAAAGACAGATAATGTATTGGGGTTTGCTTTCAATTGTTTGGTATTGTTCTGTATTTACTTAATCTGTATAGTATTATGATTTTTCTTTTTATTAACTCGTTTATTGAGGTTTCAACAAACCGAATAAATGTTTTAATTGATAAAATAAAGTGAACCCACAGAATAAATGTTTAATTGACCAAATAAAGTAAAATAACACACATGTACAAGTAAATGCACACACAAAACACACAGAGAGAACCACTGAACTGTTAAGTTCTCCATCCGCACAATCTCAAAAACTTTATACTTTTTTAGCGCCGCATTTGCGCCGCTTTTTGACGCAAAAACGGCGCAAACTTACAAAATACAATTGCATTTTGTAAGTTTGCGGCGCGTTTGCGTCAAAAAAGTACGCAAATGCTGCGCTAAAAAAGTATAAATATGGTTAAGCTTTCGATCTCAGAAAAAAAATGTGTTCATGTAGAATGACCTATTTGATAGTGCCCGTTCCACTACAAGTACGTCAGACTCTCCCCATCTAGCAACAGATTTTTTACTTAAAACTTTACTGCTAGCTTTAACCAGGTCTTACATAATATGTGCAAACCTCAGCTCACAAGCTCTACGTTTTAGGCATTAAGAAAGTGCAACGTTTGAGAGACACTATCTCTCCAAACCGTATGTCAAGAAGGCAACACTGAAACAAAGAAAAAGAAACACCAGCACTCTTGCTGAATAAAGTTTCGAACATTGCAAAATGGCAACTCCTAGCGTGCTCGGAGGATCACTTATTTAGTTCGCAGTTTAATACACCCTGCTGCTTCTCCTTTCTCACTACACAAATTGTTGGGTGGAGAAACATAACAGCCAGCCCACATTCCACACCCATGACAATGTTTCCGAGATCCCCTTCTATGGCTACATGACAGGGCTGTCAGGTGGAGGAGGATAAAAGGAAACAAAAGAAAAAAAATGATGATGTCATGACCATCATGGAAGCAATGATTGTGAAAGATGTGCCAATGTAAGGTGAACAATCAGGAGGCATGTTGTGCCAGTCCAAAAGATAATGCAGGCAAATCCAGAGGTGGTGATGAGGTTCTAGCTCATAACGAGGCCAGCGGCGGTAGAATGGAAAATTAATTATAAGTCGTGATAACTTGTATGATGCGATGATTGGATAATGGTTGATAAGATGCGATGAAGCAATGAATGCTGTGACAGTAGGGAGAGTTTGAGAGTAAATGAGGACAGGATGGTGGAGAAACAAAAGGGAGAAGGGCGGATAGAACATGTGTCTACATTGATGTCAAAGAATAAATACATTTACTAGAACAAAGATTTATATAGTGAGGTGTTGGCATGCACTGAAGTAATAATTTAGTAGTTCAGTTTTTAGCAATGTATCAACCAGCGACCTTCATTGTGGAGAATACTTTTACTGAGACAGCAATCAATATTTTCACTTATTTTCTTTGAATAAAAATAAAAGATACACAGGGAAATAAAAACATTTGGCTGGATCAGTAGTCAATATAAGGTGAAAGACTGCTAATCAATATTAACCTTAAAAAAAGGAAATAATATTTTATCATGAGGTCACAGATGTCCAACCATTGTTTTGAAAATTAATAATAAGTTATAGAATCATTGATAACCAATGAAATCGTAATGCATGGCCAGAGAGCTCAGAATCTGGGGGCCAATAATGGATAAAGAGTAAATATATAATAGATATTCAGAACCTGATTAACAAATCTATTTATACAATTATATTCAAATACAGATCCTAAATAAATGCATCTGCAAGAGCAAGACCCACAATCAGATTGTGTGAATTAGGACTCTTGCAAACGAGATTTGTAAATATATAAATTCCACAGTGTGGTTAAATGTCTGTGCTCACATTTTTAGGGCACATGATTTGTGGGGCTAACAGAAACCCCTACCTGCAAAAGCAGGTGAGCACCTGCAAGCTTGCATGTGTTGATGTGTACATATCCATGGTAGGTATTGTCTCAACCTAGAAATGCACACAAATGGGATTCTGTAAATTACAGTGGTATGTGCAGTTCGAGGATGAGAATTAGAATGGACCATCCCATCTCTAGTGAGATTTTAGGGAAAGGAGTTCCTTCACATGGAACTATATATCAACAGGACAATTAAAAAAGTTAAATGTTTTATTGGGTAGTTCAGTCAAAGTTCCATATGTAGAAATGCACTCATGTTGAAAATTTAACAAAGATGCATTGTGCATATTTGATCCCTGGCAAAAATCAAGAGAAATAATCATAAAGTTATTTGATAATTCCATAAATTTAGAAATTTGTTTCGAAATAGGAGGAATCTTGCATGGACAAATGTTCATCTTTTTTGCCTACTACATCTGACACAGGCCACCACAGTGAACTGAGAAAAATAATTGATGAGATGACAATTGATTATAGCTGGTGACAATGAGTAAACAATGAGATGACAAAGGCTTATCAGTCAGTTAGAAATGGGTAGTCAGTGAGCAAATGATAAATAACCAGTAAGATTATGATGGGCAATCAGTGAGATGGCAAATGCAAATCAGAGAGATGACAGTGAGTAATCATTAAGATGGTAGGGTTAATCAGTGAAATGACAAAATCTTATTAATGAGAGGACAGTGGATAATCAATAAGATGATAATCAGTAACATGAAAATGGGTCATTAATGAGCTGACAGCTGAGAATCAGTAAATGATAATCAACAGATATTTATCAAAGAGCACAATTGCTAGGTGTTAGAAATTCGGTCTCTAGTTGGCAGAGGTTTACACTCTATGCAAGTAGGGCCCACAGTCCTAATGAGGGCAAGTAAGGTACACACTAAAAGTTACCTGTGTTCACCCTCTGGTAGCGTGGCACAGAACAGTCAGGCTAAACTAAAGAGGCAATGTGTAAAGTATTTTTTTTCACACACACACACAGACAGAGTAACATGGTGAAAACACCACAAAGGTATTCCACACCAGTTTAGAAAAATAGCCAATATTTAGCTGAGTTAAACCAGACCAAAACAGCAAAAATCCAACATACGCAAGTCAAGTTATGAATTTTCAAAGATTAAATCAAAATGCAGTGCTTAGAAGACAATAGCTCCACACAGATCTGTCTGGTCACACTAGACCCGGGTCAATTAAAAAATGCAGTCTGACTGTGATGGAGCACGGGCTGGGTACTGAAGTCCACGTAGACGTGCTGACAGTACCTTTGTAGTGTCAATCCTCGGTGAAGATGCTTTGACCCAGACAAGGGCATGCGTCACGCTTGCAGGCAATCTGACAATGTTTTTGATGTATTGATGTCTAGAAGCCATGAGTACTAATTCTGATGCATTGGCGCTGTGTTGGCCAAGCCGGGGCTGTGGTGTAAGTCGGGGTCACTGTGTTGCGCTGTTGGTGAGCGGTGTCTGTGGCTTTGGAGCAGGCAGCGACAAAAGCGCCATTTTACAGCGGGATGCATTGGTTCCAAACGACTCGCCAGTGTTGTTGAGTCAGTTCTTGTGTTGCAGCACCACACTCACCTCCAAGGGCCCAGGACTGAATTTGGCACGAGTTGGCAGAGCAGGACTCACAGCAGAGGAGCCCAACTGCTGATAGCAAGATGCAGGTAAAGTCTTTGATGTCCCTGACACTTCAGAAACAGGTGGTAATCTCAGAGGGGCCCTCAGAGAAACTTTGGATAGCAGGATGTAGAGAGTTAGATCCAGTCCTCTCACTCTCAAGCAAGAAGTAGCAGGCAACAGGCCAACATAGTAGAGCAATCAGCAAAGTGGCAGTCTCTCCTGACAGCACAGTGGTCCTTCTTCCTGGTAGAATGTACTCAGTCCACAAGTGTTCTGAGTATATGGACTACTACTTATACCCAAAATGGTCTTTGATGTAGGGGTAACTTCAAAACAATTCTCAGAAGTGAACAAAGTTCCCTTTCAGCCCAGCCCTGGCTCCAGACTTCCAGCAAGTGGTAATCATGCCCTTTGTGTGAGGGGAGGACACAGCTTATTCAGATGTAAGTGTGAACTGCCTCTCCCTGCCCAGGACAACTATCAGTATGCAGATAAATGCAGTTTATCTCCTGTCACACCCAGCCCTTCCTGTTTATGGCTGTCTGGAGAGAACGAACAAGTGTAGCTTTCACTTAAACCAAGATGTGTATTCAGAGAAAGGCTAAGGCACAGAATGGTGTTCCTCAGCCTGTATTTCTAAAAGTGGCATTTTGAGGCCTGCAATCTAAAAACCAACTCTACCAAAAGATGTAATTTTAAAGTGTGAGTCCAGAGACATCAAACTAAATTTTCCTATATTTTCCCAATTAGAAATTACACTTAGAAGATGTTCCACGTTACTCCAATGTTACCCCATGGGAGAGATAGTCCTTGCAATAGTGAAAAACAAATGTAATTGTTTTTCATTACCTGGACATGTTAAGCTTAAACATACATGTCCAACTTTTTAAACACACTGCACCCTGCCCTTGGGGCTAATCAAGGCCTACCTTAGGGGTGACTTACATATAATAAAAAGGAAGGTTTGGGTCTGGCAAGTGGCTACCTTTGCCCTGTCGAAATGGTGTTTATGTTTAAACTGCACACACAGGCTCGGCAATGGCAGACTTGAGACATGTTTTAAAGGCTACTGTGGTGGGTGGCACAGCCAGTGCTGCAAGCCCACTAGAAGCATTTGCCTTATAGGCCCTGGGTACACACAGTGCACTTTACTAGGGACTTAATAGTAAATCAAATATGCAAATCATGGAAAAGCCAGTGTTACCATGGTTTAGACATAGAGCACATGCATGTTAGCATTGGAGAGCAGTGGTAAAGTGAGCAGAGTCCCAAAGCCAACAAAATAGGGTCAGAAAAAGAGGAGGAGGAAGGCAAAAAGAATGGGAGTGACCCTGCAGAAAGGGTCATTTCCAACACTAAAGACAGTTATTTTATAGCTACTTATTATTCAATCGGTTACAACAATGTAAATGACACACAACTCATTAGATTGACTCAAAGAACGCCCTATTCCTCAAATACTAATTATTGGAGGGTGCAAAATGATGTAATCTACAATGCTTGAATCAATGAAGAAAAACATAATGCAGTGCCTTAATGTGGTACTGACAATTTGCATTTAGTTTGTACTTATGGGCAATGGGTAATTGTAGGGTTTGGTCACTGGGTGATATGAAGATGACATTAAATATTTAGCATCCATGTAGTAAAGAGAATATCACAAAACTTGTTTTCTTCACCAGAGCATAGACGCTGCGCAAAACAACTATGTAGAGAAAATCCAGAATGACAGAGAAAATAAAATAAATGCTTTGCTGGAATCCAGTGAACCCGCGATCACAAGGACACCACAAGTACTTCTTCAACCTGTCTGTGTGCCACAAAGCACTTGGCCGTTCCATTACAGTGTAAGAACTTTACAAAGGAAGGCAGGGTGTCATATTGTAATTTAAGGTAACATCATTAAACCCAGCATTAGGCACAACAGTCGCAAACGTATTATTTTCAATAAGGTATCCATATGCCTATATCACGAAGGGCACCGTATACCAATAATATGCTTTTTTTTAACAACGCAAATACATTCTGAGTGGATGTCTTCCCTCACATTAAAACAAATTGTTCTACAGTATAGGATTAAAATGTTTCACAAAATAGAAACCTGAGCCTGGCACATGATGTTTTGACCTCATGCTATCAGCTGGTAAGTAATTCTACATTAAAACATGATAGATGACGACATGACTTACCCAATCTTCAAATTTGTCCTTCGCTCTCATTTTTTCGTGCAAGTCAGCAAAAGAAATGTTGCAGTTAGCCACAAAATCATCATATCCTATTGGTGTGTCGTGGAAAACAAGCAGCTCCAATTTGTTGCCATCGTTGACGTTGATGTCGAACTCCTCATTGAAGGTGGGCTTGTTGGTCCGGTGCTTGATGCTGGTCTGCCCTATCCGACACTCATCCACATTGACTGCAATGTAAGGGTCCAGCAGGTTGGAAGGCTTCTTAAACACAGAGTGCCTCTGAGACCACCGGGTGGGCTGCAAATTTACTGCCTCTCGGATCTTTAGCTTTAAATAGCCATTGAAACGCATGGTCGTGGCCATTAGTTCGCTTCACGCCAGAAAAAGCAAATTAACCGTGAGTCCCAAGGAATTGGGAAAAGGTGCCTTCTCCCACCCACACTGCCTGCTAAGATCCAACCACAGATACATCAAAAATCGTGTTTTAGTAATGGCAGCTATTAATGCAAGCCATCCAGATATATCCAAAAATCCATAAAAAGAAGGAATGGTAAAGGAGACGTTGTCACCAAGGTATAACAATCCCAAAATGAAAAGTAGAGTTTTAAATGAAGCAGCAAATAAGTCCGGGCTGCAAAACTGGGGCAGTGGAAAGTGACCTAGAAAGATGGACCTGTAGGTGCAGAAAGGAACTCCCGACTGCGCAGATATCCTGATAAAATATCCCGGAGATCTTGTGCCTTTTTCCAAATTTTGACGAGAATCTTGTCACAAGGTCTGCAAGAGAACCGGCTGGGCTCTCTCGATACAGCTCAGCGACCGGCGCGCTCTGTGAACCAGGAAGCAGCTGAGAGCCTGTCAGAGAACCGCGAGGCAGCGGGGAGTAACCGGGGAGAAAAAAAAATGAATACAAATGCCTTCACAGCGAGTCCTGGCACTCAGGCAGGAAAAGGGAACGCTGCAGGAAGGTGCGTCAAGAGCAGCAGCCAGGAGCCTCTGCTATCCGTGGTCGCCCCTGGAGCTCGGCGGTGACACATATCATAGTCCCACTGTGGCTAAAACGAGGCAGAAAAGTGGCTAGGAAGTAAACAGCTAGGCAGGTAGGTGTGCCAGGACAGCAAGTGTTTTGCAAGAAGGGGCGGAGTGTGAAACTCCTAAAGCCTCAGAAAACTCACCGCCCTTCACGTGCACTTTTACAAATATGATGGCAGTAAATAGAAGGGCACACACCTAAGCGATCACGTTTTAAGCTGCGTAAAGGGTATTTTAACTAGAGCAGATAAATGTACTTTACAAACTGGCGTCGAGATGCAGGTGTTCCGCCCCAAACTCGCGAAACAAAAACATGTTTTATTCACATTGCGGCATACGAGTGCTGATAACAGAGGAAACTGTGTAAGTCATGTATCCTAAGGAGGCGCTTTAACCCAGTGAGCTATTTTATCGGCTTACGCGAGCATGTAGTGTATGTTTTACGATCTCTCCATAACTACCCATACAATACATGCTTTTATGGTTAATCAATTAAACCCAATAAATCTTATGAAAAAATGAATATTACCCATACAAGAGGGCGAAACATTGAACTTCTGGATTTATAATTCCTTAAACGGACTAAGGATACTACAAGGCACAGTTAAAAAAATACTATCGATTGAACTGCTCACGCAAGGACAACCTTGAAAGCACTGTAAGAGTAGGCGCCGGGGCTTTGGTGGGGGGCATGGCCCCCCGCTAATGAAAGCAAGACGTGAGTGATTTGTGGTGCTGGGGTATTATTGGCGTTTTGAAAGCAAACAGTGTTATCAGCAACATTTGTTTTTCATTATAGTATTGTTCTATTCTAAAGCTTTTGGGGCGAAGTGTCTAGTCGCATATTTTTTGGGCACATTTTATGTTGAACGCAAAGAATCATCAATCTTGCTTCAAGCTTCAGCAAGTGTTTGTATCTGATAAGAGAGCATTCTGGGGGCACTGTAGCTAGCTTCATAATGTTAAACTTTACAAACGTGTGTACAAATGTTTACTTGATCCAATGTCAGTAGTTTAAGCCGAGGTTAAATCATTTCTTTAAAGTGTTCACTCTATAAATAAAGTCTTTGCATTAATAAACCGCACATACAAGTTTGAACAGCATGCACACATGGGTACACATAATAACCTTAATGGTGAACAATGTTCTTTCACAAATCCATAATGAGGTTCTGTGAAATGGCAGCCAAAGGGTTAGATCTGCAGGGGCTTGGGCCTGCTCATCTATAGAACAAAATAAACATAACATTTTGTCTTTGACCTCAGTGTCCTGGTGTTGGTAACAGGAATTTCACACTACTATGGAAAATAAGATGGTGTATCTCAGATCACCTTGGACCAGTAACATTGATCAAAAGCTGAAAGAGCTTAAATAGGAGCAGCCAGTGTATTAGTACATCACATTCGCATTCCCCCATTTTATTACCCATGACATGTGCTCTAGTGTATACTATTGGGTTTTAGGTAGATATCTAGGGAAATGTTGAAGTGTGGAAGTAGTCATAGAAAGCAAGAGACCATGACAAAGCAATACAAAAGAATGAGTGTAAAGGAAAACAACAGGCTTTGTCACTTTTGCAAGCATGTTGAGAGATCATGCTGTTCTGTTATGGAGATTACTTAATCAAAATCAGATTTTGTTAACATCACTTTAATTCATAGAAAACACAGCTGCCATAAAATAGCATGACATAGCCTCCATTAACCATTATAATGCGAAGCTAGTTTATTCTAATCTTGCCTGTCACTGCCCAGTATGACACACTGCTAAAGTATGTGAAACTCCACATGTAGACAGAGTTATCAAACCACGTTAATTCAGATTCCCAAACTGCTACAGAACCATACACATGGTAGTTAGTGGCACACAAATGGACACAATATACCATAACCCCTTGGAACAAAGCTGGTGGAGTTATTACTTTTATACCTTGAAGGCAGAGCCTCCTCATTTTCAGCTCTAATGTGGCATCTTAAATCTGTCTCATTCTAATCACAAATAGGGGTGCATGCCAAAATGGTAAAAATCACCCTGCACACGATTTAAAAAGCATCTATATGAGAGGTCATAAAGACAGAGCTAAGGAGGCAGCCTTGAAGACAGCAGTGAAAACTGCAGGTTTTTTTAGCTAAAAACATCCGGGATGGTGTTTCAGTTATCTCACCAGGGGCACTGAAGGATTCAATAACATTTTATAATATAACATGCTTATTTTAGGGTGGAGCTTGGCGAGCCGAAAGATGGCCGCACCTTAGCGGAGCACCGCCGCTACCGCACAATCCTACATAATCCTGTGGACTACGCCCATGTTTTCGAACCCACTGGGGAAGCGACCGATGCCTGATCACTGGGGGAGATAAGTTGGCCGTACGGGGTCGCCGGTGGGGCTCGGAGAAGAAAGCGAGAGAGGAGAGAGGAGGATCGGTCCGCGCGGGCCGAGGCCTGGGAGTGGTGGGGCAGCGCTGGATCCGGCCCGAAGATACAGGCAAGCCGTGCCGGGAATGGTGTTGGATTCACACCGGAGTGCGGCCCCGGCCGGCTTGACGTGAGCGCGGAGGTCCCAGGGCGGCGCGGGAGACACGCGGTAGCGCGCTCCTTAAAGCAGTATATATGGCGGAAGGAGCTTTGCACCGATCCCGGGAAACGCAGCAAGGGCCGCGAGACCCATCACCACGGCGAATGAAATAAATTAACCAGACTACGCGAATTTGAAGGGGCCGCGGTTTGACCGGGAGTGGCTCCTTAAGGCGATGGATGCGGCCTATAGGGCGAACGAACAACAAACGTAAGATGACTGCTGTGGGCACTGATTGTGGCGCGCTGGCCGATACTGGGTGGGATTGGACCGTGAAGTGCCAGGAGGCCAGCAAGGTGGCGCGGTAAGGGAGGAGACGCGCCCAGCAGAACGAAATAGAAGCCAAACTACAGACGGGCTGCGCTGACTCTTTGTAAGGGCCCTGGGCGAGAAGTGACCAGGGGGTTGCAGTTACTGGAATCCACAATACACACAAGTGCAGTTACGAAGTGCTGACCATGCGGTAAGAATATTTACTCCTATCAACATGGGAAAACACGACAAAATCCAACCTAAAATACAATTAGAGAGACGTAAAACTATGAGTCAAACTGGGGAGGGTGCGGAAGCAAGACTAGAGGAGCCCCCTGAGATCCCACCCCAAGATGAGCCTGAACTACGACATATCCTAGCAGCGATGCAACAAAGCCTAGCCCAAATAGATGGCAAAATAGACTCTCTATCATATCGTGTGGATAGAATGTCAGAAAGACTAGATAAGCAAACGGAACGTGTGGACCAGGTGGAAAGGTGCGTATCGTCGGTGGAGGATGGACAAACTGCTTTGGCATCTGGACAACTGAAAGCGAATACGGAACTAGATATCCTCAAACACAAAATGGACGACTTGGAGTCCCGTTCACAGAAAAACAATTTTCGCATTGTGGGACTTGCAGAGTCTACTTCGATTGTAAATATGGAGAAATTTGTTGAGAGCCTACTGATACAGTTATTGGGACAAGATACCTTCTCAACTTTCTTTGTGGTCGAGCGAGCACACAGGTCACTAGCAGCCCGGCCACCGCCGGGGACCCCACCTCGCCCGGTGATAGCAAGACTATTGAACTACAGGGCCCGAGATGCTGCTTTGAAGCGGGCACGTGAGTTGAAAACATTGCGGTATGAGGGAATGACGCTCTCGTTGTACCCTGACTTTACACTTCAGGTGCAGGAAGCGAGGAAACAATTTCTGCCGGGGAAAAAACAATTAAGAGCCCTACAGCTAGAATATAGAATGTTATACCCAGCTAAGCTGAGAGTGGATGTAGAGGGCAACACAATATTCTTCACTGACCATAAAAAATTGGAACAATTTCTGAACCGCAAGTTGGCAGATAAAAGAAACGCACCTAGTACTGAACCAACAAATGTCTAGTCAAAGCCCTATTGCCTATTATTACAACCCTCCTTATAGAAATTTGTACAGATTACCAGAATGTAGAAGGTTATTCGAACCACGGTCAGAATCATAGATATGTGAATTTCACCCACAGTGGGGAAGTTCGGGTCTTCTAGACCCAGAGGTAAACTATACGAGTAGTACACAACTAGTAGGATTTGCCCAGAGATATAGGGAAGGTCCTTTTAAAAAACAAAAAAAAAGGTACATTGGTAGCCAAGTTAGCATACTTATTGTTAAGGCGAAGCAACATCCGCCTTCGTGTGTGTTCCACTTACGGAAATGTTGGGGTTCGTATTAAGCAGGGTAGATCATGGGAGGATTACAAAAGTTACTAACAGATGGGCAGGTTGGGGTTTAGCCTATCGTGGGAGGGGGGTCGGAGGGAGGGATGTAGTCACAGTTACAGTGCGTTGGAAAAACTGGATAAGACAGAACAGACAAAGTGCAGACAAGTATTATATAAAACAATGGTTGGAAACCATCCTAGAAAAATAGTTGGCCCCGGTATGTATGACCACTGACACACAAAGTAAGCACCACAAGCTTAGGTTGGTCACCTGGAATGTGAGAGGTCTCAATGACACACGCAAAACCTGAGGTGTTGTGGCATATTTACTCAGACATAAAGTTCATATTGCAGTGTTGCAGGAGACACACCTAGGCCCAAATAGCTCCATGCTTAACCCTCGCAGAATGAAAGGCCAGTTTTTGGCAGCAGGTTTTACGTCCCACTCGAGGGGAGTATTATTGTGGGCGTCCAAAGCTTCGGCCATTGAGTTTGAGAGTGTAATAGCTGATCCCAGGGGACGATACGTAGTAGCAAAATGTAAGAGCAGGGCCCTCACTTTTATGATAATAGGAATATATGGACCGAACTATGACGACCCACAGTTTTACAGAGATCTAGCGGAGTGAGCAAGGAGGTGGAAGGATGTTCCACAACTCTGGTGTGGAGACTTTAATAGTACATTGTCTCCAGCACTGGATAGATCGAAAGGCAGGGCCAGAGGTCCAGCTGCTGCAGCACGCGCGATACTAGACATAATGATAACCTCCGGATTGTTAGATGTTTGGAGGAACAGGTATCCAGAAAAGGGAGGTTATACCCATTACTCATCAGCACATGACCTGTACACCCGCATTGATTTTTGGCTAGTTTCCAGTAGCATATCTCATAGGGTGACACCGGAAGCGCCTTGGCCATGTACTTATTCCGATCACTCTCCGGTTCCGATATTACTGACAATGGGTCATATTCCACTTCCACGATTCACCTGGTGATTCCCACCATATTCACCAACAGACACAGCGTTTAGGGAGGAGCTATCTAATGCAATCAAAGAATTCTTCCAACTAAATAACGGATCAGTAGACAAGGTGGGTACAATCTGGGAGACATTTAAAGTATACATAAGAGGAATCACCATGTCCAAACACGCGGGAGTACTCCGATCAATACGCGGGCGACTACAAACACTAGAAGGGGAACTATCCCAGTTGGAGTAGGAACATTGTGTAACTGCAGAAACAAGTACACTGGGTCATATCCGAGTTAAGGTGCAGGAGTTTCAGGAGACAGCATTATCTGAAATCCGCCACATGGGGAAATATGCCATAGCCCGGGCGTATGGTGAGGGGGATAGACCTGGTAGGGTCCTAGCAAACTTGTTCCGCCCCAGTCGCAGCGCCAATTTAATTAATATAGCGACAGCAACAGATGGCAGAATACTAAATAATCCTGAAGATATAGCTGTGAGATTTCGCGAATATTATCAAACACTCTACACCGCAAAGGGTGACTCAGAACCTAACTCCATACAAGAATATCTAACCCACATAGTGATGCCGAAGCTCTCTGAGAGTGACAGAGAGTCCCTGGGAGCACCGCTCACTCTGGCTGAGATAGCAAGTGCATTGGATGGCATGGCTGAGGGCAAAGCCCCGGGACCTGATGGCTTAACTGTATACTTTTACAAAGCATATAAAACACTAATACTTCCACATCTGAAAGAGGTGTTCGAGGAGATGATTGTGGAAGGCTGCATGCCCCCATCAATGAGGGAAGCCATGATAGTTACACTGCTTAAACCGGGGAAGCCAAAAGAACAATGCTCCTCTTATAGACCACTATCGTTACTAAACGTGGATGTAAAAATATACGGTAAAATGTTAGCGAAATGACTGACTAGAGTGCTACCTCTACTGGTGAAACCTGAACAGGCAGGATTTGTCCCAAGCCGTAATTTAACCATGAACCTACGCACATTATTTGGCACAATACAAAACATTAACCCCAACATATAAGCTGAGGCAGTATTCTTAGACGTGGAAAAAGCATTCGATTCAGTGGAGTGGGATTTTCTCTGGGCAACACTACGACAATTTGGATTCGGGGACACTTTCCTGCGATTGATAGCTATACTATATAGGGACCCCCTGGCCAGAGTACGGATCAACGATACCGTGACAGAGACATTAACCATCACCAGAGGCACTAGACAGGGCTGTCCACTTCCCCCTTACTGTATGTACTGGTGGCAGAACCACTGGTGTGCGCTCTGAGGGAATATCATGGGCATCGGGGCCTTGAATTCAAGTACTACAAAGTGGTAATCTCAGCATACGCTGAGAATACTTTACTACATATCAAAAATCCAAAACATAATGCAGCACCAGTGCTACAAGAAATAGTACGATATGGAACCTTCTCCGTCCTTAAAGGTAATTGGGGTAAGTCCTTAATGTTCCCACCAACTCCCTCGACAAAACAGACATAGGTAGGTTTCCCACTTAGATGGGAGACGGGGTCAGTTAGATATCTGGGCATTAAAGTGTATACTGATCCCAACATTATTGTGGTGGATAATTATGACACAGCAATAATTAAATTAGCTACAGATGTTGAGAGATGGATACATCTCCCACTATCCCTATTGAGTAGAATAGCATTGATGAAGATGGTGGTGCTACCACGCTTCCTTTTCCTATTTCAAAATATCCCAATGGTACTACCCAAGAAATATTTTGCCACGTTGAGATCCCTCCTCATAAAATTAGCCTGGGCAGGTAAACAGCCCGAGTGAAGTGGAGTGTGCTGACTTTGCCATATGAGCTTGGTGGCATAGGCGCGCCTGATTTGGAGACCTATAGCGTGGTGGCTCAGGCTTGTCTCCATGGCTCAGAAGATACCCCATTCCTTAGGATAGAGAGGGATCTAGCATTGCCTGCTCAGTTGCAGAGTAGACTGCACCAGGCCCCTAGTAGGCAATATAAAAAGCTGGCATCTCTGAACTCAGTGGCAGGGGCATGGCACGAGATCAAGGACAAACTAAAGCTGGCCACGCTATACTCACCACAAATCCCAATACATTGCTGTGCCTGGTTCCCACTGTGGCACGACGGTAGACTGATAAATACCCTAAGTGAACTAGGAATCAACACAATAGGACACCTCTTTGAAAACAGCAAATTGAAAGGCTAGGACAGAGTAAGGGAAGGAACCAACGTGACTACACCACTACACCAGTTTCAATATCATAGGGTAAAAAATGCATTAACACAAATACTGGGTAACGATTTGCAAGAACCCCCCAAGATCACATCGCTTACTATGGTCCTACAGGGAGACTGTACGAAACAATTGGTGTCCCGTTTATATGCATCGCTTCAGGAGGCTAGAGCCCAGGAACTTTCAAGAGCCCGCGTGGAATGGCAAAGAGATTTAGATGTACAGATCACTGACAGACAATGGCATTACTGCTGCAATAGGACACGCTCTATCTCACAAAATGGCAGGCATTGTCTCATTCACTTTAAATTCCTTAATAGAATATACTACACCCCAACCCGTCTACACAGATATGGTTTGCGTGAAAACTCAGACTGCCCCAGATGTGGGGTAGAACGAGCCAATTTTTTGCATATGGCATGGGAGTGTGGTAGTGTGCAAACTTTCTGGAAAGCAATATTTGATGAGCTGACAGCCATAACTAGTACACAAATAGACGCTGAGACACTTTTAGCACTCGTGGGCTGGGATGCACATTTGCCAAAAACTATTTGAAAATTGGTGGCGATGGTTCTGCTATTAGCTAAGCGTAGAATTGCAATGAGGTGGGACCGGGGACCGATCCCTAAGATAGATGAATGGCACAGAGATATGACTTATTGCACCACACAAACAGACACTTATAACAAATTACTCCCTCCCACAAACAAGCCAGCGAAATTTTAGGAAATATACAAACAGTACCTGTAGGAAGTTGGCTCTGTATGTGCTATTTCAAAGTAAGGAATAGCATGCACAGAGTCCAAGGGTTCCCCTTAGAGGTAAAATAGTGGTAAAAATAGATAATACTAATGCTCTATTTTGTGGTAGTGTGGTCGAGCAGTAGGCTTATCCAAGGAGTAGTGTTAAGCATTTGTTGTACATACACACAGACAATAAATGAGGTACACACACTCAGAGACAAATCCAGCCAATAGGTTTTTATATAGAAAAATATCTTTTCTTAGTTTATTTTAAGAACCACAGGTTCAAATTCTACATGTAATATCTCATTCGAAAGGTATTGCAGGTAAGTACTTTAGGAACTTCAAATCATCAAAATTGCATGTATACTTTTCAAGTTATTCACAAATAGCTGTTTTAAAAGTGGACACAGTGCAATTTTCACAGTTCCTAGGGGAGGTGAGTATTTGTTAGGTTAACCAGGTAAGTAAGACACTTACAGGGCTTAGTTCTTGGTCCAAGGTAGCCCACCGTTGGGGGTTCAGAGCAACCCCAAAGTCACCACACCAGCAGCTCAGGGCCGGTCAGGTGCAGAGTTCAAAGTGGTGCCCAAAACACATAGGCTAGAATGGAGAGAAGGGGGTGCCCCGGTTCCGGTCTGCTTGCAGGTAAGTACCCGCGTCTTCGGAGGGCAGACCAGGGGGGTTTTGTAGGGCACCGGGGGGGACACAAGCCCACACAGAAATTTCACCCTCAGCAGCGCGGGGGCGGCCGGGTGCAGTGTAGAAACAAGCGTCGGGTTTGCAATGTTAGTCTATGAGAGATCTCGGGATCTCTTCAGCGCTGCAGGCAGGCAAGGGGGGGGTTCCTCGGGGAAACCTCCACTTGGGCAAGGGAGAGGGACTCCTGGGGGTCACTTCTCCAGTGAAAGTCCGGTCCTTCAGGTCCTGGGGGCTGCGGGTGCAGGGTCTCTCCCAGGCGTCGGGACTTTAGGTTCAAAGAGTCGCGGTCAGGGGAAGCCTCGGGATTCCCTCTGCAGGCGGCGCTGTGGGGGCTCAGGGGGGACAGGTTTTGGTACTCACAGTATCAGAGTAGTCCTGGGGTCCCTCCTGAGGTGTCGGATCTCCACCAGCCGAGTCGGGGTCGCCGGGTGCAGTGTTGCAAGTCTCACGCTTCTTGCGGGGAGTTTGCAGGGATCTTTAAAGCTGCTGGAAACAAAGTTGCAGCTTTTCTTGGAGCAGGTCCGCTGTCCTCGGGAGTTTCTTGTCTTTTCGAAGCAGGGACAGTCCTCAGAGGATGTCGAGGTCGCTGGTCCCTTCGGAAGGCGTCGCTGGAGCAGGATCTTTGGAAGGTAGGAGACAGGCCGGTGAGTTTCTGGAGCCAGGGCAGTTGTCGTCTTCTGGTCTTCCTCTGCAGGGGTTTTTCAGCTAGGCAGTCCTTCTTCTTGTAGTTGCAGGAATCTAATTTTCTAGGGTTCAGGGTAGCCCTTAAATACTAAATTTAAGGGCGTGTTTAGGTCTGGGGGGTTAGTAGCCAATGGCTACTAGCCCTGAGGGTGGGTACACCCTCTTTGTGCCTCCTCCCAAGGGGAGGGGGTCACAATCCTAACCCTATTGGGGGGATCCTCCATCTGCAAGATGGAGGATTTCTAAAAGTCAGAGTCACCTCAGCTCAGGACACCTTAGGGGCTGTCCTGACTGGCCAGTGACTCCTCCTTGTTTTTCTCATTATTTTCTCCGGCCTTGCCGCCAAAAGTGGGGCCTGGCCGGAGGGGGCGGGCAACTCCACTAGCTGGAGTGTCCTGCTGGGTTGGCACAAAGGAGGTGAGCCTTTGAGGCTCACCGCCAGGTGTGACAATTCCTGCCTGGGGGAGGTGTTAGCATCTCCACCCAGTGCAGGCTTTGTTACTGGCCTCAGAGTGACAAAGGCACTCTCCCCATGGGGCCAGCAACATGTCTCGGTTTGTGGCGGGCTGCTAAAACTAGTCAGCCTACACAGATAGTCGGTTAAGTTTCAGGGGGCACCTCTAAGGTGCCCTCTGGGGTGTATTTTACAATAAAATGTACACTGGCATCAGTGTGCATTTATTGTGCTGAGAAGTTTGATACCAAACTTCCCAGTTTTCAGTGTAGCCATTATGGTGCTGTGGAGTTCGTGTTTGACAGACTCCCAGACCATATACTCTTATGACTACCCTGCACTTACAATGTCTAAGGTTTTGTTTAGACACTGTAGGGGTACCATGCTCATGCACTGGTACCCTCACCTATGGTATAGTGCACCCTGCCTTAGGGCTGTAAGGCCTGCTAGAGGGGTGGCTTACCTATACTGCATAGGCAGTGAGAGGCTGGCATGGCACCCTGAGGGGAGTGCCATGTCGACTTACTCGTTTTGTCCTCACTAGCACACACAAGCTGGCAAGCAGTGTGTCTGTGCTGAGTGAGAGGTCTCCAGGGTGGCATAAGACATGCTGCAGCCCTTAGAGACCTTCCTTGGCATCAGGGCCCTTGGTACTAGAAGTACCAGTTACAAGGGACTTATCTGGATGCCAGGGTCTGCCAATTGTGGATACAAAAGTACAGGTTAGGGAAAGAACACTGGTGCTGGGGCCTGGTTAGCAGGCCTCAGCACACTTTCAATTGTAAACATAGCATCAGCAAAGGCAAAAAGTCAGGGGGCAACCATGCCAAGGAGGCATTTCCTTACACAACCCCCCCCCAAACGAAAGAGGATGAGACTAACCTTTCCCAAGAGAGTCTTCATTTTCTAAGTGGAAGAACCTGGAAATGCCATCTGCATTGGCATGGGCAGTCCCAGGTCTGTGTTCCACTATAAAGTCCATTCCCTGTAGGGAGATGGACCACCTCAACAGTTTAGGATTTTCACCTTTCATTTGCATCAGCCATTTGAGAGGTCTGTGGTCAGTTTGAACTAGGAAGTGAGTCCCAAAGAGGTATGGTCTCAGCTTCTTCAGGGACCAAACCACAGCAAAGGCCTCCCTCTCAATGGCACTCCAACGCTGCTCCCTGGGGAGTAACCTCCTGCTAATGAAAGCAACAGGCTGGTCAAGGCCATCATCATTTGTTTGGGACAAAACTGCCCCTATCCCATGTTCAGAGGCATCAGTCTGCACAATGAACTGCTTAGAATAATCTGGAGCTTTGAGAACTGGTGCTGAGCACATTGCTTGTTTCAGGGTGTCAAAGGCCTGTTGGCATTCCACAGTCCAGTTCACTTTCTTGGGCATTTTCTTGGAGGTGAGTTCAGTGAGGGCTGTCACAATGGATCCATATCCCTTCACAAACCTCCTGTAGTACCCAGTCAAGCCAAGGAATGCCCTGACTTGAGTCTGGGTTTTTGGAGCTACTGTAGGAGGCTGGACTGGCTTGTAGTGAGTACCAAGGGGTACTTGCACCTTGCACCAGGCCCAGTTATCCCTTATTAGTGTATAGGGTGTCTAGCAGCTTAGGCTGATAGATAATGGTAGCTTAGCAGAGCAGCTTAGGCTGAACTAGGAGACGTGTGAAGCTACCACAGTACCACCTAGTGTCATATGCACAATATCATAAGAAAACACAATACACAGTTATACTAAAAATAAAGGTACTTTATTTTTATGACAATATGCCAAAGTATCTTAGAGTGTACCCTCAGTGAGAGGATAGGAAATATACACAAGATATATATACACAATAGCAAAAATATGCAGTATAGTCTTAGAAAACAGTGCAAACAATGTATAGTTACAATAGGATGCAATGGGGAAACATAGGGATAGGGGCAACACAAACCATATACTCCAGAAGTGGAATGCGAACCACGAATGGACCCCAAACCTATGTGACCTTGTAGAGGGTCGCTGGGACTATTAGAAAATAGTGAGAGTTAGAAAAATAACCCTCCCCAAGACCCTGAAAAGTGAGTGCAAAGTGCACCAAAGTTCCCCTAAAGACAAAATAGTCGTGTTATAGGGAGAATGCAAGGAAAACACAAATCAGCAATGCAACAACGATGGATTCCTGACTGAGGGTACCTGTGGAACAAGGGGACCAAGTCCAAAAGTCACAAGCAGCTCGGAGATGGGCAGATGCCCAAGAAATGCCAGCGGTTGGTGCAAAGAAGCTCTTACTAGGCTGAAGAACTGTGAATACTGCAGGAACGACAAGGGCTAGAGACTTCCCCTTTGGAGGATGGATCCCCCACGCCTTGGAGAGTCGTGCAGAAGTGTTTTCCCGCCGGATGGACGCCAACAAGCCTTGCTACACGCAAATCATGCGTTTGGCGTTTTTGGACGCTGCTGGGGCCCAGGAGGGACCAGGAGGTCGCAAATTGGACCTGCAGAGAGAGGGGACGTCGAGCAAGACAAAGAGCCCTCACTGAAGCAGGTAGCACCCGGAGAAGTGCCAGAAACAGGCACTACGAGGATGCGTGAAACGGTGCTCGCCGAAGTTGCACAAAGGAGTCCCACGTCGCCGGAGACCAACTTAGAAAGTCGTGCAATGCAGGTTAGAGTGCCGTGGACCCAGGCTTGGCTGTGCACGAAGGATTTCCGCCGGAAGTGCACAGGGGCCGGAGTAGCTTGCAAAGTCGCGGGTCCCAGCAATGCAGCCCAGCGAGGTGAGGCAAGGACTTACCTCCACCAAACTTGGGCTGAAGAGTCACTGGACTGTGGGGGTCACTTGGACAGCGTCGCTGGATTCGAGGGACCTCGCTCGTCGTGCTGAGAGGAGACCCAAGGGACCGGTAATGCAGCTTTTTGGTGCCTGCGGTTGCAGGGGGAAGATTCCGTCGACCCACGGGAGATTTCTTCGGAGCTTCTGGTGCAGAGAGGAGGCAGACTACCCCCACAGCATGCACAAGCAGGAAAACAGTCGAGAAGGCGGCAGGATCAGCGTTACAGAGTTGCAGTAGTCGTCTTTGCTACTATGTTGCAGGTTTGCAGGCTTCCAGCGCGGTCAGCGGTCGTTTCCTTATCAGAAGGTGAAGAGGGAGATGCAGAGGAACTCGGCTGAGCTCATGCATTCGTTATCTGAAGTTTCCCCAGAGACAGAGACCCTAAATAGCCAGAAAAGAGGGTTTGGCTACCTAGGAGAGAGGAAAGGCTACTAACACCTGAAGGAGCCTATCAGCAGGAGTCTCTGACGTCACCTGGTGGCACTGGCCACTCAGAGCAGTCCAGTGTGCCAGCAGCACCTCTGTTTCCAAGATGGCAGAGGTCTGGAGCACACTGGAGGAGCTCTGGACACCTCCCAGGGGAGGTGCAGGTCAGGGGAGTGGTCACTCCCCTTTCCTTTGTCCAGTTTCGCGCCAGAGCAGGGGCTAAGGGTCCCTGAACCGGTGTAGACTGGCTTATGCAGAATTGGGCACATCTGTGCCCAACAAAGCATTTCCAGAGGCTGGGGGAGGCTACTCCTCCCCTGCCTTCACACCATTTTCCAAAGGGAGAGGGTGTCACACCCTCTCTCAGAGGAAGTTCTTTGTTCTGCCATCCTGGGCCAAGCCTGGCTGGACCCCAGGAGGGCAGCTGCCTGTCTGAGGGGTTGGCAGCAGCAGCAGCTGCAGTGAAACCCCAGGAAGGGCAGTCTGGCAGTACCAGGGTCTGTGCTACAGACCACTGGGATCATGGAATTGTACCAACAATGCCAGGATGGCATAGAGGGGGCAATTCCATGATCATAGACATGTTACATGGCCATATTCGGAGTTACCATGGTGAAGCTACATATAGGTAGTGACCTATATGTAGTGCACGCGTGTAATGGTGTCCCCGCACTCACAAAGTTCAGTGAATTGGCTCTGAACAATGTGGGGGCACCTTGGCTAGTGCCAGGGTGCCCTCACACTAAGTAACTTTGCACCTAACCTTTACCAGGTAAAGGTTAGACATATAGGTGACTTATAAGTTACTTAAGTGCAGTGTAAAATGGCTGTGAAATAACGTGGACGTTATTTCACTCAGGCTGCAGTGGCAGGCCTGTGTAAGAATTGTCAGAGCTCCCTATGGGTGGCAAAAGAAATGCTGCAGCCCATAGGGATCTCCTGGAACCCCAATACCCTGGGTACTTCAGTACCATATACTAGGGAATTATAAGGGTGTTCCAGTAAGCCAATGTAAATTGGTAAAATTGGTCACTAGCCTGTTAGTGACAATTTGAAAGTAATGAGAGAGCATAACCACTGAGGTTCTGGTTAGCAGAGCCTCAGTGAGACAGTTAGGCACCACACAGGGAACATATACATGCACACCTATGAGCACTGGGGCCCTGTGTGACAGGGTCCTAGTGACACATACATATAGGCCACAAACCTATGAGCACTGGGGTCCTGACTAGCAGGATCCCAGTGACACATAACAACCATACTGAAAACATGGTGTCTTCACTATGAGCACTGAGGCCTGGCTATCAGGATCCCAGTGAGACAGTGAAAACAGTGACAAACACCCTGACATACACTCACAAACAGGCCAAAAGTGGGGGTAACAAGGCTAGAAGGAGGCTACCTTCTCACACAACCCCCCCCCAAACGAAGGACAATAAGGCTAACCTTGGCCAGTTGAGACTTTATTGTCTAAGTGGTGATAAGTAGAGAGTAGCTCTGCAATAGACTGGTTACTCCCTTTATCATCCACTATATGGTTACTTCCCTGTGGGGATGTAAACCACCCTGTTTGAAGTTTTTTAGCTAAGCAACAATGTGAAGATGTATTTTCAGAGTTTCTATCAGTAAGTTTTAGTTTAGAGCAGTGGGAATTGTCCACTGAACCTATTTGTAGTGATGGAAATGCCAGACAGGGATGCTGTCTCAGAAAAGCCATAGCTGGGCAAAAACTTTGTCCATCTGGCTGGAAGAGAGAACAGGGATGCTGTTTCTCTTGATTTGGAGCAGGGCAGGGATGCTGTCCTATGAGCTCCACACTAGGGCAGGGATGCTGTCCTAAGTGTTGTGAGGTAGTGCAGGGTTTCTGCACTAAAGTTTCTCTGGGAGGGTTGGAGGGATGCTCCATGTTAACTAAAATGGTGCTGTTTTTCTCACCAATGTTAGTTATCCCACAGAGAGGTACTTCCACCTCAGGGAGTCCAGCTTTGCCAGCTGATGATTCCCTTGGAACAGGTGCCACCCCAGGAGAGGTTTCTCCCACCACAGGAATAGTATCCTGAATGGTAGGGTGGTTAGGGGATACTGTGATACCCTTTTTACCTGTTGATGGAGAGGGATCCTGAGTTTTCAGGCCTTCTCTCCTTTGCTTTTTCATTTCACTTGAAATGAGAGGGAACAATTCCTCAGGGATGCCCAGCATGGCTGCATGGGCATAAAACTCTACATCAGCCCAACCTGAGGCCTCTAGGTCATTACCTAAGAGACAGTCTACAGGTAAGCTAGGTGATACCACCACCTGCTTAGGGCCAGTAACTCCACCCCAACTAAACTGAATTATAGCTAAGGGAAGAAACTTAGTGGAGTTATGGACATCAATAATCTTATACTGTTGTCCAATGATGTGTTGTTCAGGAGGCACTAGGTTTTCAGTCACCAAAGTGAAACTGGCACCTGTGTCCCTGTAGGCCAAGGCCTCAACACCATTTATTGAAACTGTCTGCCTGTACTTATCCATTGTAAGGGGACAAGCAGCCAGTGTGGCAAGGCCAATGCCACTAGGTGTGACAGAAACTGTCTTGGGACTGATTACATCAGTTTCCACTATGGACCCATAAGTGAACCCAACTACACCCTTTGCTTGACTGTTGCCAGCAGTCCCACCACTGCCACCAATGTAGGAGGCTGGACTGGCTTGTAGTGAGTACCAAGGGGTACTTGCACCTTGCACCAGGCCCAGTTATCCCTTATTAGTGTATAGGGTGTCTAGCAGCTTAGGCTGATAGATAATGGTAGCTTAGCAGAGCAGCTTAGGCTGAACTAGGAGACGTGTGAAGCTACCACAGTACCACCTAGTGTCATATGCACAATATCATAAGAAAACACAATACACAGTTATACTAAAAATAAAGGTACTTTATTTTTATGACAATATGCCAAAGTATCTTAGAGTGTACCCTCAGTGAGAGGATAGGAAATATACACAAGATATATATACACAATAGCAAAAATATGCAGTATAGTCTTAGAAAACAGTGCAAACAATGTATAGTTACAATAGGATGCAATGGGGAAACATAGGGATAGGGGCAACACAAACCATATACTCCAGAAGTGGAATGCGAACCACGAATGGACCCCAAACCTATGTGACCTTGTAGAGGGTCGCTGGGACTATTAGAAAATAGTGAGAGTTAGAAAAATAACCCTCCCCAAGACCCTGAAAAGTGAGTGCAAAGTGCACCAAAGTTCCCCTAAAGACAAAATAGTCGTGTTATAGGGAGAATGCAAGGAAAACACAAATCAGCAATGCAACAACGATGGATTCCTGACTGAGGGTACCTGTGGAACAAGGGGACCAAGTCCAAAAGTCACAAGCAGCTCGGAGATGGGCAGATGCCCAAGAAATGCCAGCGGTTGGTGCAAAGAAGCTCTTACTAGGCTGAAGAACTGTGAATACTGCAGGAACGACAAGGGCTAGAGACTTCCCCTTTGGAGGATGGATCCCCCACGCCTTGGAGAGTCGTGCAGAAGTGTTTTCCCGCCGGATGGACGCCAACAAGCCTTGCTACACGCAAATCGTGCGTTTGGCGTTTTTGGACGCTGCTGGGGCCCAGGAGGGACCAGGAGGTCGCAAATTGGACCTGCAGAGAGAAGGGACGTCGAGCAAGACAAAGAGCCCTCACTGAAGCAGGTAGCACCCGGAGAAGTGCCAGAAACAGGCACTACGAGGATGCGTGAAACGGTGCTCGCCGAAGTTGCACAAAGGAGTCCCACGTCGCCGGAGACCAACTTAGAAAGTCGTGCAATGCAGGTTAGAGTGCCGTGGACCCAGGCTTGGCTGTGCACAAAGGATTTCCGCCGGAAGTGCACAGGGGCCGGAGTAGCTTGCAAAGTCGCGGGTCCCAGCAATGCAGCCCAGCGAGGTGAGGCAAGGACTTACCTCCACCAAACTTGGGCTGAAGAGTCACTGGACTGTGGGGGTCACTTGGACAGCGTCGCTGGATTCGAGGGACCTCGCTCGTCGTGCTGAGAGGAGACCCAAGGGACCGGTAATGCAGCTTTTTGGTGCCTGCGGTTGCAGGGGGAAGATTCCGTCGACCCACGGGAGATTTCTTCGGAGCTTCTGGTGCAGAGAGGAGGCAGACTACCCCCACAGCATGCACAAGCAGGAAAACAGTCGAGAAGGCGGCAGGATCAGCGTTACAGAGTTGCAGTAGTCGTCTTTGCTACTATGTTGCAGGTTTGCAGGCTTCCAGCGCGGTCAGCGGTCGTTTCCTTATCAGAAGGTGAAGAGGGAGATGCAGAGGAACTCGGCTGAGCTCATGCATTCGTTATCTGAAGTTTCCCCAGAGACAGAGACCCTAAATAGCCAGAAAAGAGGGTTTGGCTACCTAGGAGAGAGGAAAGGCTACTAACACCTGAAGGAGCCTATCAGCAGGAGTCTCTGACGTCACCTGGTGGCACTGGCCACTCAGAGCAGTCCAGTGTGCCAGCAGCACCTCTGTTTCCAAGATGGCAGAGGTCTGGAGCACACTGGAGGAGCTCTGGACACCTCCCAGGGGAGGTGCAGGTCAGGGGAGTGGTCACTCCCCTTTCCTTTGTCCAGTTTCGCGCCAGAGCAGGGGCTAAGGGTCCCTGAACCGGTGTAGACTGGCTTATGCAGAATTGGGCACATCTGTGCCCAACAAAGCATTTCCAGAGGCTGGGGGAGGCTACTCCTCCCCTGCCTTCACACCATTTTCCAAAGGGAGAGGGTGTCACACCCTCTCTCAGAGGAAGTTCTTTGTTCTGCCATCCTGGGCCAAGCCTGGCTGGACCCCAGGAGGGCAGCTGCCTGTCTGAGGGGTTGGCAGCAGCAGCAGCTGCAGTGAAACCCCAGGAAGGGCAGTCTGGCAGTACCAGGGTCTGTGCTACAGACCACTGGGATCATGGAATTGTACCAACAATGCCAGGATGGCATAGAGGGGGCAATTCCATGATCATAGACATGTTACATGGCCATATTCGGAGTTACCATGGTGAAGCTACATATAGGTAGTGACCTATATGTAGTGCACGCGTGTAATGGTGTCCCCGCACTCACAAAGTTCAGTGAATTGGCTCTGAACAATGTGGGGGCACCTTGGCTAGTGCCAGGGTGCCCTCACACTAAGTAACTTTGCACCTAACCTTTACCAGGTAAAGGTTAGACATATAGGTGACTTATAAGTTACTTAAGTGCAGTGTAAAATGGCTGTGAAATAACGTGGACGTTATTTCACTCAGGCTGCAGTGGCAGGCCTGTGTAAGAATTGTCAGAGCTCCCTATGGGTGGCAAAAGAAATGCTGCAGCCCATAGGGATCTCCTGGAACCCCAATACCCTGGGTACTTCAGTACCATATACTAGGGAATTATAAGGGTGTTCCAGTAAGCCAATGTAAATTGGTAAAATTGGTCACTAGCCTGTTAGTGACAATTTGAAAGTAATGAGAGAGCATAACCACTGAGGTTCTGGTTAGCAGAGCCTCAGTGAGACAGTTAGGCACCACACAGGGAACATATACATGCACACCTATGAGCACTGGGGCCCTGTGTGACAGGGTCCTAGTGACACATACATATAGGCCACAAACCTATGAGCACTGGGGTCCTGACTAGCAGGATCCCAGTGACACATAACAACCATACTGAAAACATGGTGTCTTCACTATGAGCACTGAGGCCTGGCTATCAGGATCCCAGTGAGACAGTGAAAACAGTGACAAACACCCTGACATACACTCACAAACAGGCCAAAAGTGGGGGTAACAAGGCTAGAAGGAGGCTACCTTCTCACAGCTACCCAGTCCAGAATAGTCTGGATCTTGGGTTGGAGTGGCTGAACTTGGCCTCCACCTACAAGGTGTCCCAAGTAAACCACAGTTCCCTGCCCTATCTGGCATTTGGATGCCTTGATAGAGAGGCCTGCAGATTGCAGAGCCTTCAAAACCTTCTTCAGGTGGACCAGGTGATCCTGCCAGGTGGAGCTAAAGACAGCAATATCATCAAGATAAGCTGTGCTAAAGGACTCCAAGCCAGCAAGGACTTGATTCACCAACCTTTGGAAGGTGGCAGGGGCATTCTTTAAACCAAAGGGCATAACAGTAAACTGATAATGCCCATCAGGTGTGGAGAATGCTGTTTTCTCTTTTGCTCCAGGTGCCATTTTTATTTGCCAGTACCCTGCTGTCAAGTCAAAGGTACTTAGAAATTTGGCAGCACCTAATTTATCAATGAGCTCATCAGCTCTTGGAATTGGATGGGCATCTGTCTTGGTGACAGAATTGAGCCCTCTGTAGTCCACACAAAACCTCATCTCTTTCTTTCCATCTTTGGTGTGAGGTTTGGGGACTAAGACCACTGGGCTAGCCCAGGGGCTGTCAGAGCGCTCAATCACTCCCAATTCCAGCATCTTGTGGACTTCCACCTTGATGCTTTCCTTAACATGGTCAGACTGTCTGAAGATTTTGTTCTTGACAGGCATGCTGTCTCCTGTGTCCACATCATGGGTACACAGGTGTGTCTGACCAGGGGTTAGGGAGAAAAGCTCAGGAAACTGTTGTAGGACTCTCCTACAATCAGCCTGCTGTTGGCCAGAGAGGGTGTCTGAGTAGATCACTCCATCTACTGTGCCATCTTTTGGGTCTGATGACAGAAGATCAGGGAGAGGTTCACTCTCTGCCTCCTGATCCTCATCTGTTACCATCAACAGATTGACATCAGCCCTGTCGTGGAAGAGCTTAAGGCGGTTTACATGGATCACCCTCTTGGGGCTCCTGCTTGTGCCCAGGTCCACCAGGTAGGTGACCTGACTCTTCCTTTCTAGTACTGGGTAAGGGCCACTCCATTTGTCCTGGAGTGCCCTGGGAGCCACAGTATCCAGAACCCAGACTTTCTGCCCTGGTTGGAACTCAACCAGTGCAGCCTTTTGGTCATACCAAAACTTCTGGAGCTGTTGGCTGGCCTCAAGGTTTTTGGTTGCCTTTTCCATGTACTCTGCCATTCTAGAGCGAAGGCCAAGTACATAGTCCACTATGTCCTGTTTAGGCTCATGGAGAGGTCTCTCCCAGCCTTCTTTAACAAGGGCAAGTGGTCCCCTTACAGGATGACCAAACAGAAGTTCAAAGGGTGAGAACCCTACTCCCTTCTGTGGTACCTCCCTGTAAGCGAAAAGCAGACATGGCAGGAGGACATCCCATCTCCTTTTGAGTTTTTCTGGGAGCCCCATGATCATGCCCTTTAATGTCTTGTTGAATCTCTCAACTAAGCCATTAGTTTGTGGATGGTAAGGTGTAGTGAATTTATAAGTCACTCCACACTCATTCCACATGTGCTTTAGGTATGCTGACATGAAGTTGGTACCTCTGTCAGACACCACCTCCTTAGGGAAACCCACTCTGGTAAAGATACCAATGAGGGCCTTGGCTACTGCAGGGGCAGTAGTCGACCTAAGGGGAATAGCTTCAGGGTACCTGGTAGCATGATCCACTACTACCAGGATATACATATTTCCTGAGGCTGTGGGAGGTTCTAGTGGACCAACTATGTCCACACCCACTCTTTCAAAGGGCACCCCCACCACTGGAAGTGGAATGAGGGGGGCCTTTGGATGCCCACCTGTCTTACCACTGGCTTGACAGGTGGGGCAGGAGAGGCAAAACTCCTTAACCATGTTGGACATATTGGGCCAGTAGAAGTGGTTGACTAACCTCTCCCACGTCTTGGTTTGTCCCAAATGTCCAGCAAGGGGAATGTCATGGGCCAATGTTAGGATGAACTTCCTGAACAGCTGAGACACTACCACTCTCCTAGTGGCACCAGGTTTGGGGTCTCTGGCCTCAGTGTACAGGAGTCCATCTTCCCAATAGACCCTATGTGTTCCATTTTTCTTGCCTTTGGACTCTTCAGCAGCTTGCTGCCTAAGGCCTTCAAGAGAGGGACAGGTTTCTTGTCCCTTACACAGCTCCTCCCTTGAGGGTCCCCCTGGGCCTAAGAGCTCAACCTGGTAAGGTTCAAGCTCCAAAGGCTCAGTTCCCTCAGAGGGCAGAACTTCTTCCTGAGAAGAGAGGTTCCCTTTCTTTTGCTGTGTTGCAGTTGGTTTCCCAACTGACTTTCCTGTTCTCTTGGTAGGCTGGGCCATTTTTCCAGACTCCAGCTCTACTTTTTCACCCTGTGCCTTGCATTGTGCTCTTGTTTTCACACACACCAGTTCAGGGATACCCAGCATTGC